>NW_006408555.1:7693543-7695522 GCF_000296735.1 Chrysochloris asiatica
CTTGACCTCCTGACCGGGTCTGCACGGTCTGCATCAGATTCCTCCTTATTTATTGTTTGTTTAAGGGATGCTGCCTGTCTTAGGCGGTCAGTGTGGCAATAGTATTTTGAGGAAGGGACACACGTGCACACACACAACCACAAAAGGCTTCATAAAGATGGGTAAATGGTGGTTGTGACAGAAGGAAGTCATGGGGGTATTTGGCACCACTGACCCTCCCAGGTCCTGGGGAGATCCAGTCCAGGTGTAGCAGGCAGAAAAGACCAGTAGCCGAAGACAATTCTTTCTGATACCACTTAAAAAATAAAATGTGTAACATGTAAATTACACAAATCTCAAGTATACACTGTCCTGAGATTTTACATTTGTAAACTTCTGGGTCACCACCAGTCCAGATGAAGAACATTTGTGTCACCCCAGAAGGTCCTATGCTGCTCCTCCCCACTCAACAGCAACCTCCCCTCCCCCCCCCCACACTGGTAGAAGACCAACTCTCCGGATGGCACCATCATGAGGTATATAATTGGAATCCATATAGCAAATATTCACACCACACGCTACCTAGTCAAGTAATTCATGTCACAGAATAGGCCAAGGTTTCCCCCTGATTCTCTGGGTGGACGTTTTGGTTGTGCCACTTTCTGCTATTACATAGACGGCTGCTCTGATCCTTATTCGTGACTTTTGGTGGGCACATGTGATCCAGTCTCTTGTATACCCAGGAAGGGAGAGCTGGGTCAAAGGTGTTTGGCTTTAGTAGACAATGACGTTTTCCTAAGTGGCTGAACCAAGTGACACACCCACAACCAAGGTAGGAGTTTTCTGTTCAGTCCCATCCTTCAAAAGTGGTACCAGACGATTCTTGGGCCCCCAGATGCCAACTTCTTCCAGTTCCTTCTCAGGGGTGGTATCTGCGGCTCAGTCTGGGCTCTCCTAGACCTATATGGGGTCAAATCTGGGTTTGTTCACGAAGGTGTGAACCACGAGGACACTCAGGTGGGATTGTGGAGGAGGTAAGGAAGGGACTAGCAGTAGGGAGCTGGGCAAGGTCTAGCTGGCAGGTTGGGTGGGAACTGGCAGTGGAGGGGACAGGCCCTCAACAGCAGAACGGGACTTGACCTGTAGTGGAGATTCTCACTGGGGATAACTGTATCCCAGGTAGAAACATCTGGAGACTTTTTTGGCTGTTAGAACTGGGGAAGCGGTAGTTACTGGTATCTAGTGGGTAAAGGCCAAGCCTCCAAGATCACAATGTCCATTATGCTGAGGGTGAGAAACTGTTTTTTGGGAACTGCTGAATGCATGCAGGGTCCTTGTGTGGTACTGTAGGATAAGCACTGGACCACAAGGTTGGTTTGAACTGCAGGGTAGGTAGTTCTAATCCACCAGCCATTCCTCAGAAACCCTAAAGAGGGTCACTGTGAGTTGGAACTGACTCAATGGCACTAAACAACATGGACATGCAAAAAGGGGGTGTCAAAACATCAGCAATCTTCCCCTCCAAGACTGAAAATCAAAGGGAACATATGAGCAGGCATGTCAGCTTGCTGGTGACCACGTTGTTCTATTGGTGAGTGGAAGAAGGGGGAAAGGCAACAATGAAGAAAAGGGCTGAGTTCAACCATGTTCTATAGACTCCCATTGACCTGGAGAAGAAGAGGAAGGGCTGGTTGGTCCAAAGTGTGGTGAGACGTGGGGACACCTGAGCCCATGGACAAGGACATAGCCACGGAGGGCTAGAGCTGAGAGTGAAGCATCCAGCTGATATGAAGTTGAGGGGAGACGCACAAGAACACCCAAACTTGCAGATAGTACCCATTTGACTGAGCCTCAATGGCTTGATAATCAGAACTCGACTAGAGGAAGATAAACAATTTTTGAAGAAAGAAACGAGTGTAAATTGTTACAATTTGATGAACTTGACCTATCCTTATGGATGTAGTAGGTCAAGGTACCAACAGAGAGGGATAGAGTCTTCA
>NW_006408555.1:7695919-7772531 GCF_000296735.1 Chrysochloris asiatica
TCCAGAGAAGCAGTGACATCAGAGATGGAGACAGACATGAGGACATGGAGCGAGGGAGCAACTGAGGACTCTAGATTCATGGAAGGACACTGACTGGGTGCTGGTGGTCAGGAGGCAGCCTTGCAGAACGTGCCCTTTGTTTATTATATATTCCTGAGTATTTTTGTGTACATCCTCCCCCTCCCCCTGAAAAAAACAAAACAAAACCAGAGGGAATGGAAGCAAACCCTGTTGAATGATGAAGCATGGAGGGGATTGTAATCATTGCCGTGAAACTATGGTGTAAAGCTGATGTTCTCCCATGTAAACTATCACTCAATTCACAGTAAAAACTTAAAAGAAAACATCAGCAATCTGTCCTGAGATATCAAAGAGATGAAACAAGCAAGCAAGCTTCGGTGGGAGCGATTTCAAGTCTCACGGAGAGTTCCAAAGAACTAAGGAGCAGAAGTTAGACTAGGACCGTCCTCCTCCAGAGCTGATGGAAAGAGAAAGCCTTCCTCCAGAGCCGGCACCCTGAATTTGGACATGTAGTACCCTAAACTGTGAGAAAATAGATTTACCCGTTAAAGCCAAGACAGAACAAAACAAAACTTCATTTACCCATAAAGGAACAATGTTCGGAGCCACGCTACTATGTGGATATACTTCAAAAACATGCTACATTGAAGGCAGCAGATACAAAAGGACTTCTTGTTGTGAAGTGCCGTTGAGTTGGATCCGACTCATAGTGACCCTGTATAGGGTTTCTGAGGAGCAGTTGGTGAGCTTGAACTGTCAACCTTGCAGTTAAAACTGCTCTTGCAGTCCCGCGCATTAACCTGCAGTACCACACCAGGACCCTGCATGTGTACAGCAATTTCCAAAGAACAGTGTCTTACCCTCGGCACAATGGACATTTTGATCTAGGGCTCTGGTCTCTACCCACTACATATAGCAGTAACTCCGCAGCACCCCACAAAAGGACTATTAGTGTACAATCCAACTTTATGAAATGCCCCGAGTAGGTAAATCTAGAGAGACAGAAAGCAGACTGGTGTATGCCAGGGGCTGTGGGGAGAAACTGCTCATGGGGATGGGATCTCCTCTAGCGGGGTGAAGAACGTAATTTGGATCTAGACAGAAGTGGTAGGTTGTCCAACACTGTGAATGGCAAGGAATGTTCAATCTAAAATGGTGAATTCTGTGTGATGAGAATTCTACCTCAGTCAAGTATGAAAAATCAAAAAGAATGTTAGAGAAAAGATTTGTATTTCTAAATCTTGGCCCAGGTCTTGCTCTCCACCTGCCGCTCCCCCTGGACCCTGTGGACCCCCCACAGAAAGGCTAGTCACCAGTGAGTCACTTACAGTTTATTTTTGCCTGAAAGTATTTCACATCTCTTTGTACACAGCTACGGGACAGTAGTATTAACCATCAGAAAAAGCAACAGTGCGAAGGGGAAGGTGGCATGTCTTGTTTCTTCTTGTTTTTTTGTTTGTTTTTGTTTAGTTTCTGCATCTTCCTGCACCAGAGTGCTGTAAAGTAGGGGATGGAGGGGGTGGGGAGGGGGGAATAAAACCAAACAACAGAAAACAACAGACAGAAAACAGAACACAGAACAAAATACACACCCACACACACACTCACACACACACTCACACACACAAAATAAAACCTGGCACAGAGAAAATGGATTAAGACTGCAACCCAATGTCGTCTTTTTTTTTTTTCCTTTTTTAAAAAAATGAGGGTCTAGTAGAGGGTAATAAAGTCTACCTAGCAAAGTATAAAACAACCAAAGCATGGTTTCCATTGAGTCGGATTAAATAGATATAAAACAATTATGTTGGCTGTGGGTTAGGTCTGAGGGTGCCGGACAGGGAAGAATGTGTGCTAAACCAACAGAAAAAAAGGACTTGGGGAAGGGGGGCCCCAAAATCAACCAGAAAGGGGCTGTTCTGTACAGAGAGGGCTCGGTAAGAAGAGCCGAGGCTTTAAAAAAGGGACAGAGATTGGTTTGTCATGGGAGTGGGGTGCTGTTTCATCGCAGTGGTCACATTTGGGGAAGGGGGTGAGTGGATGGTCAGGCTGATAGGGATGACGCTTCTCTCTTCTCCCAAGATACCATGCAAGAGGCGACATGCATGAGGGGGGGCCACGGACAGACACAGGGTGAGGGCCACGGGACAGCTCTTCTAGGGGGGCGGACCAGGGAGGACAGTTTAGTACCCCCCAAATCTGTAAAAGGAGGCCAAGAGAGAGAGCCTGGGTCTCACAGGAACGACATTATGACAGGGGGACCCCCATACCATCCTCTTCCCCAGCCTGACCCCTATCCCGTGAGAAAGTCGGAGGTACGCTCAGGGGCGGGCAGAGGGACAGACGGACGGGCAGCTTGACAAGAAAGCTCAACATACAGAATCCATTATGAAAAAGCAAATTTCCAAGGAGGTCTGGGGTTTTTTTTTTTCCCTTTTTTCTTTTTTTGTCTGGTTGCTTCCATTAAAAAAAAACAACAAAACAACAAAAATACTACCACTAAGCCAACAGCTGGTTTGTACAGTACTACACGCCGGGGGTGGGGTCGGGGGGTGCGGAGGGGAGGGCAGGAGGGAGGGAGGGCCAGAGACTTCATAAATAAGAGGCAGGTCCCAGACCCACAATTTGTCAACATTTCTTAAATAGGTGCATTATTTAAATCTTATGTACAACAGAAATCACTTTGCATAGCAATGGTGAGGACTCAGGACAGGTGCAATGACAGGACTGGGTCTGCTTGTCCCAATGAAGGGGGCAGGTTCTCGGCCCGGAGCCGCCTGGAAAGAAGCATTCGGCTCAAGGCCCCGGGCAGGTCGGGATCACGGTGACTGGCCTGGGAGGTGACTTTTCCCACACGGCATTAAACACAAAGGCAAAGAAAATCCACAAAGGGTCTCCCCTCCCTAAACCCCGGGCCCCCCCCCCGCCCCCCACCCCCACTCCCACCCCACTGAGATTCCTCTTGTTGCTACAAAGTCCACTTTAGATCAGGTCACGGTTTCCAATTAAGAAGCTAAAAGATTTAGGCGGGGGCTGGGCGTGCTTCTGGAACCCCTCCCACCCTCCTCCCTCTGCCCCCAGATATCTATCTCTCAGCCAGGCCGCTGAGGGGGAACCCCAGAGATGGCTGCTCTACAGCTATTAAGTCAAGTCAAGTTGTAGTCAAATTGTATCGTAGAGCTTGCAGAGTCCGCCAGAGTCGGGGGAGTTCACCAGGCCTCTGTGTAGCGGACATCCACCTCCTTCAGATTGGGCAGCTTAGCCTGGGGAGGGGCAGAAGGCACAAGCGTCAGGACTGGGCCACCCTTCCACAACCCCTCCCCACCTGCCCGCGGCTTGCTGGGGCTCCTAGGGGCTCTGGAAGAAACCTGAGATGGGGTGGACTCAGGCTCTGGGAAACCTGGTGCCACAGCTGGGACCACTTGCCCCACCATGTCAGATGGGCTCAGATCACTGGTTTTACAGTGGAGAGCTTAGGGCTGGAGTCCCAGGTCAGAGAGGCACCCCTCTCGGGCCTCAGTTTCCTCATCTGGGAAGAGAATCTTGGTCCAGTCCTGCCTCACAACATGAGCGGACTCACGGACAGCCCAAAGCGCCGTATCCAACACATGGATGTGTGTAAGACGGTTCCCAATGTGAACTACTATTTATGCTACTGCTCCATCAGAGAAGGGGGCAGGAGGATGGAGAGGGCACAGTGAATGCCAAGCACTGAGGACTCAACTTCTCTAGATGACACCTTCCCGCCTGCTATTTACAGCCAGCCATCCCTGCTTTCCATCCCTGCCACCGTCTCAGATGCACTTTCTCCATCCTCTCCACAGCCCGCTTTTTCTTAACAAGCTTCACAGTCTAGAGCCTCCTCAGGGGACTCTGGCCTCTCATGTCCTCCCTTCCTAACCTCCTGGTACATGGCCAGCGAGGCCTTTTCAACACACCTACACATGTGTGTATACACATGCTCACACACGCTTCCTCGCTGCTTCTCTCCTGTGTGTAATAACTCTCAGTGGCTTCCCACTGCCCAGGAGAGGTTGGAGTTGGAGCCGGCAGTCACATTTGACTGGGCTATTTGAGCAACATCATAAAAAAGCAGCCTAACACAAACAAACACAGAAAAAATAAGAATAAAAAACAAACAAACAAAAAAGACTGGAAACACTCAAAAACAGCAAAACGAGTGAGGCAGACACTTCATTTTCAATAATAACCTTAATGTGAATGGTCTAAACAACCCATCCAAAAGGAAGCGAGTGGTAAATGGATAAAAATCAGACCCATCCTTTTGCTGCCTATGAGTGATACACCTTAGACACCTGGACACTAGTAGACTAAATATACAGAGTTAGGGAGAAAAATATGCCATGCACCTAGTAAGCAAAAAGGAGCAGGTGGCCACACTAATATCATATAAAATTGATTTCAAATCAAAGTCTATTTTAAGAGAGAAAGGGCATTCAAAATAGTAAAAAGAAAGGGAGTCACAATCCACCAAGACAAAGAATTACAAATATGTATGCAGCTAACAACAATGTACCGACATCCACAATACCAATGCTATCTACAGATAAACAACTGCACAGTGACAGTAAGGGACTTCAACACAGCACTTTTTATGACACATAGAACATCTGAAGAGAAGGTGGAAGCAATGGACTGCTTAACTGCAAGGTTGATGGTTCATACCCAATAGTTGCTCCTTGGTAACCCTATACAGGGAAGGTTGCAATGAGTCAGAACCAACTTGACGGCACTTAATAGTAACAACGAACAACATTGAGAAGTTAAGATCTGAAGCAACTTTGACCTAATGGATCTATATAGAACATCCCAACACAATACACATTCATCTACAGTGCACACGAATCACTGTCAGGATCAGATCGTGGGCTAGGACACAAAACAACTCTCAGCAGGTTAGAACAAAGACTGCAATCACACAAAACACTTTCTGTGACTATACTGGTACGATTAGACATCAACAACAAGAAAAATCAGGAAATACATACACAGAAACTAAGTAACACACTACTAAAAAACTACTGAATCACAGAAGAAATAAAAAATTGAATATAAAAAAATTCCTAGAATCAAATGAAAATGAAAATATAACCCATCAAAACCTTTGGGATACAGCAAAAGCAGTGCTCTGAGGAAAATTCACAGTGATACATGCCTACATTGATAAAGAAGAAAGATCCAGAATCATGAATTTAAACTGGCAACTTGAACGAACTGAAAACCTTTACTTCAAAAATTTAGAAAACCTAGATGAAATGGACAAGTTCCTAGGGGTTCAGCCAACTGGCATAGCATAGTTCACAAAAATCATGATCTCCCTCGTAGGGAAGCGAGAAGTGTCTGGGGTCTTAAATATTTGTGTGCAACCATCAGAGACTCGTCGGGTCTCCACTAGCCAGGAGCAAACCAGTAAGAAGGTAACCAACAGATTCCGAGAAGTATGTCTCTAGGAGCCACAGGCCGTATCTATCCTGAGACCAGAAAAACTAGGTGGTACCTAAGCTATATCCTGACCGGGCTTACAATCCATGGTCCTAGGTAGAATGGGAGAAAAATACTGAGGAGAACTCAAAAAAAAAAGCCAAACTGAAACAGGAGAGAACTGAGAGCTCCCTGATGCTTCGGTCCTAAGACACTCTTTATACGGGGGGCTGAGTCCACCCGAGACGCCTCTGAGCTGAGTATGAGAGTGCCACACAAAATTGAGAGGTGCTACTTAACAACCATCAGTATGAGACATAAAGGTCAACAGTTACTCAAAAAGCGAAGATCAGAAGATAAGGGGGTAGGGAAACTAGAGTACTGGAAACGGAACACACAAAACACAATTAGAGAATGTTGACACACTGTGACAAATTCAACTAACGCCACTACACAACTTGTATACAAACTGTCAAGTGGGAATCTAACTGGTAAACTTTCTTCAAAAACATAATAAAATACAAGTTAAATAACCATCCCAAACCAGGAGGTTGCACAGAGCCTCCTAGATGCTTACACTTTCCTAGGAAATGGGAAGCCTTGGTTGTCTGGTAAGCACCATGAGGGGCCACTGCCCTGCTCTGCTCCAGTGTCCCCTCCAAGGTGTGACAGGATATTGTCAAGCCAAGTGATCCCTTATCTCCTTCCTGCCAGGTCTAGGTGGCTTTAACATTTGTGAGCCCTGGGATTTGGGACCATCTGAAGCTGAGCAGGACCATGCACATCTGGATTCAGATAGGCTGGAGGTCCCTCCGGGATGCCCACTGTGCCAGCCTACAGTCCACAATGGTCTGGCAAGACTGCAGCTTTCCTGCCCCCCACCCCTCCTACGGTGTGCTTCCCCAGGACCCTTCACACACACACCCTCCCCCACTGCAGCCTCTCTGGCCCAGTGAGTGGTGCTGAGAGCCACACTTAGCCCTCTGCCTGTCTCAGTTTACCACTTGTCTGTTTGTGCCAGGACCCCGATCTGAATCAAGGCCAGCAAGCCACACGCCCGACCAGTGAGACAGGCCCTGAGCTGGCGGGAGGTTGGCTGAGCTTGAGGTAAGGCTGGAAGGGACTGTCCCAGCCCTGCTGGAGATGGTCCTCAGCCAGGGTTGCCGGGGGATCCCCTCAAAGTGCCTCCAGGTCACGAGGTGCCAGGCTGCTTACAGTACCATCTGTGCCTCTTCAATACACATGCCTCGGAGCAGCCGGTACAGCTAAAGATGACGTGGTAGCAGGTAGCTCAAGGCCTGGACATTTCATCCTCCTCAGGACCATCTTACGAACATGCGCCCGCCTCCACCCTTCAGAGTGTCTGACTGTCCCCTGGGTATTACTTTACCAGCTCAGGCCCTAACTCGGATGACTGCGATGGTCCCAGACAGCTCTCCTGTCCCCCAGCTCCTCAATTCTTCACCCAGCAGCCAGAACAAGCCGCTCACTGCCCTGCTTACAGTCCCTAAAGCTTCTTGTGAACTCAGATGACCCGCAGAGGCCTTCCAAATGCTGCCTGACCCATTCGACCCAGCCCCGGCCTGTCCTCTCCCTCACTTGGAAGCCATGTTTGCCCGGGCTCGTCTCATCTGTGGGCCGGGCATCAGTTCTCTAGGTCTGTCTCCTGCTTATCCTACATCACTCAGGCCCTCCCTACGTCCTGGCTGGCTCCTGTCAGCTGGGGGAGAAGACTGTCCTGTTGCAGGCCAAGGGGAGGGAGGGCTAACCTTCAGATCTTCGTAGGTGTCAGCCGAGAGTTTGGTACTGTTCATGTTCAAACTGCACAGACTCTTCATGGCTGCAGATGGACAGACAGACACAGTCATCACACCAGGGAGATCCCGCGAGGGTCCCAGCAGAGTCTGCTCAAGGCTGGGCCTGTGCTCTCTGCCGGCAGAGCCTCCCACCCCTCAGCCTGGGCCCCACTGCAGCGCAGCCCTCACTGTCCCGGGAAGATCCTCCAGTAGCAGCTACCAGAAAGTCTCCTTTCTAGTCTGGAACCTGCGTGGTCACGTTGTGGAGAAGCAGCTTCAAACCTTCTGCCCTCGGCTAACCTGGCCACAGTGCCCCCGCCCCACTGCCGAGTCGTCAGGAAGCCCCTAGTGACCAGGATGAACTTACGGATGCCGTCTAGAACCCCTCCCCTCAGCAGCTCCCACACAGTTATCTTTCATCCCCAGGACAAGTATCACTTTCCTTCTTCCCCAATAAACCAGGGGCAGGGACGGAGCCAGCTGGTCAAATGCAGATTCCCAGGCCCACACCACCTGAGACCTTAGTTCTGTGGATGAGGGCTGGGGGGTGTGGGGGAGCAGGAGTTGGCATTTCTAGGTTCCCCAAGTGTGCTGTGCGCTTCCTTCTATGGGACAGTGCTTCTCCCACTGAACGTGAACCGTCTCCCAGGCCTCTGGTTACAATGAAGGCTGATTCAACGACTCTGGGGACAGGCCATTTCTAACTAGCTCCTGCCAATGAGCTGGAGGGGCCCAGAGCACCAGTTCCTACAGCACTTTCCCTGTGTTCTCCTTAGAATAGAAGCATCCCTAGGGCAGTAGGAGCCCACCACACCCCGTTGCATTCCCAGGCCTTCACGTGGCCCTTGGCACACTTGCTGAGTGGGTGAATGAAGGCGTCAGTACTCACAGCTGAGGGCCAGCAGGCCAGCGTCCGTGACAGGGGTCTCGCACAGGTTCAGCACCTGGAGCATGGTGAGGTGTTCCGACAGGAGCCGTAGGCCGGCGTCTCCAAACTGGGGGACACAGAACCACTGAGTCTGCCACCAGCCCCAGGAGCAGGGGAGGTGGGGTGGAGCAGGGCAGAGGGCTCAGAACCAGCCAGAGCCATCCCTACACTGTTGGACAGGACAGCAGGACAGCCTCAGAAGGCAAGTGGCTTGGGTGAGCTCAATCTTCCTGTGAAGTGAGGGTGGAGCCTGGAGCCCACCAGCTGGGGGCGAGCCTTGTGCATATGGCTCACAGAACCGCTCTGCCCTGACAGGCCAAACTTCAGCTCTGCTCAGTGTCTCTAGACTAGACCGTGGGCCCAGGCTCCCAACCTGGGCTCTGGGATGGACTTCTACCTGCTCTGCCTGGGAAGAGGGCGCTAAGCTCGGGGTGCAGTGGGGATGCAGGTGGTGAAAACCAAGGGTCCGGACATAGGGCGGTAGGTGGAGGAGGGTGGGTCAGGGCCGTCCATACCTGAGTGGACCACAAGTTCAGCTGTTTGAGAGACGGCAGCTTGATGAGGTACTCCGCACAGGCACTGGTTACGTTGGTGAAGGCCAAACTCAGGTTCTCCAGGTTTCCGAAGGAGCCCGAGCTCAGCAAACGAGCCAAGTCAGCGTCCTGTGGGGGGCAGGCAGGTGCTCTCAGGGTGGCCAGGGCAGCCCTCCCACCATCCCATCTTGTTCCTATAGACAGCCAACCTACAGCGAGGTATAGCTGGGCCGAGGGTGTCAGAGAGTGAGGCTTCTCCCTGTCCGTGGTAAAGACCCTTCACTGCCATGACTCAACTGTGAGTCAACACCTGGGATGTCCTGCAGCCGTGTCCCTCCTACAGGTGTGTGTGCCCATATATGTGTGTGCATGCAGGCACGTGTCTGTATGTATGCATGTCTGTACACATATGGTTGTGAGCACACATGCATGTGTATGTATAGGCAAATCTGCTGCCCAAGACCTCTTTTAAAGTGTTGAAGAGCAAAGATGTCAGCTTGAGGACTGAGGTGCAAATGACTCAAGCCATGATATTTTCAATAACCTCATATGAATGGAAAGCTGGACAGTGAATAAGGAAGACCATAGAAGAATTGATGCTTTTGAGTTCTGATGTTGGAGGAGAATACTGAAAGTGCCGTGGGCAGAGTGCTCCTTGGAGGCTAAGATGACCAAACTTCATCTCTCATACTTCAGACATATTGTCAGGAGCAACCAGTCCCTGGAGAAGAATCTCATATTTGGTAAACTGGAGGGTCAGAGAAAAAGAGGAAGACCCCCAGAGAGATGAAGTGGCACCGTGGCGACAGTGATGGGTTCAGGCATTGCAATGACCGCGAGGCTGGCCCAGGATCGGGCAGTGTTTTGTTCTGTTGTGCACAGGATTGCTATGGGTTGGTACCTACTCTATGGCACGTAACAACAACGTATGTGCGTGTATCTGTGTGCCTATGTATGTGTTTACATTTGCATGCACACCTGTCTTCGTGTGTGCATGCATGTTGACATGTAAGCACACATGTGTTTACATCTATGCGGACTGAGGTGCACATGACTCGAGCCACTGCCATGGAGTCCGTTCTGACTCACATGTGGCATGCATGTAGTGTGTGTGTGTACTTGTGCATGTAAGGGATGTACATGCATGCATGCATGGACAATAGCTGTTCTCCCTTCCATATTAGCAGTGAGGTTCATTAGCCCTTTGGTTTTTAGTTGCCACCTGGCTGTCTGGAATGAAGACTAATCTCCCAGCCTCCCTTGCAACAAAGTGTGGCCATGGGCCAAGTCTGGACAGTGGGCAATAAGCACAGGTGTCAAGTGGAACATATAGGAAAGTCTGTAAAGAGAAGGAATGTGTTCCTGCATTGCCTCTTCCTCCTCCTTTCTAGATGGAATGTGGACAAAATGGCTGGAGCTGCAGCAGCCTTCTTGGACCATGAGATGGAAGCCATGTGCCAAGTTCAGTGGGGGCTGCAGGACAGAAGGAACTGAAAAGACTGCACAATAGGGCTGTTGTGAGGATAAAGTGAACTAAGACTTTGGTGTAGTCTCTGGCAGGTTAAGTGTTCCATGTATGCTACCTACTACTGACTGCCATTATTAATAAGAACTGGGGGCATGGGAATATCCACAGTACCTTTGGTTTCCCACAGCCAGATTCTCTCCGGGAGAAGGTGGCCTGTGAAGTCCCACAAGACCCTATCACCTCCCCTGTTGTAGCCACAGACCCAACTCTGCCTTCTCCAGCAAGGAGGACCCTCCCCCCAGACCCCAGAGAGAACCAAAACACTCACTGTGGACTTGGAGGGCAGTGTTAGCCTGGTGGGCCCACCTTTCCTTTGCTGCAACAGAAACCACATTGATTACCAGCCGATCCTGCGTTCTACCTCGCTCGTCTATCAATGCTACTGGGTGGTAGATGTGCCATGTTCACGTCGCCCCTTAGGTGAGGTTTACGCGCAGGGGGCTGACAGGAGGGAATTCCAAAACGCACGTGTAGGGGAGTGGTGGGATGGGGTCATGGAGGTTTCCTGCCCCTACTGATGAGGGAATGGTCTTCTCAGGGGTTAGGGGGAATCCCCACGAGCCATCAGGGAATGTGACTCACCAACACTCTACAGGACAAAGTAGAATTGCCCCTATAGGGTTTCCAAGGCTGCAAAACTTCATGGACGCAGGCTGTCATATTTTTCTTCCATGGAGTGGCTGCTGGGTTTGAACTGCTGACCTTTTGGTCAGCAGCCAAATGCTAAACCACTGTGATACCAGGGCTCCTCTCCAGGAGTCCAAAGCCACTGCCGCGGAGTCCATTCTGACTCACACGACCCAATACAGGGTTTTCTGAGGCTGTAAATCTATACCGGAGCAGACAAACTCATTTTTCTCCCTTGAGCGGCTGATGTGTTTGAACTGCCACCCTTGTGGCTCCTAGCCCAGTGCGTAACCCACTGCACTACTAAGGCTCAGGGAAATGAGTTCTGCAGCCTTTCCTACTGGGCACGTGTGTGTGTGTGTGTGCACGCATGGCCAGAATCCTCAGGCTGATGGTTGGAAGTCAAGGCTGGGGGCATGGAGGAGAGGTGCTGATGGCCACTTCTGCCAAGGCACCGCGCAGAGGCAAAACAAGCTGAGAGACTCAGGACAGCTCCTTCTTCCTTCTGGGACGACCATTCTATGAGGGAGATGGCGGCTGGCAGAGGCGGGACACGGACTCACCAGCTCCTTCAGCTCCCGCTGCCGGTCACAAAGCTGCTCATACATGCGCTTGCCCACATCGGTGCTCTCCAAGGTCGAGATGATCTGCAGTTGGGTGTCATTGTTGTCGATGATGTTGTATTCCAGCATCAGGCACAGGATCTGCCGAGAAGCACAGAGAGGTGCTGAGGGGCCTGCCTGGGACTACGGGCAGCATGCTCAACCCACTCAGCAGCCCCCAGGTGCTTCGGGGAGGGTTTCTATAGCTAAGCACGCTGCATAACCCGCCTCTCCTGTCTCTGCATTTCTGACTGTACGACATTGAACAGACACCCTACCCCAGCTTCCCATCAGAAAAACATGGCCACTAATGCACACAGAGGTGCCCCGTGGCCCCTGAGACAAGCCCCTCTTGCTCACACAGTTGAAACAGACACGAGTGGGCAGAGACCCGTTTCTCCTGCTATGCTGAGGAGGACCTGGCCTGCCTCCTATCTACTGTGTTCAGCTCCTGCCACCAGAAACTACAGGGAATGCTCTGGGGACAGAGTGAGGTGTGCGGCAGTCTTACCTCCACCATGGTTTGGTTTCCCCTCAGTGCCAGGAGCATGCAGGGTCCCAGCTTGTTTTCCGCCAGGGAGAGCAGGAACTTTTTGGTCTTGTAACAGGAGCCCATGAGGATGCGCACCTACAGGGGGGAGACCCAAGTGAAAGGAGGGGTGGGGATTACCACCTGAAGGGATGAGGACACGCAGTCATTCACCACACTGTGTGTGGCACCTCGAGTCTGTGGCACGGCAGCCTTTGGCTCGTACGCTGTAGGAGGTAGGCACTTTTCCCTTCCCAAACCATCACTGAGCTCTGGACGGCACTTGGCGATCAGCTACCCCCAGAAATCCCAGAGCTGGCAAGTGTTGCTGCATCCTGGGGCGGCTGCTCGGCAGCCTGAAGTCTGGCTCTCTCTCCCTGGCACACCTGCACCCGGGTTCCCTGCAGGGTGGGGGAGGCCTTTGCACCCTACACCTTGTCTCCCCCACTTCACACACTGCCCTTCGGCAATGGCCACTAGCATCCTTGTCAAGGGGGCCTCTTTGGCACCATGCGTCGCCATGGAAACAAGCCATCTCCAGCTAAGTATTTTTTTGTCTGCTCCGCCTTGAATAACTCTGGTATAAAAACAAGACCTCCCAGGCAGGGTGGCTGCCAGCAAGTCAGCATGGCTCTCATATTGAGCTCCACACTAGGGTGAGGGGGCCCACCAGGTGTTGCCATGGTGAAGACTGTGACGTCAAAGAGAGAGTGAGAAGGAGAGAGATAGGGCGCAGGCAGGCAGAGGACAGGCAGCTTCCGCATCAGCAGGAAGGGTGACAAAGGCACGCGTAAGAAAGAGGACCTAAAAATAAGTCCCATTCCGCAGGCTCTCCTGGAGCAGTGTCCTGGGTTGTGGTCACTGTGCCCTGATGTCGTCACTGCAAAGTCTCTGCACCCCAGGTCTTGGTCCCACACCCACTGCGGCATCGTCGCTATGGCAACCCTGGAGCCTGGGACCAGGGAGCTGGTGTAATGTGACCCCAGCTTGTTGAGCTAGAGGATTGCTGGGTTGGGCTTTAGACCCAGGTTTAGCCAATGTCTCAGCCCTACGTCAGCCTGGGAAAACGGGTGATTGGAAAGCAGGACTGGGGTCACTGAGCGGGACCTTCGAAGTCACCGGCCACCTGGATGGAGTGCTCTGCTCTGGGGAGGGGCCTTTTCCTCTGTTCAACTGGCACCGGACTATTGTGAGCGGTGGGGCTCCAGACGGAAGTGGACGACCCCAGGCCAGTCACTGAGCCCTCCAAGGCCTGTTTCAACACAGAAGGTCTGTAACGGGTAGGAGTCTGTAACAGGTAGGGGTCTGTAATGGGTGGGGGTCTGTAACAGGTAGGGGGGTCTGTAACAGGTAGGGGTCTGTAACGGGTGGGGTCTGTAACATGTAGGGGTCTGTAGCGGGTAGGGTAGCGGGTAGCAGTCTGTAACAGGTAGGGGTCTGTAACAGGTAGGGGTGTCATGAGGACTAACAGACAGAGTGCACTCTGTTCAATAGTGTCTCGCCTGTAGAAAGTGCTGGAAGCCAGTGTAAATGCAGTCCTGGTCCAGTGTTTCAGGTCCTGTTAGGGGTGATGGTCTTGACTCCGATGCCTCACTGTAAGGAGTCAGTGGGCGTCTGGAACCCCTGGTGCATGCTAAGCGCTCAGTTATCTCATATGTAACATCACCCCACGATTAACTGTAATCTTTGGTACTTGGCTGCCTCATCCGTATAATGGGTACAATACAGACAGCACCTCCCAGAGCTGTTGGGAGACTCCTGCTGGGATGTGACAAAAATGTGTGACAGCTGTAATCTCTGCCATCATCATAACCCCGGATGGGGTCCGCGTCGGCCAAGGGTAGCCATTTCCAGAGTCAAGTGAGGAAAGGTCAGAATCTGCCAGCAACCCCCCATCGGGGTCCCACCACACCTACCATGCTGGCAAACAGCTCCCCGTCATCGTCACAGGCCACGCCCCCGGGGCTGTAGAGCTGGAACCAGCCATCTTTGCCAGCCCGCACGCTCAGCAGGCACGAGTGGACCTGCCGGACAGAGAGCCCATCACTGAGTGCCACGAAGACCCAAGATCAACATTAATACGGGAACCACACGTGGACACGTGAAAGGCTCATGTAAGCCCTGCAGTTAGAAATCAGCCTGCCCATGCAGGAGGCCCACAGGAGGGACTCCTTTCCTGGCGTGCAGCTCCCCGGGCACCCCAGATGTTGTCCTACCCTTGGAAGGCTGTCTTCACCAGCTGGTTGTGCCTCTGCTCTGGGAAGCAGCTGGTACCATTGTCCTTTTTCATCTTCAAAGTCCGTGTTTGAAATAAAAGCCTCCTTTTTTTGGGGAGTCCTGTGTCTTCACACATCCCACAGGGCGGTTAAGGAAGTGGGGGGTGTCACTGCTCCCCTACATCTGTGCTTTCTCCCACTGCCTGAGGAGCTGGACAGCGTTTTAGAGGAGCATCCTCCCAGAAAGACGCTTTTCAGGGTGCCCTCAGACACCAGTCAGAAGCATTTGGGATCCTGTTTGAAGTGCAGGTTCCCATGCCTACCCAGGACACCGGACTGGACTCTCTGGGTGTCAGCTCCTGGACACATTCCTTAGGAACCATAGCTATGAGGTGCCCAGATCTTGAAGCTTGAAACATTGGGCTCTAGGCCACAGAAGCCCATAATGGTTAGACACACGGTGGGGGGTTGGCATCTGTGTGAGTCCAAATTCCTTGTCCACCTGCCATCCCACCTTCCTGTCCAGTACTGGTGTCTCAGGCCAAGGTCACACTTTGCAGCCCACCCTCCATCCATGGAGCTGAGCACGATCGGCTCAGTATCACCTCCTCTAGGAAGCCTTGCCCTTCTGCCCATGCTATCCTCCCTGCTCCACATGGTGTCCGTGTGTCCGGGTCTGTCCCCACCTGGGGGGGTGAGCAAGTAGTCCCACATACACAGACTTAAGTGGGCCCTGAGCTCCTGCAGGACAAGGCCAGGGTCTGACCTGTCCCAGTGCAGCTGTGTGACCCCAGGATGAAATGCAACTGTGATGTTCTCGGCCCTTAGAGGGACAAACACAAGCCAGCTCCCAGGGGTCTTGTCAGGATTACATGAGAAAAGGTATGTAGCCAACACCTGATAAGCAACACTCATTGCTTCTGCTATTGTTGAGTGGTGGTGTTGTTCATCAGGGGTATCGAGTTGATCCTGACTCACAGAGACCCCGTATGACAGAGGAGAACTGCCCAACAGAGAACTTTAGGTTGTCATAGTCACAGGAGCCAGACTGCTAGATATTTCTCCTGCAGAGTGGTCAGGGGTTTGAACTATCAGCCTTACTGTTAGCAGCAGAATGCTTCACTGTTATGCTACCAGAGCTCCTTACGGTGATGGAAGAAGGGGCTCTAGGTCAACATCCCAGCTTTTGACCAAGAGGGAAACAGCAGGCTTGGTCCCAGGAATGGATGACCCCCTCCCTCTTCCTGATGATCCACAGACCAGCGGGACCAGGGAAGATCAAAAGCTGTCATGAAGCTGGCTGGGTACCCCAGGCCAAGCCACCCTGGATCAAGGCCAGTGGTCAGCTGAGTTTACAGTAACACGCTGACACCAGGGGCAGGCCTGGACACTCAGGGTGGGGCCGGCTGATGCATGAGGTCAGGAGCCTTTGCAAATGGTGATGCTCCCCCCATCCCCAGACAGAGCCACAAGGGCCATGCTTGTGCCCACCTCTTGCCGTGGGTCTTCTGCAAACCTCTGGATCACGTACTTCAGTTCCCTGAAAGGCATGAGGCAGGAGTGGGCTCAGTCCTGGCTGCGGTAGGGAGAAGGGGGCAGGCCACAAAGGACAAGGGCAGGGGGGCAGGGGCCGGTCGGGCCACTCCAGGAAATGCCTGGATGGACCTGGACTCCTGGGCTGCATGCGGGACAGAGGAGGAGTTGGGGGAAGGGCTGACCCCAGGACACAGGATGGGTCCCAAATGAAGGCAATGTCTAGATACTCACTGGGTGAACTTCTCATGTGCCAGCGCCCTGAGACAAAACAAAGGGTGACAGTTAGTTGGGTCCTGACTCAGAGACCTCTCTGTGGGGATGTCTAGTCTTATGTGTGACTCCAAGGACGACAATGGAATGGCAAGACTTGACTCTACTCAAAACACTCAGAACACAAAGGCCCCTCTGCTGAAGTGCTGGGTCACGGTAACAGGCTTTAGTGAGCCCCAGCCCCCGCCAGGGCGCACACCTGTACACAGGTATACACAGGTGTCCACACGTCTAAGGGAGTGGCGCTAACACAGGGGGTGTGGGCCACGCAGGGGCACCAGGGACCCAGGTGTGCACATTAATTGTTCCACAATTAAGCTGCAGACCACTAATCACCGGGCACATCAGGAGGCCCCTGGGACCATGCCTCCACGCGCCTCTGACCTGTGGGACAGCAATGCGGTCGGTGACGCCATCGCTCTGCGGAGACGCAGCAGTCTGAGGAGTTAGATTTCTCCGGTTTCAGGTCTGGGGGGGCCCCTGGGACCAACCGGGCCAGCAAATGGGGCCATTACTGAGTATAATGTCCCCCCAGAGAGCCACACTGCACAAACACAGGCTTGTTAATGGACTCCTGAGAGGGACCTCGCGGCCTCCGGAGGCCCAGCCCCTCCATCGATCACAACAGAGGCCCAGAGGCACGTTCAGGCCTGGTGATGAGGGCACAACCTGCCACTGCCTTCCTGCAAAAGACTCAGCATTGGGGTGAGGCTGGCGGGAGGGTGGTGAGGCCCATCCCCTGGTCCTCTCGTTGCTTTGTGCCTGGGGAAAGGTGGGCACCCCACCCCCACCTGACTCAGAATGTAGACTGCCTGTGTCCTTATCTCAGCCCCAGGAAGTTACTCCGGCCATCTCCCTAGGGCCCGTGGAGGACCTGGCTGAGTACAGACCCTCAGCTCTGCTGCTGGCTTGTGGGCCTCCCGCCATGCCCTCAACAGTCCCGGGAGGCCACTGGCCCCCACCTCCACAGCTTCAGTGAGAGACGGAGGTGACTCTCACAGGTTGGATGTTCCGGAAACAAACATGGACTTACTCCTTGGGGAATGGGATGGGTTGGAGCAAGCTGGCCAGTGATGGTCTCCAGTCATCGTAGTCTGACCTAGATGGAGAGACGGGCGGTCAGGGTTAGCATGGACAAGGAGAAGGGTAGGGTCCACAATACCCCGACTGCCACAAGGCCTGGGGAGGGGACGACATTTGATATTTTTGGCGTGACCCCGATATGCCACAGGTCCTGACCAGAGTCCTACACACTCCTGTCCGATGGAGCCTGGGGCATCAGCACTCAAACCCCCCTGTGAACCAGCAGCAGGGCAGGCCAGAACAGCAAGTCCACACTCACTGGGAGGGACCAGAAAGGGGTGGTCACTATAGGCCAAGTCACAAAAGTTAGGGGCCAGTAAGGTCCCTGGAGGACGGGTAGAGAGTGGTTTGAGCGCGTCTTGGTAACTGAAAGGTCAGCAGGTCAAAGGCACGCAGCAGCCCTGAAGGAGAAACCGTGCTGACAATTGGAGTCCGTAATGATGACAGCCTAGAAAACGCTGTGGATCAGCGGGTCTCCAAACTCACAAATACTTTCCAGTTCAAACACACCGGCCTCTCCTCGGAAGAAAGAGGAGGCTGCCGGTTCCTGTACAGATTTACAGGCTCGGAAACCCAGGGGCAGCTCTCCTCTGTCCTACAGGGTGACGGGGAGTCAGGATTAACTCTATGGAAGTGGGTTTGGTTTGGGTTTAGTCTTGCTTCCAGACATTTAACACAAATGGTAATACCAGCCATCCCATAAATACTAGTAATAATAATGAGGACGTAACAGCAGCTGCTTTCTACAAGCACCTCAGCTCATTTATTCCTCGCAGTCATGAGAGAACAAGACCGCCCCGCTGGACAGATGGGGAAACAGGCGTCAACTGGCCTAGCCCCAAGTGGCTCATGTCTAAGCCGCCCTGAGCCCATAGCACTCACTCCCCATTGCCCTGGGGCCAGCCTCGGACTCCCTGTCACCCTCTCTCCCCATGTCGTCACAGTTAGAGTCACCCCGCAGCAAGAAGAGGGGTTTCAGGCTCTGCCCAGGTCCAGCCACACGTGTTCAGTACAAAAGGCAGCGTGCACACGACTTTCAGCAACAGGACCACTGTGTGCGCGCAGACACGGCCTGCCTCAAGTGTGAATGCATAACCACGCTCTTCCCCGGCTGCCCTCAGACCCGGAAACCAGACTGGATGCTGCATCCCACGAGACAGGAATGATAGGAACCCCTATCTTAGAGGTGGGTAAACTGAGGCTCAGTGATGATTTGTAATGCACCTTGAGTTTCTCACTGGAAGAACTAAGATGTGATGTCAGCGGCTTCTGAGGCCAAGACCCATGCATTCTCTGTCATAGTGTGGGCCCTTCCTGAATGAACCACACACCTATAGTGCACGTTTACAGCCAGCCCCGTCCCACCGACCTAGAGCCCTCACCCTCTCGGGCTTCAGGCACGTGCTGAAAAGCAAACCTAGAGGTGGTCTGCTCCACAGACCTGCGCACATGGGTCACCAGGAATCAGAACTGACTCAATGGCTACTAAGAAGCCCATCTACATTTTACCTAGAAACCTTAAGGTAGTGCTTCTGCAGCTGAATTCCAGCGCATCGAGGCCTCTCTCAAGCAGCCAGATGTGTCTGATGAGAGGAGCCCAGTGCAGCCCCCGTCCCCCTCCCCCCAGACGGGGGCTCCCTCCTCAGCTGTATAAACTCAACGGTATGACTACTCTCAGGAATCTCTAAAAATGGAGACAAACCAGGCTTCTGTCCAGTGGATTCCAACTCCTGGTGACCCCGTGTGTACAGAGCAGACCTTTCCTCCAAGGGGCTTGTGAGTGGATCTGAACTGCTAACCTCTAGGTTTGTTCTCAGGGACTCCACTGTTTTCACCCCTCAGGAAATCAACACAGAGGCAACAGGGTTGCAACCGTAAACCACGTTAAGTTCTTGTGGCCAGGTGTGTCTGAGGGTACTAGAGTCCCCTCCTATGGGTGCTCTGAGGCCCCTGGGCAGCTCTGTGTGCCCTGCTGCCCAGCTGGGAGCTGCCCCCACAGCTAAGAGGTGGCACCACTGGAACTTGACCCGAGGACTCGCTGAATGTACACCTGCTTTTACCGAGCCTCACACTCTGCAGCCTTCAGAGATGCTGGAGTGGTTAGGCTCCAATGTGCTGGAGGCACGATAATCCCCCAGAGATCCTGGTAGCCATTTATCACCGAGTCAACAACAGTCCAACTGGAGGCCTGAGCCCCCCCAAGGTCACAGAGGTACCTGGAAGCATAGCCCCTGCTTTGTGGACACCTCTGGGTGGAGGTAATCTGCTGCTTGGAGCAGGGAACCTGCCAGCCACCCGACCTCCCTGGGTCCCATCTGAAACTCCTCCCTGACTCCTGCCATGAGGTAGCCCCTGCCCCCCCACCCCCACCACAGCCTGGTCCCCCGCCCACGCGAAGCCACAGCCACCCAAGGCCTGGCAGTGGGGCCATGAGGGCAGGCAGGAGGTCTGGAAGCAGACCAGGAAGAACAGAACCCTTCTTCATGAGTGTGTTTGTGAAGAAGAAAAACAAAGTGTGCCTACTGCATGCTGAAACTCAAGCCCTTAGTACTCAACGAGAAATCCGAATCCGCACCCGAGACAGCAACAGGTCTGAGAGCCGCTGCTCAGGGCGTGACAGGGGCGGGGGGCAGTCCCTGCTTTGATCCGAGTCAGGAGCTCCTGACCAGGGCCTCAGGGCCATGGCTGGCCTGTCCCCCGGGGACACAGAAGCAGGGTTGGCTTTTCGACTGCTCCTCTGCTAGAGGCCACTACTGAGGACAGGGTGTCTCCACCCTCCCCTCTGTGGGGCCAAAGCAAGGGCCGGGGTGAAGGCTGTGCATTCCAGCTGGTGGAGGACGGTCAGCCTGTTCTCCTTCTGACCACTAGAAGCCACTCAACAGTGTGAATGTGTGTGTGGGAGCGAGCATATGCATGTGCACGTGCTCACCTTCACCGATACCCCCCCACAGGGGCAGCCGAGTGAGGGCAGCAACAATACAGCGACTCTGTGAAGCCCCGTCAGGGCCAAGAAGTCGGAAGCCAGGTTGGCTGCAGCCGTCCACACCCCTAACTGGTGGCCTCTGATGCCTCGACTCATGGCTGCTGACCACCGTCAGACCCCTGATCCCTTTGAGATGCCCAGGACCATCACTGATCGGACTCGAGGTGTCCAGTGGTAGATAGAGCTTGAGTCTGAAGGATGGGGTTTATGGAGCAAGTGGCCAGTGGGGGCTCAGGCTGAGGCATGCGAGACTGAGCCAGGTACCAGGAGTTAGTGGTGCTTGTTGAGCTGGAAAGGCCCTTGGGGATCCCCCAGGATGAAGGGTATCCCCACTCCAAAGCCGCAGGGCCCACAGAGGGGCAGAGACAGGCGCAAACCACCCAGCTCAGAAGCAGTACCTCCCACAGTGGACCCGGGGTCTTAACTCAAGCTTCCCCACCAGCCAGGTTTGCGCTAGGCTGGGACCCACAGCTCTGTGTGCCCTTCACACACCCCCAAACAGTGCTTACCCAGGACTTTTCTGGGGACCCAGAAAAGTTGTTCTTCAAGCAGATACTTCCCTGACAGAAACCCACGCACTCCCACATGGAGACATGCACACCACAGTGGTGAGCACACACAAGCACACAGACCCCCATACTCACACACAACTTCATACCTGCACCCTAGACACACCACCCAAGCACACACAACACGAGTGTGCACAGACCACACAACACTCACACCAGTGCGCACACACACACACCCTACCCCTCATGCACACTTACACTCAACAATCAAGCACCCCCAATTGTCTGTGCATACACTCAGTACAAGTACCCAGACACTCACATGTGCACATATTCAAACATGCACACGTTCACACGCATATGCAAAACACCCAGACAGGCCCACAGCCATCTACTCAGCTGTCCACATACCAGCCCAGACAGATGACACACACCTGTGCTGTTATCCCAAGCTCGGCAGGAGTGCTCACTACCCCCCACATTGGCACACATGCTATACACCCCAAACAGGTGCCTTCCTACACTCACACGCACCCCCAGGACAAGCGTGCAGCCAGTCCCCCCGCCCCGGGAGGCACTCACAGCAGTTTGAGGATCTCCACATAGCAGCCGAGCGTGCGGTCAGCCTGGGGGCCCAGCTCGATGCTCATGGTGCTGCAGGCGGGACTGACCATGAGGCAGTCGATCAGGTTGGGTTCGCTATCATTGCCTGCGCTGGCTGTCAGCGCCGGCGTGCCAGTGCTGGTGCGTTCCACTTCCACGTGGATCTCGCTCGAGGTCACAACCGCCGACTTGAGGCGTGCCTCAGACAGCGTGGCTCCCTGAGACACCAGGTCCGGGCTGGGGTGCAGAAGACGCAGAGGTAAGGTGGGCTTCCGGTCACAGGGCTGCTGGCAGCCGTTCCGGATCTCCTTCAGGCTGGGGGAGTTGTCTCGGCTGCAGGGAGAAATGGGAGTGGGCATGAGTCAGCGAAGAGGCCCTTACGATGCCCCTGGCACTGGGCTAACTGCCTCCCAAATCCCCACAACAGCCACCAGTGCCTGGTCTATTTCCGTAAGACCAAGCAGGAAACTGAGGCTCGGTCTGGGGGTGGGGGCTGTTGTTAAATGCCATTGAGTTGATTCCGACCCATAGCGACCCCGTATAGGGTTTCCGAGGAGCAGCCTGTGACCCAGCACATAGCAGATGCTCAGTAAACATGTGGTGGGTGAACAAGCGTGTGTTAGTACCGACGCTTCACCGGCCAAGACGCCCTCACAACATACAAGGACTCCCACAATTTCCTGTCTAGATGCTTTAGACGTCTGGCTGCCACCCCAGGTTGATGCTGCGCTTTGCTTCTGGGCCCTAAAGCTCAGGTTCCCCTAGACCTGGGAAGCTACTTCCAGGGGATTCCCAAACCCAGCATTCCTGGGCCCTGGGGTCTTCAGGTCCCTCCTGTGCTCAGCATCCCCACCCCACCAGTCACCTGATTGTTAATCATCTGGGGATTGAGAAAAGGGTCCTGTGGCATCATTAATGACTGCTTTGGGAATTGCTGGGTTACACAAATTCTGTCTCAATGTGGAGGGACTTGTAAGGGCCTTGAGCCTGGCTAAAAGGCCTCCTTCTCGTGCAGGCTCCTACTCAGAAAACAGCCCTGTGTTCTGTGTCTTTAGTGCAGGTTCTAACATAGCAGGGCCGTTTACATGGACCACCTCAGGCGCTGTTGTCCTGGGACTCTGCGACACCATAAACCCTTCCTGGCTTTCTTTGGAAGGGGTGTTCCAGGTGTGCTGGGACTGGGAGTTGAAACCAGGTTCCCCAACACCCTGACTTCTCAGAGCACCTGAGAACCTGTTCAGGACCCCTCCTCCAGGAAGTCTTGCGGGATTTCTTCTTACCACTGTCCCCTCCTTCCTGAGCTCCCAGCGCTATACAACTCTGGCCTCATACCCACCTTCCCTGAGGCCCTGCTAGGCAGACCAAAGCCCACAGCAATTCCACCAGAGTCTCTGGGTGGAGTGCCCATGGGTGTCAAAGCTGAAGGCCTGCACTAAAGACACAGAACACCAGGGCTGCCCCCTCCCTCCCTGGGTCTTAAAGGTTCCTGCAGCCAGCAGTGCCTGGTGCGCAGGAGGCCTGGCTTTATCCAGCACATCTGATGGTTAGGTTGGGCGGCGCCCACCAAGGGTGTTTAATAAACAAACACACTTGAAACTCTGCTGCAGCATGTGGGGGGGCTGAGGTCCGCAGGGTGTGGGTGGTCCAAGCGGGAGGGAGGCCTGAGTATCTGGAAGGGCTCAGACCTGGTTTCCTCCCAAAGTGCTCAGCGCTCCCCTCCCTTTGTTTGCCTCTCCTGGACTCTCCGAGCGGGTTTTCAAGGCTGTTTGGCTCTGATGGGTGATTTTCCAGAGAGCCATGCTAACCTGGGTCAAGCTGTCTGTTCTCGTGTATGTGAGTACATCTTGTACCACTGGGGGCAGGGCCTTCATAGGGCATCACAGGCCTGAATCATGTGGGCCTGGATGGAGCTGAGCTCGAGGCCCCGGGGACAACTTCCAGGAAGAGCTCAAAAGCACTGGACACGCATGTGAGCTGGGGGGCTCGAACTCTCCCCCTCCCAGGCCTCCATCCTGGGCACCTCTTCAGAGAGCTGTTCCCCAGCCCCTCAGTCCTCCAGCAGAATTTAAAATCAAAACCAAAGGAAACTTCAGGACACGAAATTCCCATGTTATCGCTCCTATACTTAAAACTGGTTCACACCCAAAGACAAAGTCCAGGAGGCAGGAAGCGGTAGGCAAGAAGGATAGACGGAAACATGGAACCCAGGGAGGAAGGGGGTCAAGGGTTGTTACAGTGAGGGGGTGACAGTCAATGACACAAAACAAAATGTGTAGGAATTGTCTGCTGGGAAACTGACTTGCTCTGTAAACCCACACAACAATCAAAAGTTCAAAGATAAAAGAAACACCACGCATTCTCACACCAAAACCAAACCAACAACAACAACAAAAACCCATTCACAACTTGCCAGCACTCTTAGAATAAAAATTTCGAGCCTTCAACAGAGGAGTCCATGGTTGGCACAAAGTGTTAAAGCGCTCAGCTGCTAACCAAAAGGTTGGAGGTTCAAATCCACCCAGAGGCAGCTGGAGATCTGCTACTGAAAATTCAGCCACTGAAAACTCTACAGAGCACAGCACTACTGTGACACAGTGGGTGGACATGCCGGTCAGTGGCCCACCACCCTGCTACGCAGATGGATGGGTACACCACTGGAGCGAGTCAGAAATGAAGAGTCCCAGGTTCCACCCAGGCCTGAATCTGACCCTGCCTTGTAGCAGGACCCCAGGTGAGTCCTCGGTCTAAGTAGGTCAGCTCTGTCTCCTCACTCTGCCCACAAACCAAACTCATTACCATGACTGGATTCTGACTCACAGACACCCTACAGGGCAGAGTGGAATTCTCCTGGGGGGTGAGGGTGGGGGTGGGAGTGTGTCCAAGGCTGGGCATCTCTAAGGAAGCATACAGCCTCAGCTTTCTCCTGAGGAGAAGCTGGTGGGTTTGAACCACAGACTTTTCAGTTTTAACAGTTCAACGATTAACCCACTGCGCCACCACGGCTCCTCCTCTCTGCCCAGTCACATTCCGTTCCTTCCAGTCCTTCCCCTGCAGTGGACTCAACCTTCAGCGTGTCAGACAGCCACCATGAAGTTTGTTAAGAATGCAGATTCCTTGGCCCCGCCTGAAATGCTGCGTGTTAAGAAAAGGCCTAGGAGGTTCTGAGCTGTTACAGTAGGTGGTGACCAGAGGCAGAGCCACCTGTTGGCCTGGGCCACCCCCTTCCTGGCTCCAGCGTGCTAACAGTCAGTCTCCATTTAATATCCTTTCCCGGGGGACCTTCCTAGCCCCCTAGAACTGGGATTCTCAACTCTGGCCACATGATGGGTCCTAACGGAATGCTGGCTGTTCAAGGATGTGGCTAGCAGTCTGCTTCCCCACAGACTGACAACCACAGGGCTGATGTATGCTTTGCTCTGGTATTCTTATTTTCCAAAGCCTTCCCAAACAACAACAAAACCCCCGCCAAGCCTGTTGCCGTCGAGTGGATTCTAAGTCACAGTGATGCTCTGGGACAGTCTGAGTGGAGCTGCTCTGTGGAGTCTCTCCTTAGCTGGGATTGGACTGGAAGGTCATTCTTCTGCAGCACTGCTAGCTGGCTGCGAACTGCCAACCTATAGGCTAGTTGTTGTTGTTGTTGTGTGCCGTTAAGTCGGTTCCGACCCATAGCGACCCTGTACAGGGTTTCCGAGGGTGTAAATCTTTACGGGAGTAGAAAGCCTCATCTTTCTCCCGCGGAGCGGCTGGTAGTTTCGAACTGCTGACCTTAAGGTTCGCAGCCTGATTCGTAACCACTACGCTACCAGAGCTCCTGCTAGTAGTCCAGTGCAAACTGTCTGCACTACTTTAAATGTCTCCACCCCCATAAAGCACAAGCCCTGTGATGGCCAGGGCTAGACGGCTGGCTGACTTTGGCACCGTCAGGCCCCAGCCCCGAGAGCCCCGCGATGCAGGAGAGGAGGGACAAGGACCGGCTATCATGCTCCTGTGCTCTGGACCTCTCCGGGTGGCAGATCCTGGACAGGGCCTGGAGTGGAGGCTGGGAGAGCTCTCCAGTCTCTCTGGCCTGCTTCCTGCCCTCAGTCCAGGGGGCTGCCGGGGTCATTTCCTGCTTCCTCTCTGTCTCTGCCTGTCTCAGCTCAGGTGTCCATGGAGCAGGCCCAGGGAGGCTCCAAGAGAAGTCAGGGGGAGGAGGATGGTGTCTGCTCTGCCTGCTCCCAGGAGCCACAGGGCAGTCTGCAATGGACATGCGGGTAATAGACAGCAGGACTCGAGGGCAGCCTTGGATGGTTGCACAGGTCGTGCACTGCCGGACACCAGTGGTGCTGGGTACACTGAGGTCCCCTTAGAATCACGCAGTGGACCATAGGCACGCAGGACAGCCACTGCAGACATGGTCATCCCTGCCCACCAGATCCCTTCCAAGGACCCCTGCAGTCCCTAACAGCATCCTGCATTGCTCTACACCCCAGGAACAGCCCTCAATGGGAAGAAGTAGAAGCCCAGGCACCTGCTTACCAACACACCCATAGCCAGCTGTCCTCTCCTGAGTCTCCCTCCCTGCTTCCCAGGAGCTCCTCCTGGTCCTAGCCTCACTTTCAGGGGTTCCTGTTGTCAGAGCATGTCTGCCCGTGTACCTGAACGTGCACTCCCACTGGTGGAGTATAAGCCCCAGGCGGGCAGGTGATTTGTGCTAGGGTTGTTTGCTTCCAGCATCTGAAGCAGTGCTGGGCACATAGCAGGCATTCAGCACACAGAGGCAAACCGTGGGCAGGACAGCATAGAGGGGTGTATGACTACACACATGTACACACACACACACACTCGCACATGCCTACACATTCAACCGCATGCACACAAAGCTCAGCCTTAAGACTTGGGGTGTCTCTGTATGGGGTCCCTCTGGCTGCAGCTACTGACCTGTTGATGAACTCTTCATAGCAGGAGTAGATGGCCGCCAGGCACACGGCCACCAGGTTGGGCAGGACCCGGGGATGGGGGCAGTGCCCCGTGGGACCATGCATGCTGGAAGAGAGTGAAGAGAGGGTAAGAAGGCTGTGGGGCCCAGTCGACAGCCAGGCTGCCCTGCCCTGCCAGCAGGAGTAAAGCTCTAGGTACCTTGTTCAAACCCAGGTACTTAACTCTCACTAGCCTCAGTTTCCTTAGCTGTGAAAAGGGGACAGAGCAAGGATCAAATTTCTGAATTCATGGGATGAGCTTAGCATACTGTGACCATAAGTTCTGGGGCACTCGAGTTGGTTCTAGAATAATTATCCATAACACTCCTTTACTCTCAACCGTGTACCAGTTGGTGAAGGGGGAGAGAAAGGAATAGCTAGAAATATCACCATAGAAAGCCTGTATGTCCATCTTCTGCCTATAACTCACTGGAATACCTAAAATGGGGCTACAACATGCCCAGTGAAGGAGGCTTCCTGCGGAGCCTCTGCATTACGTTAAGACTATAGGTGGAATCTGAGCAGCATCCAGAATCTTCAGAGGTGGGAGCCCCCTTCTTGGGGGTTGGGGGATGCCCTGGGATCCTCTCATCAGACACATCTGGCTACTTGAAGAGAGGCCTTGATGCGCTGGAATTCAGCTGCAGAAGTACTACCTCAAGGTGACCACTCTCACACCTACAGAGATTTTTCCTGAAGAGACACTTCAAAGCATGCTAGTGGTCCGGGGCACCTGGCAGGATGTGCTGTTTGGGACTGAACATTGTCAGTGCCAGGTGAGGGTAAGGAGGAAGCAGGTGGCAGCGGGCTGGTTTAAACAGCTCAGTTTGACAGCTAACACGTGCTGTGCTCATGTGCTGAACATGGCTTTGCTCATTGGATTCTAACGCTGACTAAGGGGGTGCACTACAATTCTTATTTTACAGATGAGGAACTAAGGCAAAGAGTGCTAATTAAAAGAAACAGCGAAAACCAACAACAAAAATACCCTACCAGAAAAAAATACTGGGGAGGTGGCTATTCAAGTCACTCCAGACAAAGGACCTGGGGAAGCAGTGACCTCATCGAGAACTGTCAGGGGGCACAGCTCCAGGGGTTCCTTACCTACTATCCCATTTCACCTCTTAGATAGCTGAGGGATCTGAGGACCAGAGAGGGGCAGTGGCGGGCTCAATGCCACACAGCAAGTGGTGGTCTCAGACCAGAGGAGACACTGACCCTGCCCCCAGGGAACACTGCCAGCAGATTGGGGAGGGGGGTGCCCACCTCTGAATGAACTTCTTCACCACTTCCATCCCCGCGTTGAGCTCGTTCAAGGCAAGGATGTACTCCTGAGTAAACAGTCTCAGTCTCGGGCACTTCCCAAAGTCCTGCGGAGAGAGGAGAGGGCACGGGCTGGGGTCACGCTGCGCTGACGCTGCCTAGGAGGCTGCGGTGGAAGGCAGCGTGGAGACATCACCATCTTCCTCTTTCTAGATGGACGCACTTTTCACTAGAAAACCTTGGCCCCGTCAAACCCTCTTCCAGGGAGCTGTGCAGACATGCTGAGAAACAGGCCCCTAGGGAACCCAGAAATGCTTCCTGCACCCAGTGGAGCGTTCCAGGCACAGCGATTTTGTTTAAAGAGACTGCTGAGTCCACATGCATCATGGCCATGGCCCAGCTCGCCAGAAAGGCAACTGAAGGATACATGGTGGTCTCCAGGCTCACCCCTCCCCTCCCCCCAGAACCTCACCCTCTGTGGAGGAGCCTCAGAATGCTTGTCTATGAAGGACAGACAGTGAAGCCCTTCCTTCCACCAAGCAGCTGACTGATCTTTGGTCTAGGAACTCTGAGATTCTTCCTCTCGGGACTTCTGTGTGCCCAGCAGGTGATGGGGCAATGCTATGTCTGCAGAACAGGAAGGCTGAATTCAAGGCCACCAGGGGGTGCAGCGTACGGTGGCCCACTTCCCCAAGTCTAGCATAGTGGTTACGAATTGGGCTGCAAACCTTAAGGCCAGCAGTTTGAAACTACCAGCCGCTCCGCGGGAGAAAGATGAGGCATTCTGCTCCTGTAAAGATTTACAGCTTCGGAAACCCTATACAGGGTCGCTATGGGTCGGAACTGACTCAAAGGCACTTAACAACAACACAAGGCGTCCCCTTACTGAGGGGCTCTGCATCTGGGTGAGGAGGGCTCATGATAACCAGCACCCCACTAAGCAGATGGATGGAGGCAAACTCGGCACACTCATTATAACAAGTGGCCCAATCCCTACTCCCTGAAGCTGGGAGCCCAGCGGATTCCTAAGAATTAGGGAGGATTTGCACAGGGGGCAAATCCCAACAACTGCCCTGACTTCTGCTTCGTTGCTAGGATTATATGAGATCATGTCTCCTCTGCCCAGCACAGGTGTAATCACTACCCGACCGGCCTGCCCGGCCTTTGTCTGTCTGCAGCTGGGTCCCTATGGAGCTCACAGCTTATAATTAGGAGACGCCAGGAACAGAGGAGTCAGGATGGTTCACAGTATCCCTGGATGCCCAGAGCACTTAGGGGCTCTGTCCTAAGGCTGTTCGGATTTTGTTTTGTATTACCCAGATAACACTCCTGGCCCATAAAGTAACCAAACACAGTTGTACCGTGAGTTACTACACTTCGCTCTGCTGCATGTTGCAGATACTGAGTTTTGGTTTTAAATGGCAGGTTTGTGGCACACCTTCATGGTGCAAGTCTGCCGGCACCATTTTTCCATTAGCATGTGCTTACTTGATGTCTTTGTGTCCCCCCCACTTTCGGGCATCTCACATATTTCTGGTCTAGTGTGAGCGCCTCTTCTACAGGCATTGGGAAACCGAACAATGCACGTGACTAGCCTGATTGTGATCCTTGCTCCTAGGTCTGGACCCAAACATACAGCTTCTCCGAGCTATGCCTGGGTAAGCTGTGGGAGCTGTCTGAATTCTGACTTGTTTCCTTTAAAGTCAAATATCCCAAAACGGCCCTTATAAATAGCTTAATGATAATGATGCTACATTCTAAAAGGTTTATGGGCCTTGGGCTAAGTGTGCTTGGGGGTGTGGGTTCTGCAGCAGCCAGTGTGATGGGGACAAGGACAAAGTCCTTGAAGGGGAAACCTGCCCTCTGGACTCAGCAAGGGTGTGGCTCAGACCAAGGCCACACCCACAAGTGATTTTAAAGTTCACAAGCACAGAGCTCCCTCCCAGCCCACCAAAATGCAAAAGGCCCTTTCAGGAGACTGTAAAAGTTCATACGAAGATAGAAACGAAAAAGAAGCCATCCCAAATCAAGAGGGGTATTGGCAGCAAACAACAGCTTAGTTAAAGCTGTGGCAGTTTAGGGCAGTGAGTGGTACAACAAAGTTTCACTTCTGTACCCACATGGGTCAGTGGGCTGCCTGGGATGCTGTATTGAGAAACATTCTGGAGCTGCCCCTGACTTCTGCAGAATGAGTGCTGAAATCGATTAATGATGTCTGCCATGGGCGAAGCAGTCCTCAGTGGCAGGCACGGAGCCTCAGCCCACCTCCCTGGTTGAGGAGGTCGGGCGTGGGGGCTGGAGAAACTCACCATGTTATGCTTGAGGATTCTCTGGACCACAGGGGTGAACACTTCAATGACCACCATGGATCGGGGCCGCTCTCTGCAGTGCTGGGGAGAGAGGAGGGCGTGGTCAGCATGGGGCTGGGGAGGGCTTGGCTGTGATCACTGGGCTTGTGACCATTCTGACCAGGGCAGTGACCCTGCAATGGGCGCCTGGGGGGCCTACTGATGCACACCTTTTCCAAGGAGGGGTACACAGGGACGGGAGTTTTTGTTTTCATCATCAACTCTGGGATTGCACACGCTGGTAGACAAGTATCTGTGCTGATGAGATCCTTATACAGCATCACAAAATAACTGCAGAATTGAGACTCACAACACACAATGTGATAAAGAACTCTCTCTCAAAAACTGGGCAGGAGAATACCAGGGGTTTAGGGTTTGGAGGAAGTGCCTGGGTGTGTAAACACTGCGTAGCTTGCCTGTTAACCAAAAGGTTGAAGGTTATAATCCACCCAGAGGTGCATCAGAAGAAAGGTCTGGCAACCCACTTCCACCAAAGCATCCATGGAAGACCCTGGGGAGCATAGTTCTCCTCTGATACACATGGGGCACCAGGAGTGCAACTGATCGGTCTTGCTTTTCTTTTAGGTGTCGAGACAAGAATCTCCAAAATTCTGTTTCTCCGTTTGTTAAAGAAGCCCTAGTGGAACAGTGGTTAAAGCGCTCAGCTGCTAACCAAAGGGTCAGCAGTTCAAACATACCAGCTATCTGGCAGGAGAAAGTTGGGGCAGTCAGCGTCTGTGAAAATGTCCAGGAAACCCTATGGGGCAGTTCTACTCTGTCCCATGAGCTGGAATTGCCTCGACCACAGTGCGTTTGTTTTCGTTTTGTTGGTGGCTTGGTTTTCCACTGTGTGCTCTGATAGTCTGGCACTTGCTCGCAGGACAAGCCTGACTCTTCAGGGTATTTTATTTTGCCAACCTGGAGCTTTTGAAACACTGGCACTGAAGGCCTTTAGGTAGAGCAGATAGGCCTGCACAAACTCATTCCTGCCCAGCCCTCAGGAACTGAATTTCTACCCCGGGATGAGGAGAACGGGTTGGGATATAAAAATCCGGGCTCTCCTGGGAATCCCGATATAAATACATTTTCCTCAGATCTTGGGGCCGCCAGCCTTTAGGCCTGATGGGAAAGGCCACCCTGAGCATCCAGAGAGCTGGCTGAGCATGGACACAGTGGCCCTTCCTTCCCTCAGATTCTCCTCTGGGCAGGCTGACTGTGGCTTTGGACCCTCCACCAGAGGGAAAACAACTGGAAGGGGGCTGGGCCCTCCTGCCATCAGGTCTCCTCCACCCCACTGTTCTGCAACTGGCCTGCCAGGCATCCTCAGAGCCAGCCTGGATGGGGAAGGTTGAGAGAGAAAGACCCCGTCCACTGACAGCTCCACTTGCTGCCTTACTGGTGTGAGGTGTGGGGCTGTGGAAGGAGGCAGGGTCCCGTGCTCATGTGCCCACACACGGGAGTACCAAGGACTAGTGACATGAACCAGCAGGAAGAGTAGGACACAAGGGCTGGACAAGGTTGTCCACCTTTCCAGAGACACACAGTGAAGAACACACGAGGTGTGACCCCAGGCCGTGAGGTGCGTTCCTGGAAATGATGCGCCCTGAGTGTGACGTATGAAGCCCCCCTGTAGGGTCACCTGGTACTCCCTGACTACCTTCCCCTGGCCACCCTCACTGGGGCCAGCACACGAAGTCTCAGGGACCACTGACCAGCACCCAGCAGAACTGCTGGACTGTCTCCAAGCTGGGGGGAAAGGTGGCCATGCCTCTAAGTCCCACTGGCTGAACTCTGCGTCTGACATCTCAGCATCTGGCACAGGGGACTGCACCTAGCCTGCCTTCGCCTAGGTCCTTGGCCCTGCCCTTTCTGAAACATCATACCTTGCAGAAGAATTCACAGAGATCTGGTGGTGGATGGTTGTTTTCCAGCAAAGGAGCAATGGCCTGAAAAACAGCGAACAGTCAGCGGGAGCCTGAGTTGGCACACTGCCACCCTGTCACCGGTAGGTCTGGGTCCCTCAACAAGTGGGAGATCATGGCTCCATGGAGAAGCCCATAAAATCTCTTGACTGCCCATCCCAATACATTAGGGGCTTTGTGCCCCCCTGACGCCCACCCGTAGTCTCCACAGATCAACAAGCTCTGAGAGAACAGCATGACCAGGAGAGCCAGGTGACAGCTGCTCAGCTATAGAGTGGACAAGCTGACGTCTCCAAGTCACGGTGCCTCAGTCTCAGCGCTGCGGACATTTGGGGTCTGATCATTCTTCATGGTGGGAGGCTGTCCAGTGCATTAGGAGCCCTGGTGGCTCAGGGGTTGAAGTGCTCCGTGGCTGACAGGTAAGTGGTTTGAACCACCAGCTGCTCTGCTGGAGAAAGCTGTGACTCTCGACTTCTGTAAAGATCTGCGCCTTGGGAACCTTACGGAGCCAGTTCCACTCTTGTCCTACAGGGTCACTCTGGGTCAGAATCGACCCGATGACAGTGAGTCTCATGCACTGTAGGACTTTAGCAGCAGTTCTGAGTTTGAATTACTGGGGGCCAGTAGCAGCCTCACTTGGCTCCCAAAGATGGGACACGCAAAAATGTCTCCAGACACTGCCAAATGGCCTCTGGGAGCTCATGTTGGAGGAAAGGCCAGTCCTCAGGAGAGGCGAGCTGCTGGTGGTTAATGCCTTCGTGAAGTCTACTTTTCTCCCTCTGGCCACATGGGGCACAGGCCTGGGAAACAGGAGTCCCAGGACAGCTGTGCTGTATGACCTCGGGTGGACAAAATGGGAGAGACCAGAGCCACTTGTTACTAAACACAGGAACTGTTAGCCACGTGTCACAATTTCAGCTTTCACCAAAGTGACAGGAATCTTTTGAAGTGAAATAAAATCTAAAATTCAGATGCTCTGTTGTACTGAACACATTACAAAGTCAACCTTCCCATGGGGACTGAAGACCAGGGGGTGACCCAGGTGTCCTCTCAAAAGTCTCTAAATGGACCACCAGTTAGATTGTTACTACAAGGAGCCCTGCTGGTGCTGTGGGTTAGGTGCTGAGTCACTAACCGCATTGTCAACAGTTTTAGCCCACTAACTGTCTGCTCCTATAAAAATTTACAGTCTTGGAAACCCTATCTAGGGTCGCTGTAATTCAGAATCAACCGTGTTTGGCGGTTTTTGTTTTTTGTTTCACAACATCCCTAAAAGCATCGTCATGACTGCATTCTGAGCCGCGCTCCGAGCTCCCGGCAGTGTTTGACGGAATCTTCGCAGCATGCCGGGAGGTATGCATTAATACTATCCCCGTGACTCAGAAGAGGGCGTTGAGGGTCAGTGGGATAAGTATGTTGCCCACAGTAACCTCATTAAAAAGTGGTGGGACCAGGATTCAAACTCATTTCTGTCTGACAAAACCTGAGTTATTCCCTGAGCTATTTCATGGCACGGTCTCGCCACACGATCAGGAGACAACCGCCCATCCCATGGCAATAAAAGCAAAATGACCAGATGTGAGTCGGGCTCCGGGTTCTGGCTTGGCCAGCTAGCTCATTTTTGGCCGCCCGGTCCCTGGACAGCATATGGGTACCGTTTTCTGCCTCTTCCAGAAAAAGTCAATGCTGAGTCCTCTCGAAATGCTGCCCACTGTCCTCTCAGCTGCCCTGCAACCTGACGTGGCCAGCAGTACAAACACAGGAAGAGGCCCAGGGAGGCCAGCTCCACTAGCCAGATACAGCTGAGGGACCAATACAGAGGGATCCTGCACAGGATGTGGGCGCCATGGCGTGGGGAAAGAGTGGACATGAATGAAGTGACTGCGGCAGGTGGCTTTCCTGGCTGTCATCTAGTCCTGCTGACAACTGTGAGAAGTCAGACGTCCACTGTTTCCAGCTTTAGAGATGAAGACACAGAGGATCAGGGCGAGAAAACGGCCAGCATCGACAAAGAATGGCAGCAATTTTGAAATCCTTGCAGACTCCTGTGCCATATATAGCTCATTTCACTTGAGAGCAGCTCCAGGAAGACCATTCTTATCCCCGACTTACAGATGAGACTGAGGCTTGGAGCATTACTTTAACTGGAAATAATCTAGGTGGTCATTAGGCCAAATGAAAATACGCCAGAGACACTGGACAAATAGGAAAGGCCAGTGATTCTCAATCAAGGACGTTGAGCGTACCCAAGTGTAGAGACCTTTTGTCACAGTTTGCGGGGGGTGCTACTGGCATCTAGTGGGTGGAGGGCATGATGTTGCTCAGGACAGCCCCCCAAACAAACATGTGTTCAGCCCCAAGGGGAAGAAACCCAGGGGAATACAAACACAAAAAGACTCGGAAAAGCTAAATCAGGCGTTGTTAAGTGGGAAAATCCCCAATGCAGAACAACACAGCCAGCCGCACAACCACTAAGATCCAAGACAAAGTAAAAACCCAACTGTCGCCATCTTTGTCTGCAGGCTTGCACCAACTGAAAACAGCGGATGTCTCAGCTGAGGGCTCTGGAGTAGGGTGGGGAAATCACTTTTAAAATGGAAAAACAAAAACAAAAACAAAACACCTCATCTAGTGAAATGCTTGCGAGATTAAAAAAAATTCTAATAAAATTCAATACAACGACTGAATGGTTTGACTTTATGACTCACTCAAAGTGCAGCCTGTAGAAGATGGGACAGAACCTCAACTGGGCTCTCAGCTGAGCCCTAAAGCTGACCTCATGGTATGGGGAACAAGACAGGTGGGACTCTGGGGCCGGCAGTGACCTGCCAGCTGTCCCTAACCAGCTCATCGTCCAGCTTCCCCCGGGAATAAAACAGACCCAAGTTTCAGGGCAGAGGGAGGGAGGCACGTGAGAAACCCCAGCACAGAGAGGTGGAATTAAAGCCATGTAGCGTTGGCCTGAATGGTTCATCCTCATAAAGAGGGAGACTGTGGACGCACGGTGAAGGCAAGCTCACATTCCTCTCTGGTCTCAGACACTGCTGATCAGTGGGGATGCTCGGCCTGCCCCACTAAAGGGAACTGTAGCCTGCAGGTTGGTGGTCTGAGCCCACTGCAACTGCTCCGTGGGAGAAGATGAGGCAGTGTGCTTCCATAAAGATGACAGCCTTGCTCACCCCATGGGACACTTCAGCTCTGTCCTCCAGGGTCACTGTCGCTGGGACGGACTTGATGACAGTGGGCTTATTACAAAAGGAGAAGGTGGTGGTGGGTGGTTGGTAGCACCCAGACTTCTTGCCCTGCTCTGACAAGCTCAGGGTGCAACACGGAGCCCACACCCACTGAGCACCTACCACAGGCCTCTGTTTGTGATTCCCTGCCTTTGTGTCCATGGAACCAGCAGGGGAAGAGGCTGGGTATCCAGGCTGGGTTGCCAGGACCCAGTGTCCCTAAGAGGCAGGACGGTGGGCGCTGCCTTTGTTTCATGGGTTTTGGCTGAGCAGCCTCCTAGGCAGGCATTTTCCTGCTTTCTGGTCCTTGTCATACACACCCTGCCTCTCACATCCATTTCCAGCGTACCTCCCAACCACCCACCTCCTAATGCCTTTGCATGTCTGGAATGCCTTTTCCCTATTTCACCAACTAGAAAACTCCTACTGATCCTTCAAAGCCTAACTCAGACACCACTGCTTCTGGGAAGCCTTCTGGTGTGTCCATCCCGCCTCTATATTGCTGTGGTCACACTGATACTCCTACAACAGACAACACACTCCTTAGGGGCAGCAACTGCCTCCATCATCTCTGGATTCGAAGGCACAACACAGGGCTTGGCACCCAGAAGGTGCGACTTTGTGTTTTTTCTTCGCCCTGGTGAGATTCACATTCAGAAAAACCACTCTGGAAGCTGTTTTACCCCAAACATGCTTACATCATAACCAAGTCCCGGAAAATATCGTCTCATGTTACAGAGCAGAGGGAATTAAATTCAGGTTCTATTTGTGGATTAATTAGGAGATGTGTCCCGGGGCAAGAGAGACAACAGTTACCTTTCAAGCTAAAACGTTTCTGCCTCTGAATAAATTATATGGTCTCCGCTGTCTCCTGCCTCCAGAGCCCCACGGCTAGCTCAGGAAGGAGGAGGTGGTTAAAACACATTTGCTATAAACCTCAGAGACGGATAATTATCCCCTCCTCCAATCAACATGGCTCTGAGATGGGCAGGGGAGGAGGAAGACATGTCTGGTATGATGGAAAAGACAAAACCCAAGCCAGGTGATGGATCGCACTGGCGTTTCCATAATTAACTGATGGAAGGCAGACTCTGGCGGGCGGGGCGGCGAGCGAGAACTCACCACAATGATGTTTTCATGCTCTTGGGTAGTCAAGTTCGTGTTCTGAGGGATCGAATGGGGAGAGAAACAAACAGACAAAAAACAGTATTAAAATCATGGGGCGTTTGTACCCATACAACTCCAAAATGCTTTCAAGATCCTCTGGCGGTGGTGTTCATGCCGCCTCATGGCTACCCTGTGCATAAGAGTCCTGTGACCCACGTGGTTTTCACTGGCCAATTATCAGGACCAGATAGCCAGACCTTTCTTGCTAGTCTTCCATAGTAGGGAAGCTCTCTGAGTTAAAAACCTGTTCAGCATCTTGTTGTTTGTTGTTGTTGTGAAGTGCTGTCAAGTCGGTTCAGCATCTTAGTAGCATGCAAACCTCTAGTCTCAGATGGGCGGCGGTGTGCATGAAGTGCACTGGCCAGGAACTGACCCCAGATCTCCTAAGTGGGAGGTGAGAATTCTACCACTGACGTGCCACAGCCTCTTGGGCAGATGAGAACACCCGAAAAGGCAGACTCAGCCAGTGGGAAGCATGAAGGTTGAGGATGGGCAGACTGGAGCCCTCTGGCTGGATTCACTACTTGCCAATCAGTGAGTGACCCTGGACAAGTTTCTTCTTTTGTGAACCGGGATCCTAACTACCCTTTCTCTAGGCTGTTACCAGAAGATACGAGGAGACTTCAGAAAGTCTGTGGAAAAATTCCATCCTTTTTCAATTTCATTTTTCCACGAGCTCTTTGAAGTCCCCTCATAGATAGATGGGACCAGGCACTGCGCCCCATCCTGGTCCACTTGGAAACTGGAAGCCAGGTTTGTGACAAACATGTCAGGTCACGGACCTTCCTTGAGTTCCAATTCTGTTCCCCACACACTTTTCAGGACAGCATGTGTATTATGTGAGCGGTTTTCAAACTAGATTCCCAGGGATACTAGTGTTCCATGAATTAGCCTGAGATGTTCTGGCTAAAGCCAAATTCTAGCAGTTGGGTTAAACATGCTTAATTTTTTAAATTTTTCTCCAACCCGATCTGAGTTTCCTTAAACATTTGGGGCCTGTTCCCACCACCTTGATAGTATGTGAACAAGGAGTCGTAATATGCAATAAACTAAGAAATCAGAGGAAAACAAAAACCAGCCACGATTCTCTTTTTGGTCAGTCTAGTGTTCTATATTGCTATTATTCGTAAGTAATTTATTAGGGTGAAATTCACATCGTGTAAAACAAATCATTTTCAAATGAACAATTCAGTGGCATGTGGTGCCTTCTGGTGTCGGGCAACCACCTCCTTTCTTCAGTCCCTCACCATCTTCCTCCCTCCAAGTAGAAGCCCCCAGCTCCTGAAAGCCACCAGCCCACTGCCAGTCTCTATAGATTCTCCTAGTCTGCAAGTTTCACATACAAGGCACCACGCAGTACGTGGCCTTTATTTGTCTGGCTTCTGTCACTCCACACAATGTTTTGCATGATACATCCAGGTATCAGAGCTACACCCCTTCCTGTGACTGGACACTATTCTGCTCTGTGTGGCGCGGTGGTTGGACGCTTGGATGCTGGCTGGAATATCAAAAGATTGCGAAGAAAGATGTGGCAGCCTTGCTTCTATAAAGACTGTTGTACACACATGGAAACTGTTGTACACACATGTTGTACACACACGGAAACCCTAATGGGGCACATCTACTCTCAAAGGGGGGTACGGAGCTGGAATCGACTCCCTGGCATGTGTTGTTTCTAGTGGTCTGTTTTTTGGTTTTAAGTTTCTGTCCTAGCAGAGCCCAGCTGTGGTACCTCAGGTGACTCCTCACTTGAGTAGTTAAACTGGCAACACTGATTGTTCTTGTGTTCCTGAAAGAGCACACAGCTCTTACCATGTGAATGGGCTGATGGGCAGCTAGTGGGCAGATGAGTTCATGGAATTTGCTTTTGCCCCATAATAGGCCTGTCTGAGGGACAGCGGAAGACCACAGACGAGGGTCAACGTCTGAACTCCCAAAGTTCCGTTGGGGGCACCCTGTGGCCACAGGTTCCCAAGGAAGTACACTGACCAGCTTAGACAAGCTCTTGGGGTCTACACTCCCAGAACATTCGGAAGGATGGATTTTGGACTACACCATCTCTTCCCCTTGGTAGACATTAGTGAAGTCTGACCAGCCTGTTGGCAGCAGGTTGTAACATACCCATCTTTCCAACCCCAGGTAGATGGGGGCTGAGTTTGGTCTGTCTTTGGGCCAGGAACGTCCTGTGTTTCATCATGGAGTATACTGCACTGTATGCATCCCATCTACACCTCTCTGACAACTCCCGAGACTCACAGGTTCTAGAAGGTGGTAGGGTGGGGGTTCCCGTCTGTCTGTCCTGAGGTCTGCTATCTGAAAGGTTGAAGGCTCGAGTGTAACTCAGAGAAGCCTCGGAGGAAAGGCCACGTGATCTGGTCTCAGTCCCTCACCTGCATTTTTAACACTAAGCACGGTGCCCGGCCATGCAAGGAGCAGTTCCAGGCTTCAGGCAGTGCCAAGGGCACCAACCTGCCCCTCAATCCAGCCCTGACTCTTTCCAGGAAGAGCCCGCTGTGGACGCAACTTCCTGTGTCCGGTCACCTGCTGCAGCCCAAGCTGCTTTGCAGGGCACCCTTTCCACACGGAGGGGCTGATGAGTGCCCCGTAAGAGCCGGGCAGGTAGAGGAAACACCTGTATCCACGCCACGCAGCCACTCTACACTCAGCTCAACAAAAACCCGCAGGCTCAGCACCACCTGGGCACGGACCGTTCCGGCTTAGAACAGTTTTGTCACCTTGACAGCCCCCTCCAAGGAGGTCATGAAAAAACCTGAGCGAGGAGAACAGAGAAGGAATCCAGCGCCAAATGCTGGACGTCCCTGGGTTCCGAGCATCCGACTTACAGACAAATGCACTTGTGGCAACACTGTCCCTATCACCTTCACTTCCTGCACCTGCAGCTTTTGAATCCGTGCACTAAGTCAAGGTAAATAGGAACCATATGCACCTGTTCCAACTCGCCGACCAATTTGACCAAAAGACATACTTAGGGACGGATCTCGTTTGTCACCTGGAAACAGCCTGTAGTCTAACCAAAACAATGCCATAAGGTGAAAGGATTCGTTTGTTTTTTCTCCAACCACCAGGTGGCTGAAGTTGGCCAAGGGGCCAGGTCCTCAGGGAAACACTCTGGCCAGGGGTCAAACGCTCACTGTGTACTGGCACGGAGCTAAGCATTTCGCGTTCACCACATGCCCTGGTCATCATCTGTGAAATGGGGACTGCTATTTGCCCAAGACGCAGATGAAAACACTAGGGACGTTTAGTAACCCCTTAGTGACTGAACCCCAAAGCACACTCTCACTCATGGCCCTAGGTAACTTTGTCTCCCTGTTCGCTAAACAATTTCTACCCACTCCAACTAATGTCACAGGCTTAGCAATGGTACAGCCGGTCCCACCCCCACCAGCCTGAGTGACCTTAGCTAAGTGACTTCACCTTTCAGCCTCACTGGACTCCTCTAGGGTTTTTTCTTTCTTTCTTTTTCCAACTACCATCATTATTTATTTCCAACCCTTTTCCTTACTCCAAGCAGAAACCCTGTACCTGTGAAGCAATCACTCTAGACACCACTGCCAGGTCCTGGTAACCAGCAATCTACTTTCTCTCCCTACGTGTTTGGTCCCTACGTGTACCCTTTCCGGAGTGACTTGTCTCACTCAGCCCATCCACGGTGTAGCCAGCCTCAGGACTTCACACCTCTTTATGGCTGAGGAAGATGCCGCTGTCCACAGAGACCACATGTTGTGTATCCATCCTCTGTAGCTTCTAACACGAGTAGACTTCAAAACATTCGTGGGAAAATGGACTTAGAAGATAATGGAAACTTTCCACAAGTAGCCTTGGTGGACACAAGCGCTGGACTACTAACCACAAGGTCAGCAGTTCAAACCCAGCAGCTGCTCCGTGGGAGAAAGAGAAGCCTTCTGCTCCCGTATTGCAGCCTCAAAAACCCCGTACAGGCTCATTATGAGTTTGAATCTACTCAATGGCAGTGGGTTGGGTTTGGTTTGGGGAAGATGCCCATGAACTTTTGAAGCCCCTCATATTTGGTGGCATAATGGTCACATGGTATGTGTTTGAAACAATGGAAGGGTCGGTTGGAGAAGTGCTGGGTCTCAGTTATGGGGGTGTGTGTGTATGTGTGTGTGTGTGGCATAGCCAACCCCCAGCCAGATACACACTAGGTATGAGCATTTAGTCAATGTGAACTTTTCCTTTTTTTTCTTACATGCCTTTATTCCTCCATCCCAGGGCCTGAATAGGGAAGGAATGCCACCACAGGCTGATGACAATACCCATTTGTCCTGTCCTGATGACATCCAGACCTGGCGGAGGTTTAATGAAGGCTGAGCCTCGTGGTGGGGCTGACGATGGGGTGGCAATGTGGCTGCCATGTGAGTTAGGCAGGTCAATCTCCTCCTCTGTGAAGTGGGCATCGCCTGGCCCACCTCCTGGGGAATGAGCAGTGTGACACTGTGTGTGGATCCTGGCACCTGCCTGACCCATAGTCGGGGCTTCCTAAGGAAGTGAGCTGCCAGTCCCATGCCTACCCACTACAGCCATTCGGCCCAGGACAGGAAGCCACCCTAGTGACGTAGGCATTCCAGACCTTGGTGCCTTTCCATTCCTGAATTTTTGTTCTTTTATTTAACAAGTCCTAGTGGCACAGGAGGTTAAGCACTGGGCTGCAAACTGAAAAGGCATGAGCCACTCTGTGGTAGAGAGATGGGGCAGTCTGCTTCCATGAAGATTTACAGCCTCGGAACCCCTGGGAGGCAATCTACTCTGTCCTGTATCCATCGACTGGGGACTGACTGACGCTGAGCTCTGGTAGCGTAGTGGTTATGAATCGGGCTGTGAACCTCAAGGTCAGCAGTTTGAAACTACCAGGTGTTCCAAGGGAGAAAGATGAGGCTTTCTGCTCCCGTAAAGATGTACAGCCTTGGAAACCCTGTACAGGGTCACTATGAGTCAGAACTGACTCCACGGCACATAACAACAACAACAACAACAACTACTCAACAACAATGCGTTTGGCTTGGGTTGGATGGACTGGCCTTTCACCTCTAGCCCACTGTCCATGACCACCCCTGTAACCCACCATTTCACCTGCCGCCTCAAGTCCTCCCAGGCAAAGTCACCTCTACATTCAGCAGATCTGGAAGACCTGGCCACTTCTTCCCTGGTGTGTGGGTAGTGGCCAGCCTGAGTGGGGGTCAAACAGACATGTAGCAGCTCTGCTGAACACTAGGGGTGCCAAGAGCAGGGGACCAGTCTCAGGGGAGAGGTCACTCTGGTGACCATGGATTAATGCAGATCAGGAACCCTTACTTACAGTGTTCCCAGGGACAAGCAAACACGCAAACACGACAAGTATTAGTATTTGTACAGAAAGTAGTGCCAGGACCAGACTAAGCAGGCAGAGTATGTGCCCACAACACCCGCCTGCTGAGGAGCAGTGCAAGTGACGTTCAGAGCCAGCCTCCGATGTCCCGTCTCTCTCCCCTGCCAGGACCATCAGCGCCATTCTCGAGGGCTGGGGTTTGCTTGGCTCAACCACCTCCAGTAGTGCCTGGCACACACTATTCACTCAGAGTGAGGGGCAAACAGAAAACTAGGCAGCACAGCAGTCAGGCTCTGCCAGTCACACGCCGCTGCCAGGACTGTGGGCAGCACAGGGCAACTGGGCAGAGAGCCATGCCCACCGGAAGCCTCCACTGGCCAGGGAGCAGAGAGGACGGGGCAGTCTGGGGAAGAACTGGACCGATGATGGGTCGATGGCAGCCCCCAGCTCTTTACTCAGTTGTGAAGGTGCTGTGTAGGTGTGGGTGACTATGGACAAAGGAGACTACATTCAAAGTGATGTGTGTGCGTGGGGGTGCGCCTTATGAGCAAACATGGAGGTTTCCACCAGAGGAAGCGTTCCCTGGAGACTCCCACCTGCCTGCTGGCCCTAAGGACTTCAGACGTGCCAGCCGCTGGTCACGTACACCAACTCCTCAAAATAAACCAATCTCAGCGGATGACAGTGCTGGTTGCACAACACAGTGATGGTAATTAATGTCACTGAATTGTACACTTAAAAATGGCTACAGCATCAAAACTTGCTAGGTATAGCCTACTACAATACAGTGCTTTTTAAAATGACAAAACCAAGCAATCTCTCTCTCTTGCTCATTTTCCCCCACCTCCTCACCCACCCTCTCCCTCCTTTTCTCTCTCTATGGCATCCCTGGGTGATGCCAATGGTGAACATGCTCTGCTATTAAGCAAAAGGCTGGTAACTCTACTTTCCCACAGGTGCTTCAGAAGAGAGGTGTGGCAATCTAAGTCTGAAAACCCAGCCACTGGAAATGTTGTGGAGTGCACGTCTACTCTGACACACACAGGACTGCTGTGAGTTGGAGCTCTGAGTCCTTCCTCAGACTCCCAGGGCGGCAGGGAGGGAGACCACTCACCTCCCTGGGGAACTACTGCTTGTGTAAGCGGCTTGGCCCAGGGTTGGTGTTCGGGGGCATGCATTACCTCGGAGAGCAGTTTGGAGACGATTTCCAGAGGGGCCTGGTTGATGGAGTCATCCTGCAGAGGGGACGTCAGGGCCATGTCCACCAGGGTGCGGATCTCTTTCAGGACGACCTCCCAACGGCTTGGGTTGCTCAGGACTTTCTTGTATTTGTAAATCTTTTTCTGGTTGGGAGAGATAGTGAGACATGGACATGTCACCAATACATGGAAGGTGGAAGACCTAAGGTGAGTAAAGATGCCAGCAGGGGAGAGTCCAGCAGATCTGTCACTTGATCCACTCCCTTCCCCATCAGGAAAATGGAGCTATTTGCCCAGAGCCCCGGGGTTCACTGGCAGTCTGGGTGCCTGAGTTCGAGAGGTGAACTTTTCCACAGTTTCCAATGACTTAAAAGGGAACTGAGGGCTTTCTCTTTCAGACACATCTTCTGCCAAACTTCCATTTCCCCAAGCACTTACAGAGTGGACACATTCATGGGTCCATGGAGGACCGTTCTTTTCCAGAGTGAGCTGTATCCGCTCGTCCTGATCCTGAGAGGTTCCCCTGCCCCCTGGCCCCAGAGAACTAAGACACATGACAAACAGAACATGGCCAGGTAAGCACCAAGCTCAGAAGCACCCCCAGGAAAGGCAGCGTGGCCCTCCGCATCCACCTGGTGAGGAAGGGGTGTATTCTCACCTCCACATCCGCACAGGTCCAAAGCCAGAGAGAGGCTGGGGTGTGGATGCTGCCTGGATGTGAGGCAGAGTTAGTTCCGCCTCTGTGACATCATGGAAACAGAGGCCTTCGGAAGGCGGAGGTCCCAGCCACATGCCCCCCTCCCCCAAGCCCCACGCTTCCCGGCCTGGGAGCCTCTCCTAACTGAAAGCACGCCTTCATTAAGAACTCTGCTCCTTGGGGAAAGCCTAATTTTAGTGTTACTGTGCCAGCAGCCAGCTGGGATGACATGTCACAATCTCTGAGCCAAAGTCTGAATGAAGGAAAGAGGGAAGAGGGGGTGAGGATCCCTCGCTAAGCTCAAAAGGAAGCTCGGAGGTCATCTGAGTCTCCTGGAACCCCGCAAAGAAGTATTTGGAGGAAGTATCTCAGACGGATGCTGTGATGTTGGAAGTTGTGCCCCAGTATTTCAGACACTAGTAGGGTCATTCATGGGGGACAGGTTTCAGCAGAGAGTTCAGACTAAGATAGATGAGGAAGAACAGTCTGGTGGTGTACTTCTGAAAATAACCCGATGAAGGTGCTACGGATCACAAGAGAATGTTATCTGACGTTGTACTGGAATATAAGCCCCCTGGATTGGAAAGCACTCAAAATAAACAGAGACTGCAACAATGGACTCAAATAGACTGGTAATCTTGGAGACGGAACAAGACCAGACAACGCTTCCTTCGGTTAGACACAGGGCATTTGTCACAAGTTGAAGCCGACTGAATGGCAACAAACCGCTATTGAACTGAGCAGGGAATCGGGCTGAGGGCATCACCGTGCTGTAGTGGAAAGCAGGCAATGGCTTCACACAGACATGGCTCTTCCTGTCCAGTATTTCATCCGCAGAGCCTGGGTTTCCTCGTCCATCAACTGAGCACAAGAAGACCTTGTAGCTTCTTTCAGTGTGTAACCCTTATAAATCTGGGAACCAGGTGATCGGTTCTGTATGCAGTTACATTAAAAAACAAAACAAACGCACTGTCCAAGTAGAAATGGCAAAACAAAAGAGAAGCTGCTCTCCTTTGGAAAAACAGTAAAGGGGGATCAAATTGACATCCCTTGGCGAAGCAAATGGTACCGCATTTCTTTCCTCCATTTCTCCTAGCTCGTGCCCATCACCACCATCAGCACCTACACAATTACTGTACACCAAAGGGTGAACCTCTACATCCAGAACATTCTTACAGAAATCAAGGGAGTAGCTTTTCTCCTCTTCCTTTCCTCGCCTCCTCTCCTCTCTCTCGTTCTTGCCTCTACCCTCCTATCTATCTATGCTGGGCTGCCTGTTCACTTTTCAGGGGTCTGGGAGGGCAGAGGAAACAAACTGCAAAGACAATGTGCTTTTCATCAGCTAGGAGACGGGAAAGAGACCAGCACGTTCCATTCGGGGTGGGTGTTCAGCAAAAGGTAACCATGGGGCTGGTGGTGATGAAGGTCTAACAGGTACTTGCTCACCTCTGTGACTTTAATGACATGAAGCACCTGGCCCTTTTACGCTCCTGGGGACATAACCAGCCCTCTTCTAGCAAACCATCGGTGCTGTGAGCAGAGGCCTTGTCAGCTACACAACCGAGTCCATGCACAATACAAAGTGTCCTGGAGAAGCGACCCCCCCCCCCACCTTCCCCTGAAGACGATTGGTTCTTTGATCCCCTGAGACTGTAGTTTTAGTCCACACCCAGAGAACTGGTTCATTTTTAACTGACCACAAAATGATGACAAAAATCCAGCAAGAAAACCACAAGGATCCACACCCCACTCTCCCATGGCAGCGTCTACATTTGAGGCTGTTCTGAGCTCTAACTATCCACTCCTCTGATCTGCTGCGGGCTTTGGAAAGAATCATGCACTTGACATTTGGGGGAAACTGAGGCACACTTATTGTAAAGCGCTGAAGCCACATGGAAGACTATAAAGAAGGGCTTGTGTGACAGAAGCCCTTGGGCTTCTATCCCAGAAATAAGGAGCATTCTTATTAAGGAACACCACTGAAAGAACCCCTCATTTACGAAGTGCAAAATACAACAAACACATTGGGGTGTTGCTGTTGTGTGCGCAGTGTTCTGCCCTCCACAGGCAGACACTGAGCTGCAGAGCTAGAATGAGGTCCAGCTGAGCACTGGTGGTTGTTGTTGTTAAGTGCCGTTGAGGTGGTTCTGATCCTATCGCCCTATATAGGGTTTCCAAGGAGGGGCTGGGTGAGCTTGAACCGCCAACCTGGTGGTTCAAACACCACCATGCAGTCCAGCGCATTAACCCACAGTGCCACAGCAGGACTCCATGGTGCCGCTCAAAGACAGACCCTTCATCAGTGGCCTGCCTCATTAGAGTGGGGAGGGAAGCAGCTCTTGTGTGAGTGCCCGGAGCCTTTGTAAAGTGCTGCCCACGAGGGACTGCTTATGGAAGCCACACTCCAAAGCAGAATGTTTAATGAGCACGTACTGTGTGCCAGGCACGATGCCCAGCACCCCACAGGCATGGACTCCTCAGGGAGGACTAAGTCTGAGCTGGGGACTTGTCTGTCACAGGTTACCAAAGACAAGGAGCCACGTGCAAATGGTGTATTTACAAGGCAATGGTACGAAAGCTCGGGAAGTGAGTCCTGGATGAGAAGGCTGTGAATCAATGGGGTAAGTGGGGCTCCATGCTGCTGGGGAGCTCCCAGAAACACCGTAGGCTCCCTGGGACATTTATCTACTACCTGCCTGTCTGCCAATGGGGCCTGACCACTCCAGTGATTGTGGCCTGCCCAGAGCCCAGACCAATGGAACCCCACAGCCAGAAGGGACATGCCCTGGGGTAGAGCCCCGGGTCAACTGGCACCCTCAGTTTACACACAACAACACCAAGGCTGAGGGCAGCAAGTTGCCCGACATCAGGCAGTCAGGCGGGGACAATAGAGGACTCAAAACTGGTTTTGCCAACACCAAAGCTATCACTGTGTCTCCCAGGTCAGGGCCAGTAGAGCTGGGTGGAGAGAGGCTTGGGCCTTCTGAGCCACACTGTGATGAAGGAAGTCAGTAGGTTTTGGGGTACAGAGCGAAGCCCTGAGATCTGGAGGCCAGGAGAGAAGGGCTGTGGGGAAGGCCGGGGAACAGCAGGTGAGATGGGGCTGTCATGTTGGGGTGGTGGGCTGTGGGCAGGCTCCTGGCTCTCAGTGGAGGTTGAGTCTGGGATCAGGGAAGCACACGGAGAGGAAGGCACGTTTAGGGCCAGCAGGGTCCCAGTCACTCCTCATGACAAAGCAGCAGCGTCTTTCATCCCAGAAACTCCCATGAGCTCATCAGGCAGTGAATCATGGTGGTACAGGGACAAGGACGCCTCCGGAATCCTGTCTCCCAGCCTCCCAGGAGCCTAGCTCTCATCTTCCAGCTAGCCCCAACCTACCAGGGGAGTGAATGGCCTGTTGGCTGTCCAGCATGGGTCCCAAGGGCCACTGGATTCCTTGGGAGGGAGCAGAAAAGGGCCTGGTGGGTGGGTAAGTATGAACTGGTTATATTGGAGCAAGCTTCTGGCTTCAAACAGGGGTCAGAGCTGCCCAAGTCTTGCACTTTTAAAAGATTGTGAAAACAAATAAAGGACTATGTGCCAGAAATTGAATGAGTCCTGTATAGCTCCAAATATTTGGTATCTGGCCCTTTACAGAGAAAAGTTTGCTGACCTGATCCCTGATTTCAAAGGTCAAATCCCAACCTAGGAGTAAGCACACAAAGAGGTGCACCATCATCAGCCACCAGAGAAATGCTAATGAAGTCAGATAGCACCCCCATCTACAAGGACAGCTGTAATCACAAAGACAACACTGAGTATTGGTGAGGGACCCTCGTTGTACTGCAGGTGGGGGTATAAAATGGTAAAGCTACTGGTAAAATGGTAAACAACTCGACAATTTCTTAACAAGTTACACATACATTTCTGCTTCCAGGAATCAACACGGGAGAAGTGAATACACACTCCCATGTCCATAGCTACATCACTTCTAATAGTCCCAAACCGGAAACAACCCAAATGTCTACTAACTGATGCATGGATTCAAAAACAAAAACAAAAACAATGACAGAGTATTCAAGCAATAAAAAGGAAGAGACTTATTTATTCATAGGTACTATAATGTGGACAAACCTCACAAACATGTTTGCTAAGTTGTAGAAGCCAGACGCAGAAAACCATATGCTATATGACTCTTTCATATAACATGTCTTGAAAGGTAAAATGACAGGGACAGAAAACATAGTAGTCATTGCATGGGGTCAATGGAGGGAAAGGGGACTGACCCCACACAGCCACCAGGGGACCTCTTGGAGTGATGGAACAGTTCTCAAACTAGACTGTGGTGAATCCTTCACACTATAAAACTTACTGAAGTAACTTCATTATACACTTACAATGGGCAACTTTGATGGCATGGAAATTATACCGCAATTAAGTTGTTTAACATAAACCCCAACTTGGGAGCCATACAACACGATCAAAGTCAGCACAGTTTAAATGGCTACAAGCGCAGGTTTTGCAATGAGCAGACTCCTATTCAAATCCAGGCTCTACTTTATGCATTCATTTGCCCACCCATCTATCTATCTCTCTACCCACCTACCCTCCATCCATTTGTCTAAGCATCTACCTACCCATCTAACCACCCAGTCATCCGTCAGTCTGTTTGTCTATCCATCTAACAATCCAGACATCATCTACCCATCACCTATCCACCTAACCATCCATATATACAGCCATCCAGCCAACAAGAGATGGTTGAGAACTGTCTACTGGGATGTGTCCGGCTTTCAGTTAAGTACTAACTGGTGAGCAAGCAGACAGACCCTTGAGCACATGTAGCACACAGAGCTCATGGCCTATCACTTGTACCTCAGTTTTCTCATCTGCAAAGTGGGAAGGAAATAACTACCATCAAAGGCTTGCTGGACTATTGCATGAGACTGCAGTTACATTTACTCCCATTCCTGGCTAAACAGCAGCGCTCGATATTATCACCTACCAAATCCTGGGGGTGAGGATTCCCACGGTCCGAAACTGAAGCCCACCAGCTGCCAGAGCTCAGAGTCACAGCAAGAGGCGGCTGCTGCCCTTGTGGGAGAGCCAGTCACTCCATTGTAGTCCTCGCCCTCTCTGTGTGTCAGGGAAGGGCCGTTACCTGGGCAACAGCCACCATCGCTCTGGTAACTTCTCCCTCAGTAGAGGCAGCCACAGATGCTGGGTTCTTGGGCCCGGGGAAAGCGGAGCTGCTCCGCTCCTCCGCGGGAGACAAGCTGTCACCCAGAGTGTGTCCCTTGCCAGGGGAGGCGTGACTCAGAATGTGCTGGAAAGATGCCTCCCAACTACAATGCTTGCCGCAGCTCCGAGGCGCACACACTCAGTCAAGCACGCATGCTCCCTACAACCTGCCTTCTAAGCAATGGCTGCTTGGCAGCGGGCAACAACGAACAGGGCGGGAGGCATGGAGCAGAACGCTGGAGAACTGGCAGAGACAACGGGGGCGGGGGGGCCTTGGGGGGCTTTTCACACCTTTCTCAGAGGGGTTCTAACGCTGTGTGGAGCTCCCAGCAATCTGAGTCACTTCCCATTTAACTTTGCTAAAAATCAAGTTGTTGTTGTTAAGTGCCATCAAGTCAGTTCCGACCCACAGAGACCCTGTATAGGATTTCCAAGGAGCAGCTGGTAAGCTTGAACTACCAACGTTGTGGTTCAAACTGACTTTGCAGTCCAGATAATTTACCCACAGCACAGCATCAAGACTCAAGTACAGCCCAAAATTCAGAGTCCTGATCATGCTGGCCACAGTTCAAGGCTGCAGGGTTAATGCACTGGACTACAAAGTCAGTTTGAACCACAAAGTCGGTGGTTCAAGCTCACCAGCTCCTCCTTACAAATCCTATACAGGGTCTCTGTGGGTCGGAACTGACTTGAGTAAGGAATTGCCCCCTTCTCACCAGGTTCTATGCCCTGGGAAACAGGTTACTGCAAAGCAGCTGCCTTCTTCGTGTCACTCAGGTAAGACATAGGGATGTCCCTTGTGTACCCAGGACAGAGACAGACACAGAGCTCCCCTGCTGTTCCCACTGATGAACGGGCTGGGCTGGGCTGGGCTGGAGAAGAGTATCTCTGATTTCCTGCACCTTCTTCATGTCACCATGTCATCCCCACACATGGTTCTTTCTGGCTTTGTTGCCGAACTCCTGAGATGCTGACCTAGGTCAGAGAGTTCACCCCACTGTCTCAGACGCTTGCCCTAGAGGAACAACGGCCCCTCTGAATTCAGCCGCCTCTCAGAGTCTGCACTTGGCTTTGGTTTGATACTATCATCGCAGAAAGTTTCAGTGCACAGTCCCCCATAGGACTGAAGCATGCTCACCTGCCGCTCTCTGCCTGGCAGTCCTGACTTCTGTGCTGTGGCCCAATGAACAACACAAGGAGGTGACCCCAGGACTATACCACAGTCTGCGCCACAAAGCTGGCACACTCAGGGAGACTGGTTACTTAACTTCCCTGGTGGAAGACAGGGGTCCTGGGACCATCCTGTCTCCTTCAAGATTTACCATGGCTGAGGGTGTGGGCGTGTACCATGGAATCTGAGCCAGGGTGGTTTTGGGGTACCAGTCACTGGGTGGGCACCTTCAGTCTTCTCGTTAGTCTTCCACAATGGCGTTCCTTAACTTCTTGTGGCCCCAAAGGCAATCACTTCACCTTCAGAGCCATCAGGACTTTGTGAATGGCTCAGGCATGCCATCCCCAAACCATCTAAGTAGCTCCAAGTCTTGATCATTGATGGAGCGCCAGCTCCCCACCTCTCAGCCTCCCTCATGGATTCTGCACACGAACCTCAAGGGCAACACAGCTCCCAAGTCTTATTCCTGACATCAACTATGCCACACTATCAACGTCCCAAAATCAACTTCTGGATTTTGCCCACAATTCACAGGTTTACCCAACAACCTGCACACTTCAGTGAGCCAAGCGTATTGCTGCCCCCAGGAGAGCCAGAGGGCATTTGTTAGTATAGACAAAACTGTATGTAAAAGAAGTAGAATATATTTAACTTAGTGAGAAGTTGATAGCCCCAAAAGGCTGAGTTTTTAAGCATTTTAGAAATGCATGTTCCAATTTCTTTGCTAGAGATCAGGCCTTGGAGGCCAGCAACATTCTGGGATTAGAATTAGTGGATTTTTTGTTTTTCTTTCCTCTCTGCTGGAGTCTTCTTTTGCTCCAGCTAGACAGGGGCAGCCCCAGGGCATTGAGGAATCAATCATGAGGGTCCAAGGTCTGAGAACCTGGGCCTGGAAGGGACCAAATGGTTGTCGCTGTCTTGTTTTTAAACAGAACAAAAAACTTTTTATTGCGAATTGAGAGATAGTTGACATGGGAGAACATCGGTTTTATACTCATCCTCTCATATTTAGTTTCATTGCAATGATTATTACAATCCCTTCCATGCAACATAATCCAACAGTATTTGCGTCTATTACCTCTGGTTTTTGTTGTTGTTTTTTAATTTTTTTTGATGTACACAACACACTCAGGAATACATAATAATTTAAACACCAAAAGGGCACATTCTGCAAGCCTGCCTCCTGCCCGCTTTCTCTTTCCATGAATCTAGAGTCCTCAGCTGCTCCCTCTCTCCATGTCCCCATCTCTGCCTCCCTCTCTGGTGTCACTGCTTCTCTGGATAGGGTTCCGCATTCCGCTCATGCTCTTCTCCCTTGATGGTCCTAGGATCCTCTATTTCTGGACTGTAAGATGAACTACTCCCCCATTTTTGTTACCAAATTTCTACCTTTACAGTTGTGACCATCGCAATTAGTCATAGTAACAATTACTCACTATTGAATCATAGGAATCATATCCCCATCTCCTTTCATCAGACCCGTCTAGACAAGATGAAAACTATTCAGTGGGTATTCTAGCCACTGCCTTTTAAATAAATTATAATTGAAGGAAAATTCACGTAACATAAAATCAGCCATTTTAACCATTTTTAAATGAATAATATATTCATTGCCTCAAAACGGAAACTTTGTACCACTAACAGTTACTACCCATCCCTCCTCCCCACCAGACCCTAGCAACCAGCAGTCTCCTTTCTGACTCTATGAAGGGGCTTCTTGTGGACATTTCCTGAAAATGAAATTGCACACACGGCCCTTTGTGTCTGGCTTCCCGCACTCAGCGATGCTGTCTCCCTCCTCACTTACAACACAGTGAGGTTCCAAAGTCCAGGTCGTAAGGCGAAGATCTGCATTACGCACAAGTGGAGGGTGAAAACAGCAGATCACACAATGGCGGATGACATGCATCGGTGTCTAACTGCCAAATCGTATCGTTACACAACTGCCAAATTACATCGCTACATGGCTGCCGTACAACTGAGAACAGAGCCCAGACAAGCTGACACACAACCGTGACCGTCACAACCACTGGTACTATTGCCTCGTCCCTCGGCGTTCGGGACTGCTAGGTGTGCGCTGCGATTAAGCAAAATAGTCAAAGAGCAGGTTTTTACTACTGTCTTATATGCAAAACGTCCGTCAGTGAACAGTCACTAAGTGACAGGAGTCCACAGAGAAGGGTATCACACTCGGTAACGTGGAGTAACACCGAGAAAGACGGAGACCCTAAACAAGACAGACTAACACAGAGGCTCAGTACAATTGTGAGGATGGCCCGGGACCAGGCAGTGTTTCCTCTTCTTGTACTCAGGGCTGCTGTGAGTTGGAACTGATTCTACGGTACCATTACAACAATAATAACAATGACAGCAGGTGTACTTTAGTCCTTTCTGTGGTTGAATAATATTCCCGTGCATGGATACACCACATGTGGTTTACCCATTTGCTGGATGATGGAATCTGGGTTGTTCCACCTTGTAATGATTGTGAATACAAGGGGGCTTCAAAAAGCTCGAGAGAAAATCCCATTACCCGTGAATTCCATTTTCCCATCGACTTTTTCAGGCTCCTTGTAGTGCTGCTATAAACATTGGTCACTTTTTCTTTTTAAGTTTGTCCAAAGGACTTTACTGGGAGGACACTGTATTTAGAAGAGTCAGCAGCACTTGCTGCTGTGATCTTTTTCTTTTTTAAAATAATACTTTATTGTGTTTCCTGTGAAGGTTTAACACAGCAGTTTGGTTTTCCATTCAACAATTTCTACACAAGTTGTTCAGTGGCATTGCTTATGTTCTTCACAATGGGTGAGCATTTTCATGGCTTCCGTTCTGGTGATGTCCCTCACCCTGGGCCAGGGTCAGTGTTACCATGGGGAAGTAGCGGGCTTAATGCAATTGACTGAACTCCACACACCACCACCACCAAGGGGCCTCCAAGAGCCTGGTGGCACAGGGAATTTGCTCTCAGCCGCTAGCTTACAGCCTGGCAGATCGAATCCACCCAGCGGCGCCGCAGGAGACAAGGCCTGCTGAAGTTGTTCCTGCAAAGATGACGGCCAAGAAAAGCCTCCGGTGTTGAGTTCTACTGTTAACATACGGACTGCCATGAGCCAGAATCAACTCAACAATGATTCACAACAAAGGGACCTCAAGGTCACCGGTACAACTTTTGAGAACTCTAGTTCTGAATTAAAAATGGACAGATGAGTCAATCAGCAATGAACTTCCAAAGATTCATTCTCTTCACAGCAATGCCCTGGTGGTACAATGGTTAAAGTGCTCAACTGCGAACTGAAAGGTCAGTGGTTTGACCCCACCAGCTGCTGTGCAGGAGACGATGTGGCAGTCTGCTTCTGTAAAAGATCACAGCCTTGGAACCCTGGAGGGTGGTTCTACTGTGGGTTGGAATTCCTCTGTGCAGGGCACTGGCTCAATGGAAAGGTAAGGAGCCGAGAAGCTAACGCCAAAATGCATAAGCCCCACCTCAGCCCTTCCCAACTTCCCAGTCTAGCTGGAAGACCCAAACCCAAAGCCCACTGCCACCGAGTTGATCACAGCTACCCTCTATAGGTCTTCCGAGGCTGTAAATCTTTATGGCAGCAAGAAAGTGGCTGGTGGATTTGAACTGCTGACCCACCTTGTGGTTAGCAGCCCAATGCAGAGCCCACTATTCCATCCTGTTAGAGCTACTAATTCCAGAAATACCGCCTCCTGTTTACTGAGAGCTCAGTGGGTTCTGACCAGTGATACCAGCAGAACAGCTGTCCCATCTGGAGACCAGCTCCTATGCTTTACAAACGTCACAAGAATACCACCTAGGGGCTGTGGGAAAATACAGACAATGACTCAGCAGGGCTGGCTGGGGCTGGCAGCTAGGTGAAGCTGTTTCTGAATCCTCTCAATGGGGAAGGTGAACTCTCTGAATTCCATGAGGTGGATGGTCTTATTTTGGTCCCCATCTTACAGAGAAGAAGGTCCAGAGAGATTAGCACCTTGAACAAGGTGGTGGTTTGGACTGTACCATGTTCCTCGCAAAAACACATGAGGGGCTTCCAAACGTGCATGGGAAAACTCCAGTATTTCTTAATTCCATTTTTCCACAAACATTTTGAAGACCCTTGGCATTATATCCCACTCCCAGCCCCAATGTGAGTTCTCTGGCAATAGGGCCTTTACATGGGATGAGTTCTGATGAGGTATTGCTGGATGGGGCGGACCCTGATCCAGTGACTGGCAAATCCAGAATGGTAGAGGAAGAGATGCAGATGCAGGACAAGGGGGCAGCAGACAGAGGCCAAGTGGAGTGATGCTACCCCAGGAACCAAGGATTGCCTAAGGCCACCACCAACCCCTAGAGCCTCCGGAGGGAGTACACCCTGCCCACAGCTCAGTTTCTGGTTTCTGGCCTCCAGAACCGTGAGAAGCCATGTCTGTTTTCTGCCCCCTACAGCCCCCCTCCCCAGTCTGTGGTGTCTGGGTACAGCAGACACATTCACAGTCTAGAAGCAGACAGCAGAGTCTCCCTCAGAGAGCCTGACTCCTCAGCATTGCTGCGCGTGTTGGCAGAGGCAGGCCTTCCTTTACTGAAGGCACCCAGCCTGCCCTGGGTCTGGAATTTCCTGGGTTTCCTCTCCTAGGGGAGTGAGGGGACCTGACATCTTGTTTCCTCCTTGCTCCCACAGGAGACACAAGTGCTTGGGTTCACTCTGCATTTCACTCCCCCTCCCAGCCCATCAGCCGATTGCGTAAGTCTGTGGCGCTGCACACCTGGGCACCTGCATCATCAGTGATGTCAGAAGGAACCACCTGGGGACCCAGGACATTGGCAGGGGGACCTTCCAGATGATTCTGGCAGGGATGCAGCTTACAACTGGCTTGGCGTCCTCAGCGCTCAGTGGGCATCAGTCCGGGGTACATACTAGAACCACCTGGGGATTAGTATTGTTGAATTCTACCTAAACCCGGGGATCCTGCAAATCAATGGTGGTTATGTACATCTCCCCCCACCCCTTCCCCTGGAGCTCAGATAAGACCCACGATGCTCCAGGCATCTTAGAACAAGATCAGACACAGCCCCTCCCAAACCCAGGCTTGCCCTCCTAAACAAGTAACTGAGCTGCTTGTCCCCACAGGTCAAATGGAAGAAAGAGTGTAGTGTGCCAATCCAACTTGAAGCTTCTCTTAGTCCCCTGAATTCCAGCCCACCCTTCGGCCTTGTTGGTGCTGGGGATCACTGAGTTGATCCCAACGCATAGTGACCCCACGTGTCAGAGCAGAACTGCGCCCTCCGGTCATCTTTACGGGAGCAGGAACACATCAAGAGGCTGATTCTTCTGCAGGCGGATGGTGGGTTCAAAGCAGTGACCTTTCAGTCAGCTGCATAGTGATTCACCACTGCATCATGTGCTCCACAGGACCCTCCCAGACATGGAGCACTCACCTCTCCCGTGCTGGTAACCCCTCACTCTGCTTGCCCACACCTGCTCCCATTTCTGAAAAAGGAAACGAGACGGCTTTCCCGGATTCTGGAGCTGCTTGTGGGTCTCATGGCTGGACTGCTCTGTCTGGTGGGAGCGGACTGCCTACTGTGGTCAGGGCCCCTCATCATCCTGAATTATTAAGTCCCTCCCCATGCCAATCTGGATCTGGTTTCCATTTGCCAGGGGCTTAAAAAACATGGATCCTGGAGCCCAGCCTGGCCAACCCCATCAGACTGCAGCATGGGTGGATCTTCCAGTTCACCAGGTGGTCCCAGGGATCAAGAACTGGTGATCCAATCTCTAAAACCAGTTCACAGGGGCAGGTGTGGCCCCCATAGTCAGCCCAGAAGCCCATGTCAGAGTGAAGTGCTCATGGGCCCCAGGGAGGGGCAGCTCTGCCCACTGCCAAGACCATCCTGGTGCACAGATCCAGGTCACCAGAACCAGAGGGACAGAAGAGGTTTTGAATCACACGCACATGCCACATGCGCGGCGCACACACACACACACTGACTACATGGGAGAGTAGGGCTTTGGGTGGTGAAAAGGGAACATCTACCAACTTCCTTTGTCAAGCCGGTGTTGTGGATGGAATGATGTCTCCAACACACCCACCCCACCCTCACTGCAAGGCAAGTCCATGTCAGACCTGGGGAACCTATAGGTGTCACTTCAGTTGCAGATGTGATGAAGGATCTTGAGATGTGAGGTCATTATGCTCTCACCCCAAGGACATGTGTCCCTCTAAGAGACAGTGAGGAGAGAGAGGCAGAAGAGGGGGCCAGGTGAAGATGGAGGATGATGATGGAGGAATGGAGTAACCAAGCCAAGATAGCCAAGGACCTTCCAGAACTTCCCCAGTGTCTCTGAAGGGCCAGCTAGTGAGGACTCTGGGCTCCAAGTGTGTGAGAGGTTCCATTTCTGTTGCCTGAAGGTTCCGACTTGTGGTCCTGTGTCTTGTAGCCCCAGGAGCTAACACGCCTGGGATCCCAGCACCGTAAGAATCCTACTTCCCCTCTGGTCTGCCACCCACAAGCCCATCCCGGGGCGGATCCACACAGCTGCTGCCCAGCACCATGAACAGCACCACTGGGCTGGGGGCAGCAAGGCGCACACCAAGAATGACCCCTCTCCCAGTGATGCTGTTTATTTTCTGTGCCCCTGTGTGGAATCTGCTTTTATCTCAAAGGCGATTGGTTTAAAACACACCCTTCAGTGATCTGGTTTCAACCTAATAAGGTCCTTCTCCTAAATGGATCACAGTCACAGGTATAGCGGTTTCCGACTGCCAAGACATGTGAAGGGGCTTCAAAAAGTTCACGGAATTTCCAACAGAAGAATGCTCACGTACACTGGGGCCCACCTATCCTGTGGAACGTTCAAACCTTTGCTATGAGTACATCCCAAACCACTGGCCCTCTAGGATTCCAAACCAGCAGCCCCACAGGGTCTTCAAGGCTGTGGTCTTTCAGAAGCAGACTGCCCCTGCTTTCTTCCGAGATGAGGCAGGGGGGTTGAACCTGCTGACTTTTCGGTTAACCCACTGAGTCACTGGGTCTTAGGGAAACGCTGCTGCTGGTGCGCCACAGAGTTGGTTCTGACTCCTACCAACCCCGCATGAGGGTTCCGAGGCTGTAAACGTTTGCAGGAGCAGAGCCTTCATCTTGTTCCCACGAACAGCAGTTACGAAGAGTGAAGGCGCAGAGCTAAAACCTCGGACCTGGATTCCATCTCCATTTCACATGCATATGGCTATAATACAAAACACTAAAATAAAACAATATCTGATATGGCCTAAATTTATATACATTGGGAGTCCTGGTGTGGTACTGGGCCACAAGGTCAATTTGAACCACAAGGTTGATAGTTTGAACTCACCAGCTGCTCCTCGGAAACCCTGTACAGGGGAGCTATGAATTATAAATGACTTGGTGGCGCTTAACCACAACATGATACATGGGGGTCCTGGTGTAGCACTGTAGGGTCAGCACTGGATTGCTAACCATGGTCGACAGTTCAAACCCACCAGCTGCTTCTCAGAAACCCTATACAGGGTTGCTATGAATCAGAACTGATTTGACGGCACTTAGAAACTAACACAGTACATGGGGGTGAGGCGGGGTGGAGGCAGGAAGGGGGTGAGTCCAGGAAGTGTACAAGTCATGCTGCTAACAACTGTCTTCTATGAAGAAGGAGGTGGCACAGGGCACGACCATGGGGAGGTCTCAGTGCTGTCCCAAGAGTAGGGGAGGCCGTCCCAAGATTTCAGAAATCAGGCTTAAAGAACTGGTATTGCAGAATCCTTTGAATGATGAGAATGCCGTGTTCTTAAAGACATGGGAGGTATCTTAGACCCTGTTACTTTTGACTTTCAGGGTTCCAGTCGACTGTCCAATGTTTGGAATACTATGCTATCATGTCAGTAGTATCCGCCACAATGACACCAGGGTACTAGCAAGGAAGATTATGATACAGAGCACTAGGACCCCACAGTGGGGGCCAGCATGCTAGTTTTATTCTGGAAACTATCATCAATGCCCGTTTGTACACACACACAGGCTCATGTATGTTGTTGTGAAGTGTTGTCAAGCTGATTCTGACTCACAGTGACCTGTATAGGGTTTCTGAGGAGCAGTGAGTGGGTTTGAACCACCAGCCTTTCAGTTCAAACCAACCTCTTGATCCGGTGTTTTAGCCTACAGCACTACACAGCCTCCCCCAATATGTAACTGTGCGTAAGTTTAGGTCCCATCAGATATTGCTTTTATTCTAGTATCTTCTTTATTTTTTTAAGCCTCACCTCTGCCTCAGAGTCCACACTAACACCGTGGTATAAATCAGGAGTTGGAAAACTGTCTAAAGGGCCAGATGGTAAACATTTCAGGCTTCGCAGGCCATATGGTCTTTGTCAGGGGCACTCTGATGTTGTGGCTCAGATGGGCGTGGCTCTGCCCCTGCCCCCACCCCCAGCCCTTTATTTGCAAAAACTGGCTTGATAGTATGCTGACCCAATGGGTGCGTAGAGTGTTTCATAAGCTTTTTCCACAATCATGTATAACTGAATGCAGATATCTGGAGAGGTTTCATGGGGTCTCATTTTTTGTTGCTTTGTTCCCCATTTCATTTTACAGAAATGGCATCACATGAAATGCAGATTCTATGTAATCTTGCTTTTATCTCTGACAGCGCCTTGATGAACTAACTCCAAAGCAATCAGTATAGCTCCCCCCATTCTGGGTGGTTCTGCAAGCCACCTCAGCCTCACAGGGCAAACGGCAGAAGATAACTTTCACACATTAAAACAAAGCAAACAGAAGCCTCCTGCCTGGCTTCAGCCCTGGGTCTAGATCATCTCTCCAACTGTCAGGACGGTGGTGATGCTGCTCCCATGGTTCCTGGGACAAGAGATTCCCTGTTCCCCTACCTGGACATGCGTTCCGGTTACTGGATTCTAGGGAAATCTTCCCCAGGCGGACACTGCCCACCTGTCCTCCTCAAGTTTGATTTTACCAATATCGTTGTCCTGTCTCACCTTGATTTTAAATGTGACTCAGTTCTCACATTGCAAGCACAGAGGAGAGCCCACTTTTTCTGGGAGCCCCGAGAGACCTTGATCCCAATGACCAAGACTGCAGTAGGTATCTTTCACATCGGCGCTCACGAACACAAGACGGCATTTTTCTGAGATTTTTAACTATCCACCAAAGAAATTTAAAAATGCAAATACCATACCTGGGGTTGTTCTTCCTCTGCCATGTGGGAGTGGCTGGGCCCCACGAGGGTCCCCCTGCCTAGAACACTGGGGTCAGTACAGGCTGCTGTCTCCTCGGGGTCTGATAAAGGGAGTGCTCTCTAGCCTTATCCCAAATAAGGGTTTCCGTGCTCAACCTCACGTCAGTAGCTTTACAGCAGGGCCTCACTGTTTATTTCACCAAGAACTTTATCTCGTGTGTGCAGCATTGAAAAAGGCATCCGATCTGTTAGTCTATGTTTGGGAACTTCCATCCCTGACAGGCTGCCTCCGCTAGGCTGCAGCCAAGGGATCTTTGTACAGAAAGCACCCTGGAGTAGAAGCCAGGTGCCCGCTCTGTTCATTTGCAGTGGGTCTCAAGTGCGCATTTCCAGGCTGCTTGTGATGGTACTCCTCTTGCCTTCCCAGGTTGGGAGGGGTGGGGGGAGGGAGAGGTAGGCTTTAGAAAGAGGCTGAGGCAGGTCTTTCCTGTTGGAGGTCCTACCTACACAGACTTGCTGAGGCTGCATTGTCCCAGAGGAAGTCCAGGAAGGATCCCAGCAAGGTAACCTCCACGGTCTTCATCTGGGATGGGTCTTAAGTTCTGGGCACAGATGCAGGGACACTGGCAGTTAAGGCACAGCAGTGGACGGATGGTCGGACGGATGGAGAGGTAGCGACCATGGAGCCCAATGTAACTCATGGTAACCTATGTACAACAGTATGAAATGTTGCCCGATCCTGCGTCCTCCTTACAATCACTGGCACATCTGAGTCCATTGTCATGGCTACTGTACCAATCCACTGGCCCTCTACCAAACATGAAGCTCTCCATCCAGCAATGGATCCCTCCAAATAGTCTATCCAAAATAAGTGAGTTGCATACTGTTTTGCTGTGATCCATAGCATTTCTGCTGGCTAATTTTCAGAAGTACATCACCAGGCCTTTCTTTCTCATCTTAGTCTGGAAGCTCCACTGAACCCTGTCTGTCATGGTTGGACCCTGCTGGTATCTGAAATACTGGTGCTGTAGATCCAGCATCCCAGAAACACTCAAGTCACCACCTAGGACAGACGGACAGATGGGTGGGGAAAGCTATGGATACACTTAGTCATTTGTTCTATGAGGGACCCAGCGCCAGGGCCCAACACACACAGAAGCAGACTTCAGAACTGAGTTCAAGGTTTGCCTCAGGTGTATGGGAAAGTTACTTAAGCCTTTGGAGAGTCAGTGTCTCATCAGCAAAATGGGGCTAATAACGCCCACTGCCTAGGAGCACTGGAGGCCTCACTAAAGTCACACACATAGGTGGATGGCAAACGGCAAGCACTCAGTAATGCTCTTCTTTCGCCTTTCTTCTGGCTATCTAGTGGTTCTCCCACTTGGACGACCATCAGAATCACTTGGACTCCTGCATTCTGGGGGTAGGACTTTTTGAAAAGGCAGGTACCGCTGGTTCAGGGACCAAACTGCTGGATCCCTACAGGCCAGGAAGACTGAGACAAGACAAGGACTATCTTAGATGGAAAATTCAAGGCAGACATTGACAAAAGACGTATCCAGGGTCAACACACAAGGACAGTCTGCTTGAATCCAACATGTCTGGTCAACTTGAGTTGGCCCTTGACTCTCTGGTGTGCATTTTCAGTTACCCAACTCCTGGGTATCCGTGTTAGCTCAAAAGTCTGATTCAGTCCACGTTTCCAAAAGATCTCATCCAAGCATCTGCCTGGCCACTACTGTTTTCCCAGCCCTGCCTGACATTCGAACTGAACAAGCTGCCCAGGAGGTGGCAAGCTCCAAGAGGAGTCGCTTCCTATGTCTCAAAAAGCTGTCTGTTCATTTTGGGGAGTTTTGAAACTGTCTATGTATGTCAGTGGTGGCCACAGAGCTGCCGGTCATTCTGGAATCCTTCCGGTCAATTAGCCTTTCTCCCAAACACCTTTCCGTCCAGAGAGTTGAGCTGGCTGCCCCACTGGGTATTTTCGGATCGCCTCCAGATGAGCTGTGGGTCTCATTGCTCTGTGGGGACAGACGCTGCTCTTTTCTGTGTCTCTGTTTGGCCTCGTCTCCGAGCCAACCAGCAAGGAGGAGCCTGGGAGGCAGATAGGAGCACCTCGAGCCACCTTCTTCCCCAACAGGGGACTCTGCTGCCCACCACCTAGCTCAGTCCCACAACGAAATGTTTTCTAAGTACAATACTACCTCCCATATATGTTTTAGAAGAAAAATTTTAAAACAACTTCTTTAAAGAGAGAGACAGAAAAAAATAAAAGAAAACATCTGCCTTAAAGAGTAGAAAACAAGTTCACCCTCCAAGCGTTTACGTGAGAAAACATCCTTTTATGGTTCGGTGACTCATCCGACCTCATCAAAGCGTGAGCGGGTGACTTACTGGCGCGCTGGCCCTCTCCCTTGCCTGAAATAAAAACCTACAAATACCACTTCTTTATGGGATGTTCAGAGAGCTGGCTACAGGAGAGACTCCTAGCAAGGGAAGACCTTCACCAAGAAGACCTTCAACATCCCAAAGGCCTGGGGTCAGAGGGATGTGCTTCGAATCCCAGCCCTTCCGTTTTCCAGCTCCATGGACTTGGGGAGACCAACTCATAGGGCTGCAGACTCTTCATGTACCAAATGGGATGGGGACAGGGCCCCCAACGGGTGAGGGTCAGGTAGCCAGCACCTCACGCTGCCCCTGAAATGTGCTCTCCTTTCTTTCCCTTCCTCTCAGGAACTCAGTTTCCCCATCTGGAAAACGGGAGTGTTTAACTGAGTGATCTGAAGTCTCGTCTAGTTGGAACCTTCTTGGAACGAAATAGTATATGACTATAAAATGGAAGGTGGAGGGGCCGAGAAAAAGAGGAAGACCCCCAGAGAGATGGATTGGCACAGTGGCAGCATCAATGGGCTCAAGTGTGGCAACAATTGTGAGGTTGGCTCAGGATTGGGCAGTGTTTCATTCTGTTGTGTATAAGGTCGCTATGAGTTGGAACTGACTGCATGGCACCTAACAACGATATAAAATGGAATGACAGAGACCTCGAGGTGCCGCTATAGAAAGAGGACCATAATACATGATTAAAGGGTTAAAAAAAGCAAGGGACAAAACAGTGGCGGATCAAACTTTGGTGGCATTTAATACGAAGATACACAGGGACATTCATAAGAACTCTGGAAGTCTACATAAAACTGCCAGTAGTGACAGCCTTTGGGAACATTACCTTAGTGAAGGGAATTCACTTTATTTTACACCTTTCTATACTGCTAAGGGAGAGCATGGCAGCTCTCGATGATAAGCACTGGACTACTAAACAGAGGGTTGGCAGGTTGAGCCCATCAGAAGCTCCTTGGGAGAAAAATGAGGTTTTCTGTTCCCACAGAGATTTATGGCCTCAGAAACCCTATACAGGATCTGTATGAATTGGGACCAGCTCGATGGCACCTTGTTGTTGTTAAAGTGACATCGAGTCAGTTCTGACTCATAGGAACCCTGCACAGCGTTTCCAAGAAGCAGCAGGAGGGTTTGAACTGCTGACCCTGTGGTCTTACAGTACCACAGCATAAGTCCAATGGCACTTAACTATACTTAAAATAAGGGTTGTGGAGCTCTGGTGGTACCGTGGGTTAGGTGTGGGGTGCTAACTGCAATCGATGATTCAAACCCATTAGCCACTCCATGGGAGCTAGACCAGACTGTCTGCTCCCGTAAACACTGACAGTCTCAGAAGCCTGCGTACGGTGCCTAGGGTTGGGATGGACTCGAGGACAGTGGGTTTGGACTTTTTGTTTGAGACTTTAAAAACATGCCATATATATGCACAACCATCATATTTCATTAATATGAACAGTTTACCTACTGGGGTGAGGGAATGAATGGAATTTGGGGGGTGATGGAATTGCTCTGGTCTTAGGTCTCAGGTAGTAATTACTCAGGTGAATACAACTGTCAACACTCATCACACGAGCAGGTGAGATGTATGCATGTGATGACATAAAATACGTTCCGTTTTGAAACCTTCAGGTATTAACCGAATTTGGATGGACAGTGAGTTCTGTTGTTGGTGTTGCTCTCTCTGTCCATTTCAATCTTTAAAAAAATGCAGTTTTTAAATGCTCTTGTGTTAGGACCCCCATACACTGCTAATGGAAACAGACATCAGCACAGCTACTTCGGCAGCGTGGACTAGAGGTGTCCATCTCACTATCCCGTAAGCCCATCCCTGACTCCTAGGGATAGCCTCAGCAGCTATGTACAGCTACGATGTCACAATGTAATACTGACAGCTGTTCCGATCCATAATGGACTGAACAGATTGTCCCAGTATCTTCACACCACACACCGCTGCCCAATAGAGGATGATTCTCAGTACACACAGAAACACAAAAAAACCTTGTAATTGTGTAAGGGCCAAAGAAGGCAGCCACAAACGAGCTCAGAGTGTATGATCCCAGACTGTATAGGCAAACGGGAGTCTATTCAAGGCTAAGCTATGCTGCTGGAGTGCTAGTGTGGCATTACAGGATAAGCACTGGACTGCTAACACAAGGTCGATGGTTCAAATCCACCAGCCAATCTGGAACTCCAATATAGGGTCTGTGAGTCGAAACTTACTTGGAGGCACCGCACCTGACAACAGTGACAAAATCTGTGCTGCTAGAAACCAGAATCACAGTCACGTGTGGAGGTGGGAAGAGCCTCAGTGGTTGCTAACTGAAAGGTCAATCGTTAGACCCCAGCAGCAGCTCTGCGGGAGAAAGACATGGCAACGTGCTTCTATAACAATGACAACCTTGGAAAACCCACGAGCAGGTCCACTCTGCCCACCTGACGGCAGTAGGTCTGGTTTGGGTGGAGGTGGGCAGTGACACCTGGGTGCTAGTTACAAGGTTGTGATCAGTGTATGCTTTCCCATTCATACGTTATCCATAAGTGGCCTATTTATTTACCAAACACACAATCATGGCTCTTATCTGCTCCAAAGGCAGACAGAGGGAGACTCGAACCCATATTCTGAGGGTGCCAAGGTTTGCACGGGTCACCAAGGGTTGGGGCTGACAGCAGTTCTCACTGTATGATCGTAGATAAGCCCCTTGCCCTCTCTGCTTCTCCTTCAGCATGGGCCTAAGAACACTTCGAGCAGATTTCACGAGACACATGAAAGCCCCCAGCCAAGCTCCTGGCACGAGCAGGTGCCCTCTCTGTGAAGTAAACCTGTGACTGCACGAACTCTTCTCCCCAAGGTGCCCGCTCCTCTGCCACTTGTTAGCTCCAATCCCGACGCCCTGCTTGTTATTAGCTACGGGCTCCCAGAGGGCCCATGAAAGGAGCAGGCTGTGGGCAGAATGCACTGGAGACAGTGGTCCCAGGGGACATGCAGCCCGGGTCTCCTAGTGGTCCCTGCTGGGGCTCTGTTGGCGCACACAGCAGGCCAGATGTGGTTCTGTGAGCAACATTGCCCTCTGATCCCAGCTCCTACCACCACTGGACCTCCCTGCTGAGACCCTCTCAGAGTCCTGGGGCATGGGGGCACCTACCTCAATGGGAGAGCTCATACTTGCATAGTTTCAGCCAAGTTCCCTTGGCCCCCTGCAGGGAGATCACAAAGTCCTCTCTGACTGACTGCCAGCCACTAATCCGGCTGAAGGTCCTGCCTAGTTGACCTGGGTGAAGCAGACATGTGGCCGGGCCCTGAGAGGATGAAGGTCACCTCCATTCACCTGTGGTACATCCCTGTCTCACTTCCTGCACAGGGGGCAGGGCAGCCAGCACTTGTTACCATTCCAAGCAGAAGAGAGCCAGACCAAGATTCAAGTCCCAAAGAGGCACAGGACTGGGTCTGGACACCCACAAGGCTTGGGGGGAAGTTCCCATTCCCTCTGTCAACTGAGGATGAGGGGCAGTGGTTATGTTGAGAAGAGCTCTGCCTCTAGGGAAAAGTGTGCCAGGATTGATTAGCGATGCCTGCCACAGGCTCACTAGGGGCAGGTGAAACGTGTGCCATGCCCATACCTCCGTTCTTCTAGAGTCCTGGCTTCTAGGATCCTGCCACACAGGGGAAGCAGGGCCCTTGTTCATTAAAGAAAAACAAGGATTCCTATTCCTGTTTCCAAAAGAATTGAGAGCAGGAACACAAACAGAAGTTCCTATTCCCAATAACCCAAAGGTGGGAACAACACAAATGTCCATCACCAGATGAGTGGATAAACAAAACCTGCCCATCCCTACAACAGGGCATGGCCGAGTCATAAAGAGACATGAAGGAACCTGCCCATCCATACAACAGGGCATGGCCGAGTCATAAAGAGACATGAAGGAACCTGCCCATCCATACAACAGGGCATGGCCGAGTCATAAAGAGACATGGAGGAACCATGAAAACATTCTGTGAGATAAAACGTCTGTCCCAAAATCCCACTTACATGAAATGCACAGATGTACAGGGGTCAACATTTTGAGTGGTTACGAATAACCCAGGAGTGGAAGGGAGTGGGGAAGGGGGTGTCCTTTGTTTCAAGGCACAAATGTCTGCTCAGGGTGGTGGAATCATTTGGGGAAGGATAGCAGTGATGGTTACACAACACGGTGAGTGGGATCCATGTCCCGGAATTGTACGTGTGAAAATGGCACAGAATTGTACAGGATACCTTGTCATATATGTTTTCACAGAATAGAGCCTGGCAAGTACCATTCTAAGGTCTTCTCAGCTTCCAGCCCAGAGAATGCTCACCAGGACCCTGGTCTTATTATGAACCCCTTTTATTTAGGAGGAAAAGGAGGCCCAGAGAAAACATGCAGGGCCACCAGGCTAGTCAGTGGTAGGGCCAGGATTTGAACCCAGGACATTGGGTTCTGAACCCCACCCCTAGCTACTGCAGAGATCATTCTTTTGAGAGCAGAATAACAGTAAGAGGCAGCTTCAAAAAGATCATGAAATAAATGTAATGAAAAGATAACAGAATTTTTCCATGAACTTCTTGAATTTCTCTCATAGGACCAGGAAGGACAAGTCCTTGGAGAAAGACATGCTTGGTAAAGTGGAGACTCCGCATAAAAGAAGATGGACCTTGAACGAGATGGACTGGCACAGAGGCAGCAGCAATGGGCTCAAGGCCAACAGTAACTGTGAGGAGGATTCAGGACTGGCCTGTGTTTGGTTCTGTTGTGCACAAAGTCACTATGAGTTGGAAGTGACTTTACAGCATCTAATAACAAACAGCAACAACATATGTGGCAAGAACCACACACACACACACACAAATGCTCCTACATTCTAGGTCATTCACTTCTGTTCTGGAAAAAACAAATCTAATAGAAGTAAAAGCCCATAGGGTCCCTGTATGGTACAAATGATTAACGCACATGTCTACTAACGAAAAGGCTCTGGAGATTCAAGTGCACCCAGAGGTGCTGCAGAAGGAAGGACTGATGATCTACTCCTGGAAAATCATCCACTGTGAACCCTGTGAAGCACAGTTCCACTGACGCACACGGGGCCTCTGTGACTCAGAAATGACTAGATGGCAACTGGTTTTTTAAAATCTCCTCTGGTAGCGTAGTGGTTATGAATCGGGCTGTGAACCTCAAGGTCAGCAGTTCGAAACTACCAGCTGCTCCATGGGAGAAACATGAGGCTTTCTGCTCCCGTAAAGATTTACAGCCTCAGAAACCCTACGCAGAGTCGCTATGAGTCAGTATCTACTCCACGGCACATAACAACAACAACGTTGATAGTCAAGGGCTCCTGCTGTGGAGCTACATAGGATCAGCACTGGTCTGTGAATCACAAGGTTGGCAGTTCAAACCCACCAGCTACTCCTTGGAAACCCTGTACAGTGTTGCTGTGAGTCGGAACAAACTCGACAACATTTACCAACAACATATTGATAGAGAAAGGAATCCTGGTAACACAGTGGATTACAACCCGGGCTACTAACCAAAATGTCAGCAGTCTGAATCTATCTACTAGTCACTTTGTGTGAGAAAGAGGCTTTCTGCTCTCATAAAGACTTCCAGCCTTGGAAATCCTATACAAGGTCGCTATGGGTCGTAATCGACTTGATGGGACTTCACAACAACAAGAAAACTAAGGCAGCCTGTGTCCAGCCTCGGAAATCCTAAGGAACAGTTCTCCTCCGTCTCACAGGGCTGCTATGAGTTGGAACCGATTCAATGGCAGTGGGTCAGGCTTTGTTTGTTTACGTTGACAGTCACGTATACCTGAACACTGCAGACAACACAAGTGCTTAACAACAGCAGCATGCTCTGGTGAATTCTGCTACAACCTCCTCACAGACTAAAACCCATCCGTGGAAACCTGGCAGTGGTGTGCCGAAGCCGGCGACAGCCAACAAGTGTCTTTTGTGCAAACACAGAGGCTGGAAGGGGATTTACACTAGTAGCATTAGTCATGGGGTCAGGTGGGCAGGAGCCGCCCTCGGGCTGGTTGTAAAGGTGTTCTCCCAAGTCAACACTTTCACAAGGAAGAAAAAGAGAAAGCAAAGTTAGAGAACAGGGCAGTGGAAGAAGGCGGTGAGATGGCAAAGTGAAGTGGATAGGTGGGTAAAATGGGCTAAGGGGGCAGAGAATGGGGCATCCTGGGCCAGAGCGGGCAAGTCCAGTCAGAAACCACACAGGAGGGTGCTACCCAGAGAAAAGCTCAGTGATAAGACACCTCACAAGGCTGGCCCACCTTACTGAGCCTAGATGTTGGAGCACGGAGCACAAATAGGCAGTGTGCCGGGGTCAGGTGCGCCAGTGACGTTCTGGGGCCTGCAGAGTCGGTTCTGACAGGAAGAGTTTCTGGAATGAGGCCACTGGCTCTTACCCAGCAGAAACATACTTGTCAAATCAGAGATGAATTCACATAATCCGTCGGTGACGTCTGTGAAACTTGGAGAAAACTGTAAAGCTCTCATGCCTCGTGGACAAAATACCCAGGTCCCCCTTAGGTGGTCCAGTCTGTGTGCGGGATCTGTGTGTTTATGTGCGTGCTAACAGAGGTCCTCCTCAGAGTGGACTTCCCAATTGCCCAGGAGGGGGGTGAGCAGCCCACCCCCTTCCAAGGATAAGGGTGTGTAAGGTGGTCACACAGGACCTCCTCTACTGCTTCACACATACCCTATGGTCTGGAGACTGTTGTTATCCCATTTCACATAGGACACAACTGAGGCCCAACCCACTCACATGGTCACACCCTCCAACACACACACACATTCCTCATTCTGTTCCACCTCCTGACCATCACCCTCCTCCTCTGCTGCATCAGTAGGGAGGGAGACAGCCCTGGATGGGGCTTGGCCCTGGGGCTCTTCTCAGTGTACCAACAATTACCCAGGGATAAAATCCTCTTGGTTTTCTGTGTAAAGGCCCAAGGAACCCTTCTCCAGATGAAAAAAGGACATTTTTCAAGGTTGGAGGTTCCAACAGCTCTGAATATGAGGTGTATCTTGGCATCCTGGGGCCCGTTTATGGTGTGTCTACTAGGAGCTGGGGACTCAGGACCTGCTGCCTGGGGCCTTATTCACCCAGGCAAGCCTGTCCTCTAAGCAGTGTACTCTCTAAGTAAGGCCTCAAGCCTCAAAATACTGGACCCCAAAAAGTAAATCTTCTCATGGTTTTGTAAATGCAAACTGTCCCTTTTACAGCCCTGAACACATTCTTGGCTTCTCTCCCCTTATGGTCTCTACACACACACACACACACACACACACACACACACACACAGAGGCCTGTGACCCCTCATGACCCAGCACACTTGACCTCTACCTTATCCTCCCTCCCAAAGTCTTATACAGAGGCCTGTGACCCTCCCAGCCTCGTACACACAGGCAGGCCTGCCCCCTCATGGCCTTGTATACATAGGTGGGCCCATGTCCCTTTGTGACCCTGCACACCCAGGCAGGCTTATCCCCTCACAGTCTGGCCTGTCCCTCATGGCACTGTACATACAGGCGGGCTTGTCCCCTCATGACCCCACATACATAGGTAGGCTTGTCCCCTCACAGTCTGGTACACACAGGTGAGCCTGTCCCCTCTTGGCATTGTATACACAGGCGGGTCTGTGTCTCCTCATGACCTCATATACACAGGCACACTTGTCCCCTCACAGGCTGCTACACACAGGTGGGCCTGTCTGTTCAAGGCCTAGTACACACAGGCAGGCCTGTCCCCTCATGGTCTTGTATACATAGGCAGGCCTGTTCCCTCACAACTTTGTACATACAGACAGGACTGTCCCCTCATGGCCTTGTACACACAGGCAGGCCTGTCCCCTTATGGTCTTGTATACATAGGCGGGCCAATGTCAGTTTGTGACCCTACACACCCAGGCAGGCATGTCCGCTCAGAGTCTGATACACACAGGTGAGCCTGTCCCCTCATGGTCTTGTATACACAGGTGGGTCCGTGTCACCTCACGACCTCATATACACAGGCAGGCCTGTCCCCTCACGGCCTTGTACACACAGGCAGTCCTGTCTCCTCAGGGCCTGGCCTCCAAGGGTGAGGACAGGAGTAAGGAGGTGTGCCTCAGAGGTAAAAAAGGAGGCCTCATTAGCTCAGTACAACTGTTTATGTGTTCACACCCACAGGAATTGGCCTCAGGGGCCCAGCCACTCAAACCAAACAGGGCCAGTCTCCCGTGGGAGTCCTAAGGACGACCTGCTCTGCTCTAGGAAGGCTGAGCCACCCCATACTGGCTGCCCAGAGCGCTCCATGCCATCCTGCTTCCTGGGACAGGCAGGGAAGGGGGAATGGGGAAGAAGAGAAGAGCTGTGTGGAGAGGCCCAAAGGCTGTGGTCCAATCTCGCTCTCCAAACTCCCCAGTCCTCAACAGCAACAGGGATAACAGCGTAACCTAAACTAATCCATCAAGTTAGGACACACAACACATTCACACAGGCCTGGCCCTGACCTCCCGTTTGGGACTCTGAGAGCTTCCTGACACTCCGAGCTGCAGCCACTGACTTAAATTAACAAGACGACCAGGAAGGCCCACAGACCGGGATAAATACCCTCGAGATACGTGACTTCTCTCCTGTCTCGGCCCACACAGCAATTTACCACAGATTCGATAGCAGCATTTCTTAACCTTTTTTTAAACTATTGGTCCCCAACACCCTCCCCGCAAGGAGCCTTTTAAACAGTGTGCTGTTTTGCATGCCCCCTGCCCCATGAAATTAAATACTGAAGAACAAGATGCTGTTGGGTATGGCTGAGCTTCGGAGGACCGCAGGCTATGGTAGGGGAAGGAGGGTTTAGCCTTCCCCTCGGGTGTTGTCAGCTCTGTTGAGAATGTGTACCCAGGGGATACCAGTACAGCTGGGTGAAAAGACAGTTAAGTGAGACCTTGCACTTAAATGATCACATGCTATCCCCTCCATACACAGAGTAGACAGGGATGGGCAACTTGGACATTGGCTACCCAAAGTGGCAGGGGCTAGAAAGGCAAGAAGTGACTGACTTACAAGCTTTCAAGAGGGAATGGAGGAAGGTATGGAGGAAGGTAGAATATCCACTGAGTAGTATCCAATCTGTCTAGGCGGGGCTGATGCAATGAAATGCCGATAGGTCTCTTGCGATACAAGAGTGAATAATTGTTATCAGGACTGATTGTGAGGGTTGTAAATGTAAAGGGAGACGTTTTATAGCAAGGAGGGGAGTGATTATTAACTTCTCAGTCTAGGAGCAGAGGTCCTTGGGACCATCAAGGGAGAAGAGCGGAGAGCGGGACCCTATCGAGAGAAGCAGTGACGCCAGAGATGGAGGCAGAGATGATGACGTAGAGAGAGATGGAACAGCTGGGGACTTTAGATCCAGAGAGGGAGAGGGGCTGTGTGCTGATGACCGGGGGAGGCTTGTAGGATATACACTTTGGTTGGTTTATGATAGGATGAATGTAAAACTAATGTTCTCCCATGTAAATTATCACATAATTCACAATAAAACATACAAAACAAAAAGACCACATGCTTGGCAAAGAAGACTGCACAAAAGCTTGTCCCGCACAAGGCAACTTGGACACAGCACTCAGTAAATCCAAAGTCTAAGCGGAGGTGGGGGGATTTCTCAATGTCTTTAATCTCAATCTTGGAGTCCTAGAGTGGCTCTGTAGGATAAGCACTGGACTGCAAGGTCGGTTTGAACTTCAGGTTCAGCAGTTCAAACCCACTAGCTGCTCCTGGGAAACTCTATACAGATTCACTATGAGTTGGAACCCACCAGATGGCACTTAACAGCAGCAACGATCTCGCTATTAAGGAGCCTGGTGGTGCAGTGGGTTCACGTGTTGGGCTGCCAACCCCAAGGATAATTCAAACCAGCCCACCGGTTACTCCATAGGAGAAAGACGAGGCTGTCTGCTCCCATTAAGGTCCACAGCCTTGGAAACCTTAAGGCATCCTATAGGGTCACTATGGGGTGGAAATGGCTCAGTGGCAGTAGGTGCTGATGGATCTTCAGGTTTTGCTGATTTTTCAGTTAAAGAATTTTAGGAGAAGGAAAAAGGCCCCAAATGGCTGGTTTTAAGTACAGAGGGGAGAGAGAAGCTGTGAGGAGATGTCAAGGGTTAGTTGCTGAGAAGATGGAAAAGGAAGGATAGTCCCAAAGAGATGGACTCAGATTTGCCTCATGATGATGATGGCTAAGTCACTGGCTCTCTGGGGCTTGTTTGCTCATCTGCAAACTGACAATGAATAACAAAACATCTAGTCATGCCTCTCCCATATAGCCAAGTACTGAGGAACTGCATTGGAATTTAGTCAACGTTGACAAAGAATCTATCCAGATCGGGAGACAAGTAAGCTACAAAACTAAAATTTGAATCCAGGTCGTCTAGCTTGCTTTATGAACTGGGAGGGAAACATGTTTCCTTAAGTCTGACCAAAAGCAGGGCAGCAAAACCCCAGCAACAACCACATATCCACAGCCACTGAGTCAATTCCATTTCATAGTGACCCTAGAGGACATCTGAGGCTGTACAAATCTTTATAAAAAGTGGGGATATCTTTCTCCCGCTGAGCTGCTAGTGGATAGGAACCATCAACGTAGTCTATAGCTTTAACCACTGTGCCACCAGGGTCACAAGAATTAAATCCAATTGTAGACACTACGATACCACTGCCACCTGGTGGCAGCATACCTGAATTACAAGGGGGCAATTAAAGGGGAAGAGCAGACGATGTTTATGATGTGAGACCAAATGTTTTTCTGCCCATGTTGGGGGGCAGGAAAAGGGCTAGCACACTACCAGGCATTTGCCAGTTCCTTAACACCCCTGATATCAGTTTCCCTGGATGCTTATTAAAAAATGAAAGGAATAGCTTATTTAATTAAACACTCATAAACAAACCAAATGTCAGTCTACAGACCCATTTCTTCATTCTTGTTTAGCACTGTGGAGTCGGTTCTGACCCATAGTGACCCTGTATAGGGTTTCCAAGGAGCAGCTGATGAGTCTGAACTGTGGACCAGAGGTTCAAACCCTCCTGAGGTTGACCCAGAAGTTGAGTGCTTATTCTGCCGTGCCACACCAGGGTAGTCATGGCTCCCAACTTCTGTGCCGGCTCAACTAACTGTCTGAATCCCAGGTACAATCCGTGACACCGGAACGGGGATGTTTCAAGTGTATAACTTTTAAATCATCTTTCTAGCCAGTCTCCAGGAGGCTGGTATTCTGTACCCACCATCTTAACCAGCCTTTTGTTGCTGTTGTTGTTATGTGACGTGCCATCAAGTCATAGCGACAACACAGGAGGTTTTGAGGCTTTAAAGCTTTGAGAGAGCAGAAAGGCTCCCCTTTCCCCTACCGAGCAGCTGGCAGGCTCGAACCGTGGACCTTGTGATTCACAGTGTGGTGCTTATAGTAGGAGCCACTGCGCTCCCCAGTCATCCCTTTAGCCACGTTGTTGTGGTTGTTAAGTGTCATTGAGTTGGTTTCGACTCAGAGCGACCCTGTATAGGGTTTCTGAGGTGTGGCTATTGGGTTTGAACTGCCGACTCTGCAGTTCAAATTGACCATAAAATGTCACTGCCTTGTCAGTGTTCCTGTAAGTCACCGTGGAAGGAAATGTTGACCAGACAATGTAGAACACCATTATAGGCAGCCTTCTCCACTGAAAACAAGGCATTTCCCCATCCTAGAGGGAGGGTGTCCTGGACTCCTGGAGAGGCACTGTAGGATCAGCACTGGAGTGAGAACCACAGTTTGGCAGTTCAAACCCACCAGCTGGTTCTCAGAAACCCTATACAGGATCACTATAAGTTGGAACCGACTCAATGACACTTAACAACAATAGGGTGTCCTAGTGTGGTGCTGTAGGATAAGTACTGAACTGCTCACCACAAGGTTAGACGTTCAAACCCATCAACTACTCTGCTCCTTAGAAACCCTATATAGGGCCGCTATGAGTCAGAGCTGACTTGATGGACACTTAACAAAAACAACAACCTGGCAGTAAGGAGCCCCGGTGGTGTAGTGAGTTAAGAATTGGGCTGCTAGTTGCAAGGTCGGTGGTTCTAATACACGAGTCACTCTGAGGGAAAGATGAGGCAGTCTGTTCCGTAATGACCAACAGTCTTTTACCCTCTCCTGTCCTGTTAGGCCGCTGTGAGATGGAATCGATCGACGGCAGTGGACATGGGGTAGACAGGATAAAGCCACAGTGATCTCTCACTGAGCACTCACATGTGAGCACACAGGAGGGGTGGACTAGGTCGTCGTGGTCCCGGGCAGTGAAATGGTCTCTTCTCACAGGCAGCTCCCTAGACCACCAGCCTCTCCCCTGGTACCTATCATTCCTGTCTTGACTGTATTGGCATTTAACTCCCAGAGGGCCCAGCGTAGGTGCTGACGCATGCCCTAGCTGTCCTGGGACACATCTGTGTTGGGCATGCAGCGCGCCAGGCCTCAGGGACACACTCCTGTGGAAACAGAACTCTCGATAGCACCTGTGGCGTCGAGAACAGGCACGTACCAGCTTGCCTTCTCAGCTGTCGGACCTTTGGCCGACATTCAAAAACCTCCCGCTATTGCCTAAGATTTCACCTGAACCTCGCCTCAACCCCTGACTAGGTGTGGGCTCCTGTCTGGGACTCATCTTCCCCATGTGTACAACGTGAGCACATTTGTGATCAGTCTTACAAGCTTGGAGCAGGGGATGAAATGGACCTAGTGGGCCTAGTGTAGTTTCTAGTGCACTGTAGGACTTTAATAAATATGAGTCTCTGTTCTTCTGCGCCCCAACACGCAGACTCGTGCCTCAGCTGTTGGGTGGGTGAGCAGCTGATCTGGGCAGGAGAGACACACCTTCCCTCCTCAGGCACAGACAGGCCCAGGAATGTCATTCTGCTATTCTCTGCCCAGAGGCACACAAGAATCCAGAATGTCCCCTTAGCCACCCAATACCACACTGGACCTTCAACCCTGCATCGGGCCAGCCAGTCATTCATCCTCTGAGTAAAGATGACAGCTCATGCCATACAGTCACCCTTCCAGTCACACTCTACTGGCACCTGTAGGGCACAGGCCTGACGCAGCCTGTTCAGATTGGAAGTCGGGGAGTCAGGGAGGCAAGGGGCGCGGTTAACAGGCAAACTGCCCATTTCCACATCCCGGGTCTTGTGTTAGGGTTTCCATCACTTGAGCCACAGAGAAGAACAGACATCCTCTCAGGGTGAGGACATAAGCACCTCGTCTTGCAAGGGATCCGTAGAAAGCTAACTTCCCTTTATGTTCTACAAAGTTCCAAACCATTCTAGGTAGAGCCAAAAAACAATAGTAGAAGCCTACTGCCATCAAGTCAGTTCCAATCCAAGACAGAGTAGAAGAGAGTCAAGATTTACTTCCAGGCTGTAAATCTAGATGGAAGTAGACAGTCTCATCTTTTCCAGCAGAATGGCTGATGGGTTTGATCCTCTTACTTTGAGGTTAGCAGTCAAAAGCCTAACCCAGTGCCCCTCCAGGGGTCCTTAGGTAGAGTCAGACCCAAGGAATTAGACCCAAGAACCACATCTGTTGTTGTTAAGTGTGGTCAAGTCAATTTCAACTCATAGCGACCCTGTATAGGGTTTGCAAGGAGCAGCTGGTGGGTTTGAACTGTTGACCTTGTGGTTTGCAGTCCAGTGCTGATTCTACAGTACCACACCAGGAGTCCAAAGAACCGGATAAATGGAAGAAAATGAAGACTGTAAACAGGGCTTGGGTTTTTTAAATCTTGGGAACATTTACATTTATGCAGAAGACACTTGCAGCCCAGCATGGAGAGCCCTAAGGCCTGTCCCCTCACCCTGTGGTTCCCCACACTCAGAGCACAAGTGTCTCCGTGGGCCTTTCTGGAGCAGGCGCACCAGCTGGAAGACTGTCAGCTGCTACAGTCTTGCAGGGAGGAAGGCACTGGACGCCAGACAGAGGAAGTGGGCAGAAGGCTTTGTGAAGTGGAACAAAGTTCCTCGGCTAAAGTAGGCAGACACCCTGGCCTACCCACCTTTGCCTAAGAATGGTAAGCAGCAGCTGCCGATGGAAGCAATGTCCTTAACAAGAGAGGACTTACCTTCCACTGCAGAGAATGGAACCACTGGTCTCTCAGGTAGCTGTTGGCGGCCTGCAATGACAAAAAGGGACAGCAAAGTCTGATCACTGGTTTGCAGCAGACACACTATGCAAGCCCAGCCTGCTCAGCCAGGGGATCTGTCCTGCCAGCCCCACCAGCCTCCCTTGGGATATCCAGAACTAAACCCACTCTTTGCCAAGCCCAGACCGAGGTGGTCCCAGGGCGACTTTTCTGGACAGGTCTCCTTGCATCAGGGATTTTGCTGGGGATGGAGGACTGCAGACCTGATGGGGGTCACAGGGGAGGTCACTGTAGCTAAACAGCACTGATTGGGCAGGAGGCCCAGTAGAGAGGGACATGGGAGTCGGGGGTGGCCAGCATTCTCCCACGGCGCCCATTTCACAGAGGGAAACACTGACAGATCTCACATCAACTGTTGTTGCTAAGTGTGGTGGAGTTGGTTCGAACTCACAGCAACCCTGCAGTGGGTTTCTGAGGCTTTAAATCTTCACGGGAGCAGGAAGCCTCATCTTTCTCCTGCAGAGCAGCTAGTGGGCTTGAACCGCAGACCTTGTGGTTTGAAACCCAATGTTTATCATACAGCAGCCTGGCTTCCCTGCCTCTGCATTGAACCAGCATGCACACTGCCCAACTGTAAAGGCCTGGTAGAGAGTGCCCAGCCTTGAGCCCAAGCTGAATGAGGTGGCAAATCCTAGTTGGGAAGCTAGCCCTTCCCTGACTCACACCTTACCAGTTTTGAGACCTGGGGCAACTCTGGCCTCAGTTCCCATCTGTAAAATGAGGCTGGTAACCTCGATGTTCAGGGATGCTGGGGGGGACTAGGAAGGAGCCTTGTAAAGCATTGGGGAGGGAGTGTGCTCGCCATGACTCAGGAATGCAGAGAAAAGGCAGCCATGAACTTAGGTCATCATCACCTTCATTTTTACAGAAAAAAACAATCCACAGCCATTGAGTTGATGCCAACTCACAATGCCCGTGAAGGGTTTCTGTACCTGGACATCTTTGTGGGAGCACACAGTCCCACTGATCTCTGGACATCTTTGTGGGGGCACACAGTCCCACTGATCTCTGGACATCTTTGTGGGGGCACACAGTCCC
>NW_006408555.1:7772631-7773926 GCF_000296735.1 Chrysochloris asiatica
GCACACAGTCCCACTGATCTCTGGACATCTTTGTGGGGGCACACAGTCCCACTGATCTCTGGACATCTTTGTGGGGGCACACAGTCCCTTTGATTTCAACAGTGTAGCTGGTACATTCTAATTTCTGTCCTTGTAGTTAGCAGCCCAACACTTAGTCCACTAGGCCACCAGGGTCCTAATTATCAACACGTAGCTGTTGTTAAGTGCCCTTGAGTTGGTTCCAACTCACAGTGATCCTGTACAGGGTTTCCGAGGAGTGGCTAGTGGGTTTGAACTGTCAACCTTGTGGTTAGCAGTCCTGTGCTGCTCTTACGCCGTCACACCAGAACTCCGGATTATCCACACAGGGGCTTTTAAAAAACCAGTTGCTGTCCAGTTGATTCCAACTCATGGAGAACTCATGTGTGTCAGAGCAGATATGTGCTCCACAGGGTTTTCAGTAACTGGCTTTCCAGAAGGAGACTGTCAGTCTTTCCTTCTGCAGCACCTCTGGGTGGATTTGTTAGCAGACATATGCATTAACCATTTCACCACCCAGGGCCTCTGAGGGCTTTTACTTCTATTGAATTTCTTTTTCCAGAACAGGAGTTACTAGGCCCAAGAACAGAAGCACTTTTTGTATATTTCTTGTCACCTATAAGGGGTTTCAGAAAGTTTATGGGAAAATCCCATTACCATTTCATTCCTTTTTCCTTAAACTTTTTTGAAGCTGCCTCTTACTGTTATTCTGCTCTCAAAAGAATGATCTCTGCAGTAGCTAGGGGTGGGGTTCAGAACCCAATGTCCTGGGTTCAAATCCTGGCCCTACCACTGACTAGCCTGGTGGCCCTGCATGTTTTCTCTGGGCCTCCTTTTCCTCCTAAATAAAAGGGGTTCATAATAAGACCAGGGTCCTGGTGAGCATTCTCTGGGCTGAAAGCTGAGAAGACCTTAGAATGGTACATGCCAGGCTCTATTCTGTGAAAACATATATGACAAGGTATCCTGTACAATTCTGTGCCATTTTCACACGTACAATTCCGGGACATGGATCCCACTCACCGTGTTGTGTAACCATCACTGCTATCCTTCCCCAAATGATTCCACCACCCTGAGCAGACATTTGTGCCTTGAAACAAAGGACACCCCCTTCCCCACTCCCTTCCACTCCTGGGTTATTCGTAACCACTCAAAATGTTGACCCCTGTACATCTGTGCATTTCATGTAAGTGGGATTTTGGGACAGACGTTTTATCTCACAGAATGTTTTCATGGTTCCTCCATGTCTCTTTATGACTCGGCCATGCCCTGTTGTA
>NW_006408555.1:7774916-7798281 GCF_000296735.1 Chrysochloris asiatica
CATTAATTCCCCTCAAATAAAATGTGGCATAGCAAGTCTGTGCTAATGCTGTACAGCTGCTGGTCCCCCATCCATCTGCCCCAGCTAGCTGGCCCATAGCTACAGCACCAGTCCTGGGGCCTCATGGGAGCCCCTTTATTCTACAACTCTACACCAGTGAGACATGGGAGCCCCTTTATTCTACAACTCTACACCTGTGAGACAGCCCTGGGAGGTCAGTACCATCATCACTCTCATCCTTGTGGGGCCGATGAGGAAACCGAGGCTCAGGGAAGGTTCAATATTACTTCATAGGTAATGGCTCTGGAGCCAGGAAGAGAGGCAGGTGGCCCGACTCTTGCTGGAAGCCAGTGTTAGGACATTCAGCATTTTCCACTGACCTTCCCATCACCAATGTCAGAAATACCAAACACTAGTCCGTACCCTGTCAGACCCACAGTTCTCTGCTCCAAATAACCCTGGCCATTGAGGGTCGCTCTAGGAAAGGCCTATACCTCCGCCCAAGCATGAGTGTCCACCTTTTGTCGACAACACCCAGACACCGCGCGCACACGCGCGCGCGCACACACGTATGTGTGCACCACTTCTGCTCGCCCTCATCCAAGGAGGTTCTCACAACACCTGCCAAGTCTTGCAGCAGGTTGCAATCTCCACTCCAAACCATCTAAGAAACATTCACTAACGGTCATAATTTTAAGTCCCTGTGTTTGAATATCTATACCCAGAACACTGGCAAGTGTCCAGCTCAGAGGCTAGTCTCAAACCTGTGCAACTCTACACCAACCACACTGAGGTGAGCGGTCTGAATCTGTGCTGAGGGACAGGCAGGCTAGAGGTGAGCCCTCAGTGGGGTGCAGGGAAACTGGCAATGGTTCAAGTCTGAGACCGATCTGGGTTAAATTCTGGCTCTACTGTGGTCTAGCAGCGGGACCTGGAGAAAGTCACTTAAGGGCACAAAGTCTGGGGCATCTGAGTGGGGCTGTGAAGGCTGAAGAGGAGTTTGCCACAGAAGAAACAGCCCTGGGAAGTCTGTTGCTCTGCTATCTTCTGCCAAACTGACTTAGTTCTTCGGTTTCATGACAATTCTTGTTCATTTGGATAACAAATACACCCTGTTCTCAGGAAACAATAGAGAAAGATCCCATATAGTCAGAGTACCCACAAAAAGTGCTTACTCAGCACAGAGCTGGGTGCCTGCGAACTGTGGTGTGGACAGCAGCCAAGGCCAATAGTGCCACGATCCAGGCTCAGTAGACTCTCCCAGAGAAGAGTCCTGGTGTGGCGTGGTGGTTTGATAAAGCACTGGACCGCAAAGTCGTTTTAAACTCACAAGGTTGGCGGTTCAAAGCCCTGGTGTGGCGCTGCGGTTTGATAAAGCACTGGTCCGCAAAGTCGGTTTAAACTCACAAAGTTGGCGGTTCAACCTCATCAGAAACACTATACAGGGTCGCTAGGAGTCCAAACGGACTCAATGTCTTTAATAACAACAGGCTTTCTAGTCAGATGGAGACTATGGCCATAAACCGCCCTTCAGGCCTGGAGTTGAACTCATCCCCAAAGCTCAAATTTCAGCCAAACAATTGTTGTTACTGTTAAGTACCATCAGTTCTGACTCATCGTGATTCTGCACAGGGTTTCCAAGGAGCTGCTGGTGAGTCTGAAGCGCCCAGCCTTGTGGTTCAAACCGCCCTTGCAGTACAGTACTTCCTTGTCCTACTGAGCCACAAACCATAGACAGGTCTCTAAGGGGAGTCCTGGTGTGGAGCTGTAGAAGAAAGTACTGGATCACAAGGTCAGTTTGAATCCCAAGGTCAGCAGTTGGAACTCACCAGCAGCTCTTTGGAAACCCTGTGCAGGATTCACTATGAGTCAGGCATTTAACAACATAAGGAGGAAGTGTAACAGCAGGGAGGTACCCCCTTCTTAGAATCTAGAATCGCCAGTTATTTGCAATCACAGGGGCAGCATTTACATGGGGACAAAGTTCAGAAGGGTTAGGAAAGAAGGAGGAACAGAAACAGGACTCAGGGAGGGAGTGAGACCTGGATGCGGAGCCCAGGGGAACTGGGGGCTGGATGTCAGACCTCCAGCACTGCTTTTGCTGCTTAGTTAGTGGTCTCTAGCTCCAACGGAGCTCTGGTAGCATAGTGGTTACAAATCGGGCTGTGAACCTTAAGGTCAGCAGTTTGAAACTACTAGCTGCTCCGTGGGACAAAGATGAGGCTTTCTGCTCCCATAAAGATTTACAGCCTCGGAAACCCTGTGCAGGGTCGCTATGGGTCGGAACCGACTCCACGGCACTTAACAACAACAACACCAACAGCAAGAGGAAATGATCCAGGAGGGGTGGGCAGGGCGGTTCAGCGCCGCTGCAGTGAACTGTTCAGGACCTGGGTGACATGCAGCCACCACGGGCTGGACCCAGGAGCCTAGGGAAGGCAGAGTCCAGGAGAGGAGAGAGGGAGGGTGGGCAGAAGAGAGACTCACAGCCCTATCACATTGCACCCACAAAGGAAGGGGCCACATGTGTTCTGCCCACCCCAGTGCTGCTGTAGCAGAAACAACAGGGGGGAGGGGGCTTCATTGTTTCACAGTTTAGAAGACTAGAAATCTACTTTCCGGGCTCTGAGGGGAGGCTTCCTCTCTCTGCTGGCTGTCTGAGCGTCGGCTCCTGGGATCTTCATGAGGCTGGGCAGGTCTCTTCCAGATCTCTAGCAGGTGCTCCCGACCAAGAGCCTGGGGCCACACGATGTGCCCCACGCCCAGCTTTTCTTGCTTGGTGGTATGGGTCCCTCTCATCTCAGCTTATCTCCTCTTTTTCTCTTGTAAGAGTGTAGGTGTTTGTAAGAGCTTGGGTGTTTGCAGACCACACCCACGGGAAAGTCTCCTTACGCGGGCTCAGAGCTGTGACAGAATGAAGTTGTTGTGGTTGTCAAGTGCCGTCAAGTCGGTTCCGACCCACAGTGATCCTGTATAGGGTTTCCGAGGAGCAGCTGGTGAGTCTGAACCGGTGACCTTGTGATTCAAACCAACTTTGCTGTCCAACGCATTAACCCATCGCACCACACCAGGACTCCCAGTGTAAGGAAGCAGAAAGCCTCATCTTTCACTGACAGTCCCTCTGGTAGTTTCGAACTGCTGACCTAGAGAATCGCAGCCTGACTTGCAATCTTCTTAAAACTGTCTGACTGATCACATCAAATCATATTATGGGGAATGTTACCATCATTATGTAACTGCCAAATGACATTATTACATAATTGCCAAGCCACTGAGAATCCTGGCCCAGCCAAGCTGACACATATAATGGGACGATGCAATTCCATCTATGGCAGTCCCCAAGCCTGGGCCAGGACTGAAAGCTCCGTGAAGGACGAGGGTCTTATTTCTCAACCCACAGCACTGATTAGCGTTGTCTGTACAGCACTGGTGTTCCTGGGGGGTATGAAAGGCTGCAGACACCCCAGGAGAAAAGCGGGGTGACCTACCAAAGCACCAGCTACTGAAAAGCCACCTTGTGGAGCGTGTGGTACATGCACAGACTACTTGGACACACAGGGTGTCACCATGGGTCCTGTTTCTCACAGCAGCACTTAGCAATGACAGCAACATTGACCCTGTAGTTTTTCAGCAAGTAGTTTCCAACTCATAGCAAGCTGACACAGGGTTTTCGAGGAGCAGCTTTGTGGTTAGCAGTCCAGTGTTTATCCTACAGTGACATACTAGGATATCAACCTTGTTGTTGTTCAGTGCCATTGAGTCAGTACCGACTCATAGCGGCCCTGTTTCCAAGGAGCATCTAGTGGGTTTGAACCATAGACCTTGTAGTTAGCAGTCCAGGGCTTATCCAACAGCGCTACACCAGGAAATCGACCTCTGTTGTAGTTAGGTGCCATCAAGTCGGTTCTGACCCATAGTGACCCAAAGCAGAATGAAGCACTGCCCGGTCCTGCGCTGCCCGCACAATCCTTACGCTCCTGCCCACTGCCCACTGCGACAATCCATTTTGTTGGAGTCTCCCTCATTTTCACTGACTCTCCACTTTACCAAGCATGATGTCCTTCCTTCTCCAGGGACTGGTCCCTCCTGACAACATGTCTGAAGTATGAGAGACAAAGTCTGGCCATCCTGGATTTGAAGGAACTCTTTGGTTGCACTTCTTCCAAGACAGATTGGTTTGTTCTTCTGGCAGTCCATGGTACCTTTAATATTCTTCACCAAGACCATAATTCAAATGCACCAATTCTACATTCTTCCTTATTCACTGTCCAACTTTCACATGCATATGCAGTTACCGAAAATACCATGGCTTGGGTCAGGTTGACCTCAGTCCTCAAACTGACATCCTGAACACTTTAATGAGGTCTTATGCAGCAGATTTGCTTATGCAATACACATTGTTGGATTTCTTGACTACTGCTTCTAGAGTATTGATGTGGATCCAAGCAAAATGAAGTCTTTGACAATTTCAATCTTTTCTCCATTTCTCATGATGCTATTTATGGCTCCAGTGGTAAGGAATTTTGTTTTCTTTACATTGAGGTGCAATTCATACTGAACGCTGTGGTCTTTGACCTTTACAGTTATTTTAAGTCCTCTTCATTTCCAGAAAGCAAGGTTGTATGTATCATCTGCATATTGCAGGATGTTCATGAGTCTTTCTAATGAGACTTCCATTCTTCCCATTCTACAGATGAAGAAACAGACTAAAAGCAGCCAGAGGGCCCTGCTGTATTCCCAGACATTCTGATCGCACCCCTGGCCTCAGACCATCCTGTGACCCTCACTGTCCCCTGCTCCCTCGCCTGCCAGGTACTGTACCCCCACTGGTTCCCTGACCTTTCTTGTTCCTGCTGCTTCCTAGAGACCGCTTGTATCCTACAGTCTGTCCTGTGGTTAGCTGGGCGTTGCTTTGTCCTTCCCACAAACTGGGAGAGGAGGGAGGCCCCACAAAATAGTCATCACTGCTGCCCAGTAAGCCGGTTACTGAATGAACTAACTACATAGCAGGAACAGTACAACAGCCGATGCCCAGCTGAAGACAGGACTCAGGCCAAGAGCTCTCTGAGAGGCAGGATCAGCAAATGCCTCTGAAAAGGGACTTTACGGATCACTCCGTCTAAGGTGCCTCGGGAGTTTAGGGGATGGCTATAGACCTCTTTGAGAACCTGAAAAATTTTACGGAATCACACCCAAGGAATGTGCACGTCTGTGTGCACACCCACATGGACAGTCACTCTGTCTGTCACACACACACTTACAATTGGGCAGGCGGCTTCAGTGTCTAAAGGGCATTAGAGACACCATATCAAACCCAACCTTTCCTCTCCCAATGTTTCTGGCAAGAAAACAAAGGTCCAGTCTTGTGGTCATCATTAGGACCCTTCACCAACATAGCCAGCTCTTTCCCTTCTGGACACAAGCTAGGTACTCATGACCACGTGACTTGCTTGGCCAATGAAATGCAAGCTGACGTACTGTGTCACTTCTGGGGGAAAGCCTTGAAACCCTGGTGTACTATCACTCTAGTTCTTCCCCTGTCACTGCAACCAGACACACTCCAGAGGTTCAGTATCCCACCAGCCGAGCCCCCAGCTGAGCCCTGTGGGCACGCAGCATGACAGAAATGAACCCTTGCTGTTTGAAACCACTAGGCTGTGAGGCTGTTTGTCATTGGAGGAAGACATAGCTCGTCCTAACTGACACATCTGCTCAAGACCAAATAGCCTATTTTGCTCATTAGACACCATCAATCCCAGTGTTTACTGGCCATCTACTGAGCCCAGACCCTGACTAAGGTGTTGTGGGAGATAAAAGATATAAAGCTAAATCAGGTCCACATCTGACAGACCCCAATTCAAACCCTGTCTATGGTAACCAGCATGTGCTGGAGGGGGCGAGGACTCACTCAGAAGAACCAACTATGCGTATCTCATATGAAGTCTACATTCAAGTTCAAGTCTACGTTGGTGTCTTGAACCAGACCATGGAGGGAATGTTACAGAAGACAGCAGATGTTACAAATAGGAATTCTCTTTCTTCCCAAAAGAGCCCTGTTGATGAAGGCAGAAGCGAAAGAAGAGCCAGAGGCTCTATACTACCCAGCAAGGATGGCTCACCTCACCAGCAAAGGGGTGGACCAAACCCTCTCTCACCTGACCCCTGACCTTTCCCCACAAGAAGAGCAGTCCTCACATCACAGAGAGTTTGTGACAGGGTGCGACGTACACATCTTACATCAGTGTGCCCAGTTTAGGACAGAGGCTCCCAGTGCAGGCATATTGAAATGGCTCCCAAGCTCAGGGAAAACTTCCCAAGCTCCCAAGTGGTGCTCTGGGCCAGGGGAAGCCGTGTTTGTGCTGACATCCCCACACGGCCAAGTGGGAGCTGGCCTGGCCCAACCCAGCGAGAAGAGTGGACACTGCTCTAAACAGGAATCAGTCACTCGGAGGAGAATCGGATCAAACCCAAGAAAGCACCCCATACACACACCCCAGTCTCCTAGAAGCAGTCAGGCTTGCTCAGGCCAGTTCCACGTCTCCTGGAGAGAATGCTTTCCAATACTGAAAGGGCCCTGTTCCAGGCAAATTCTGCCTAATTTCCTATTCAAAAGCTGCCAAGTTCTTGCTCATTGTTACACTGTTTGAAGATGTAAGAAAAAACAGCCAGGGGTGCACTATGGGTGCCTATTAGCAAGCATCCTTCTCTGAACCACCTGCTTCTCAAACCGGAAAGCGCTTTCGATCCAGCTTCCAGAAAGAAGGGAGGTCCAGCTGCCTGGCCCCGCTGCCAGTGTTTGGGGTAAACAGTTGCTTGGCTGTCCTGCACACACCTATCAGTGAGATAACCCACATCTCAGAATCCAGATGAGGAAGCCGCAGGAGCTCATGGAAGGATTCTTCCTGGCTCTTGGTCTCTCCTGAAACCTGGCTCTCAGAGCAATGACTCTGTCTTTCCTTCTATATCAAGTGGAAGCCCAGTTGTGAGGCAGCAGCCTCGGGGAACCATCTACCACCCTGCTGCCACCCCACCCGCTCAGCAGCCAGTAAGGAGCGCCCCATGGTGCCTGCATTATGCTATCGATACACTTACAGGGCTGGCCTCTTCGAAATGGGATGTCAGCAGAAAGGGCATTAAGGGAGGAAGAAAGATAAATATGTCCTTTCTGCAACCAGGGAGTCTCATAAAGAAGCATTAGGGGAGCTCACGCTGGAAAACACAAAGCATCCAGAAACACAGCGAGGAGCCAAGCCATTTGGCTGGCGCCACTGTCTAGCCACTCAACCACTGGTGGCCGGCTCCATGGCTCCAGGCTGGGGAGAAGGAACACTGGCCTAAATGCATCTCTTAGCCTTACCAGGGGCAGGCTGCTCCACGAGCTTTGTGGGGGGCACCAATGCAAATGCTAACAAGGTGGGGGTCATGTAAGGAGGCACCTGGGAGACACAGAGGACAAGGCAGGGAGGTGGTGAGAGACGGAAACCCAGAGATGGAGACTGAAAACCCATAGCAGTCACAACAGTAGAGACACCACAGGATACAACAAAGAGTAAAGAAAGAAGCAAGAGGGAGAGATGTCAGCTGGAGACTAAGAGACACAGACAGAGACAAGGAAGGAGAGACAGGCAGGTCAGCGGGCTGGAAGCAGAGAACACTGCAGGACACCCAGAGTGGGGGAGACCTCTTGGGGTGTAGAGGTGCAGGAACACCATAGAAATGGCTGTGAGACCACAGCCCTGAGGGGGGTCAAGTCCAGGAAGCATGAGGTCACAATGAAGTTTCTAGGGTCCACAAGGACAATTGTTCTCTGGCAGTCACCACGGGACTCCTGAGCCCTCGAAACATGGCTGGCATACAGATAGAATGAATTTTTTATTTGGTTTAATAAATTAAGTGTAAATGTAACAAACCACGTGCGGCTAGTGGAGACTACACCGGACAACTCGGTTCAAGGCATTAGTGCCTCTGGGCCAGAACACTAGGAAGCTCTGCAAGCTGGCCTTGACCGTTAGCACACCTGGCTGCTTGTCCATTCCCTCTCTCATCCCCAGCATGGACACTCGGTCCCCAGGGCCTTGGGGGCTGTGCTCCTGTTAGCCTGGGTTTTGGGTATTGTTACAATGTGTTCCCGTGATTCAGGACAAAGTGAAGTGTCTGAACCGGATCTATGCTGAAGGAAGCCATGCTCTGCACACCTCCGGGCACCACTCTGGGGGTCTGGGGCACTCCCTCCCTGCCCTGCGGCCTCCCTTTCTCTCAGCTGTACGGACCCACATCTCCGAGATGATGTGGGACCTACAGAACGAGACAGCCACACACAGCCCATGACTCACTGAGCGCTTTTTCAGGAGGGGTGAAGGTGAGAGACACAAACAAGGCAAAAGCTGATCCAGGCCTGCCTGCTCCGGCCTGATGGCAACAACGCAAAGCAGTGGTGGGCAGTGGGCAGTGAGCAGTGGGCAGGGGCAGCAGGAGCAGCACCCACCTGGCTGAGTCCAGCTCTGGGTTGGAGGCGCTGCCCGCTCCTCCTCCTCTCTAGCTGCGGGCTCTTCGAGTGAGCCGTGGGAGAAGGATGCTGGAGCAGCAGAGACCCGCCCGCCCGCCTGCCGGACGCTTGTCAGCACAGCAGGGAGAGCTCTGACGTGTGGCCACAGCCTAGACAGGCGGGCGGGTCACAGTGGGGCCCTGGCCAAGGCCTGGTTAAAGGGATATGCCCAAGCTGTATCTCTCACAGCCTCACCACTGTCCCCAGGGCATGGGGCAGGGAGAAGGTAAGCTAGAGACCCTAGTCTTACTATGAGATAGAGGCTGTCCACTCTAGCACCAGAAGCAAGTGATCTCTGCTGGGGGCAGAGCTACTGGCCAGCATACTTTGAGAACAAGGCCTCACCTCCTCTTACCAACTCCTTCAAGCCTCCCCTCCCCTCAGTCTCTCACAAATGCATCTCTCCGATTGTGCAAACAAGCTGATGCCTCTAGTTTCATACCCCCACCCCAGAGCTTACCATGGTTCCCTATTGCCCTCAGGACCTAGTGCCTCAGGTACACCCCACAGGGCCCTAACCCCCACCTCACACCTCACACTCTCCTCCAGCTCCAGCAAACAATCCCCACATTCATGCTTTGCACCCACCATTCCCTGGCCCTTTGTCGTCCTGGCACACTCCTATTCATCCCACTATGCCCTAATGTCACCATCCCTGGGGAGTTCTCTGTGACTTCTACCCCTCACCCTTCCTACTCCCAGCTGATGAATCACACTTTGCCTTTGGGCCCCCATCCCTCGGGGACGTTCTTCCGACAGTCATTTGTGAACGGCTGTCTCCCCAGAGGGGTGTGGAGCTGGTTGGCTCAGTGCAGGAAGACTGTCACAGTGGGGTGTCCTTGGGCGAGGAGTCCCTGTGGGAGCAAACAGTCAACGTACTTGGCTGCTAACCAAGAAGCTGGAGGTTCAAGTCCAACCAGGGGTGGTTCAGAAGAAAGGCCTGGAGGTTGACAACCGTATGGAGTCACCATGAACCAGTCCACTCGACAGTCACTCGGGCGTCTTATCTCCTGTCACTGCCTATCCCAGCTCCTGCCCACCCACTCCAAAGACTCTGTGCTGTGGTCAGGTCATCAAACAGGACAGGGCAGGAGGGGGAGGAAAAACGACAGAGAAATCAAGGACAGGAGAGGGGGGCAGGGGGGGGGTTGGCAAGAGGCTGCAGGAGGGAGAGTGGGAAGTGGTGAGGGCTAGAAGCCAGACAGCAGAAGGCCGAGGGGGAGAGATGAATGAAGAAGAAACTGGGGCAGAGCCGAGCTTTGGGGCCATCCAAGAGATAACGTAAAGCAGATAACATTCAGTGGGTCCCCTCAGCCTGTCTAGCTCAGCATTCCCCAGAGGTTCCAATGTGATCACACAATCCAGTGGCTGCTATTGAAAGGGGCTTTAAGGGGCATCTCTTTGGACCACTAGGGGAGATCTAGCAAACGTATTTGGGCTACACCATCTACCTACTAGCTGGCACTCTCTGCACAAGGAGGTCCCCCTGATGGGCTGTGGGTGGAACCCCCGAAATGAGGCACACTTGTCTACGTGTATGTGCTATGGCCCACTGTTTTTGTCTGCCTCTGCTCTCCTCCTTTCTGGGGCTGCCACCTGTCCCTGTCCACGTGATCCTGGTAGGAGTCTCAATCAGAGGACATAGCTTCCTGTGATCAAGGGTGAACACATAACCTAGGACAGGGCAGGGGGTTGCAGCAGAGATCATTAGAATCTTCCCTGAGATTTTATACACAGATACTGAAAACAAAAAGAACTATCACTTTTTATCAGGGTTACAAGTTCTAGCAGCTCATCTTTGCCACCACCTGGGGAGAGCCCATCTGGCCATAATGCTAACACACAGGTGCTGAGTCAGAAGCCACAGAGAGACACTGAACATGAATGACACTATCGGGCAGCTGGATCCAGCCATGCCTGCAGTCCTCTCTTAAGACTGCACAGATACTTCCATACAGTTACAACATTCAATTCCACTCTCCCCTTACCTCTGCCAGCTTGGAGAGTATTTTTGCCACTTCTAACCACAAGTCCTGACTACTGCATTTTCCCATATGCCCATCAGCCTCAAAACACTAGGGGAACAGGAAGCACGAGCGCCTGGCTTGAAGCAAAGAATGACGTGTGGCATCTGCGGCTCATTTTGTTCTGACAATCTTCCTAGCACCTGACAACCAATGTCTACACCTCAGGTTACTCGTCTACAAGAAGGCTTCAAAAGTTGTGGGAATATGTATGTTGTTTTGTGGTAATGCTGGTTTCTTTGTTCTGCATGCCTTCCTGTGCTGAGTTCGTGTTTTTTGTGTTCTTTCTTGTCCGTTTCTTCATAGTTTTAATGTTTCCATTGTCTTGGTATGTTGTGAGGTATTAATTTTCTTTGAGGTTCCATTATAGTCTGATTAACTTTTTCCTCCATTTAAAAGTCTGTTTTATCCTGTAATCTACTTGACCTCCTCACCACCTGGGTCTCCGTTCCTATGGTTTTACCTTCTTTTCACACTGTAATTGTTTTGGTTGTAGACTGACCTCCCAGATCCTCTGAATTTGTTCTTATAGTTTTGTTCTGTTCTGCACTCTTTCATCTGTCAATTAACTTCCGGGTGTTGGTACTGCCACTATGTCAATCTCTGGCTATTGTCTGTTCTTGTTGATTCTCAGTCCAAAGAACTCAATTTAGGGTTGGCTTTGGCAAATCCCTTAGCTTCTGTTTATCTGGGAATGTTTTTATTACACCATCGTATTTGATTGACAGCTTTGCTGGGTAGACGATTCTTCGTTGGCAGTTTTTTTTCCATTCAGGGTTTTATACGTGTCTCCCCATTGCCTTCTTGTCTGCATGGTTTCTGCTTCTAAAGTCTAAATACTGCACAACCCTTTCATGTCATTTCTCCACACACATTTTGAGGCCTCCTTGTATGTAAACTGGAGATCACAAAGCCCTTCTTCCCAGGTTTTTGTTTAGAGAATGAAAAGTACAATAACTTGCAATGCTCCTAGACGGTGCCTGGCATACAATAGGAGCTCAGTGCTCAATCCCTCCTGTTTACACTGTATTACACGGGAAGAAAAAAACATTTCCTCCTGACAGTTGGCCATTTCCCTCTGTGGGAGAGGAGTGGGGTGTAAGAGTGAGGCTGAGGCTGAGGGAGCAGAAACTGCTTACTCATGTTTACTAGTCCTACCTGCAGTAAGACAGTTCCCCCAGGAATGGTGAGCTGTAAACAGTACTTCGGGGCATTCTCCCAGGACAGCAGTTGAACGTCTTCAATAGCACTATAGGAAACCGAGTTTTCCATGTACCCAGTTGGCTGTAGGGAATAAGAAAAAGAAGACAGACATTAGCTACAACATCAGGCCTAACATCTGAGCCTCCCAAGAAGGTTCCTGAAAACAGCCCCTCCTCTGCTGACAAACCAAGGGTGCTGGCACTGAAGCTCAGAAACTCTCGGGGCAGTTAGTGTGTGTGTGTGTGTGTGTGGGCAGGGGTGGGGGGGTGATTCAACCAGGGGCACCTAAGAGCAAGATCTGTGACATGCTCCTCCTGTGGGGGCTTACAGAGGGCCCAGCTCAGGGCAGAACATGGGTCACTCCATCCCTCACTACCACCAGGCCACCATCATCTCCTGCCCCGAAGCCAGAAGCAGCCTCCCTGCCTCTCCTATTTTGGAATCCATTCCTGCATCACATTCTATTGCACAATCCTTCCCCGGGTGCAGTCTCTCCCCAGCATCCAGGCCATATTCCACTGGACCACCCCCTCCCCAGTCCAGTCTACCCCCAGCATCTGGTATCATGTTCCACTGGACTACCCTTTCTCCTGTCCAGTTCCCCATGCCCCCCAACCAGCATCCAGGCCACGTTCCACTGGACCACCTCACTCCTCTGTCTGACCTCAAGTGTGTTATAGATTGGACTGTGCCATTCCCCTGCAAAAAGATATGATAAAGTTCTAGCACCCACAGCCTGTGAATATGGCCTTGTTTGGATAGAGGGCCTTTGCAGATATTAACAGTTAGCATGGGGTTAAACCAGAGCAGTAAAGCAAACCTAAAACACCCAGGTTCGTGTCTCTTTCCTAGCTCCTTGGCTGCTTGTTGATGTACCTTCATGACGTCTTACCCTCATGACGTGACAGTAAGTTTGAAGAAAGAAGACCGTATTTCCAAACAAGGTCACATGTACAGGTACTGAGGTGAAGCATTATTCACACCCTAACACTCCCAACCGAGGATGTACTCTAAAATATAGCCTTCTAGCAAACACAGAATCACTAAACTATTCCTATGACCCCAAAAGCCATAGCGAAGGCTGCCAGGGAGCCACAGGACAGTATCATGGACACACTAGGAAAAAGTTGGGAGACTTCCTTTTCCCACCAGAGCCTCCTCGAAACCCTGAAATGGAGGGAGGCACTGGAGGCCCCGTGTAGCGTAGTGGTTATGAATTGGGCTGCAAATCTCATGGTCAGCAGTTTGAAACTACCAGCTGTTCCGTGGGAGAAAGATGAGGCTTTCTGCTCCCATAAAGATTTACAGCCTCGGAAACCCTGTACAGGGCCGTTATGAGTCAGAACCGACTCCACAGCACACAACAACAACAATCCTTGAAATACTCAGCTACCTTGCTCACAAGGAGCCCTGGTGGTGCCATGGTTGAATGCTTGGCCACTAGCCAAAAAGTCAACAGTTCAAACCCACGAGTCACTCCATGGAAGAAAAGGCCTGGTGATCTGCTCCCGTGAAGGAACCCAAGGGGGCAGTTCCACTCTGTCCGACTGGGTCTGCATTCATTGGAATCATGTGGATGACACCCAAGGACAAGAGCCTACCAGTGATGTGTAGGGCTGGAGATGAGGGAGGGGTTCAAGTTCTTCCTTTCACGACACTGGCTTTCTGTTTCTGGGGAAGGGCTGGGTATAAATAAGTACACACAGTATTCATAAAGCATGGGTACTGCTTCCCCGCTGTTGGAAGTAGAACCGATTAAGAGCAGTGTTTTTAGAAACACATCAAACCTGCGTTTGATCCACTTACTATGACGTTACAATACCGCTGTGAGCCAGTTTCCCCCAGGGGTAAACTGAGAAGTGGGTATTAAAGGAGATGCTATTTTCCAGGGGCTTAATTAGAAATGTACCTGGAGCCCATGGAAGGGTTCTAATAAAAAATCAGATGCTTCCTCTGTGGCCTTCTTCCCCCAAACCCACAGCCCTAGTCTGACCACAGCAAAGACATCAGACAAATCCCAGTTGAAGGATGCTCTGCCAACACCTGACGAGTACTCTCCACAACCATCAAGACCCCAGAAACTATCACTGCCAGGCGGACCCCAAGGAGAGGTGATGAGTGAACACCAACCATGTATACTACTGAATGAGAGAAAGGGATGAGGGGGAAACTGAGGAAATGTGTTCAAGAATAACACATCAGTACCGGTCCATTGGCTGTGACCCATGTACCACACTAATGCAATATGATTAACAACAGGGGAAGCCGGGTGTGGAACTATGGGAATTTTCTATGCCATCTTTGTAAATCTTTTCTATAAATCTAACACTAGTGAAAAATAAACTCTTGTTAAGAAGGTGTAAGTGCTGCTGCCTGATCTGTCACCACGACCATCGAGTATTGTCATCGTCACCACTACCACCACCAGAGTCTAGTCAGAATGCAGGAGACTGCAGGGAAGCCTCTCAGCGCTGCCCTTCAGGAGGATGGAGGCCCTCCTTGGTCCTAGGTCCATTCCAAGTGTTGGGACAATTTGACATTCTTAGGTGTCGGGACAACTGATCCTTCTCTGAGAATGGGAGCACGCTGAGCGGAGCTAAGAGTGAAAGAGATTGCACAGGTAGTGCTGGTGTGCCGTTGAGTCGATGTGATGTACAACAACACTACTGCATAGAGGACAACTGCCCCAGAGGATTGTGGTTATTGTTAGATGCCATTGAGGCAGTCCCAACCAATAGCAACCCTGTACAGGGTTTCCAAGGAGCGGCTAGTGACCTTGTGGTTCAAACTGACTTTGCAGTCCAGCGCAATGACCCACAGCGCCACCCCAGGACTCCCCCGATAGGGTGTCCGGGCTGTAATCTTTATAGGAGCATTTTGCCAGATTTTTCTTCTGTGGAACAAAGTTGATTCCAACTGCCGACTTATCAGTTAGCAAGAGTGCTTAACCAATCATACCACCAGGGTTCCTACATGGCTGGAGGATTGAATTAGATAAAAGGAAAAATCAAGTTCTCCTCCGTTCGAGGGCAGCTAGAAAATCCATTCTAGCTCCTTCTAAAAGGAATACCTGAGGGGACATTAAGTAGGCTAAAGAGTTGTTTTCTCCAGCTAAAAGCAGTAGGTGACATACTGTGTGTGGTTCTACTTACACATGCAAAGTCACTGGGACACAAATCAGATCGGAGGCTGCTAGCATGCTGGGGTTTAGAGAGAGAAGCCTGGTGGCACTGTGGGTTGGCATCAAGCCATTCACCACAAGGTTGGTGGTTCAAGCCTACCAACCACCCAGAGGGAGAAAGATGAGGCTATTTGCTCCCATAAAGATTTATAGTCAGACACCCTATACAGGGTCACTATAAGTCGAAATCAACTCGATAGATGTGGATTTGGTTTGTCTTTTTGGACAGGTGGACAGGGGACTGACTACAAAGGGGTTTAGAGAAACATATTTGAGAGGTTCTCTGTCTGGGCTGCAGTGGTTAATGTACCTGCTCGTGTGAGTTCATGGATCTATCTCACACTGTCCTTCTTAAGTGCCGATGAGTCCAAGGAGCGGCTGGTGAGTTTGAACCACCAACCTTGCGGTACAAACTGACCTTGCGGTCCAGTGCTTTATCCTACAACGCCACACCAGACTCCAATCTCATACCAAAAAGGAGCAAATTCTTTTTATGTCAATTATAACTCAAGAAACCTGACTTAAAATAATACACAAATATTGAAGATAATTTGGGAATAAAATCTTTCTGGTAAAAGCTCATCAAAACCACCACTAACATTCAAATAGGTTTCCTTCCCAAATATTTAAAAACATACATATAAATACATACACACAGACACATATTTATCTATATACATTATTGTTGTTGTTAAGTGCCATCAAGTCGGTTCAACTCATAGAGACCATGTATAGGGTTTTATAAGGAGTGGCTGGTGGGTTTGATCTTGTGGTTCAAACTGATCTTGAGGTCCAGTGCATTAACCCACAGCACCACACCAGGACACACACACACACTCTCTCTATGTATGTATGTATGTATGTATGTATGTATGTATGTATGTATGTGTACATATATTTATGTGTGTGTGTATACATACATACATACATACATACATACATACATACATGGTGTGGTGCTGCAGGATAAACACTATAGACCTCAAAGTCAGTTTGAATCACAAGATCTGTGGTTCAAACCCACTAGTCGTGCCTCTGAAACCCTATACAGAGTCGTTATGAGTTGGAACTGACTCAACAGAACTTAACAACAATACACATATGCGCCTGCACACACAGATAAAATTTTAACAGAGTCAAAATCAATCAGCATATAGGCACTTATATTTCAGGTAAAATGTCAACATACGTGTATCCTACACTCTGAACAACTGAGAGAGGCTGTCTAACCGTTTACCACTCTTGATTTAATCTCTGCCCTGTCCCCTTCCCACCACAGGACAGGACCCTTGTTTCATTTCATGCCTACTATAAACAACTCCGAATTGAACATCCTTGTGAAACATGTTTTTCTACCCTATATTTAGGATTATTTCCTTAGGCCAGATTCCCAGAAATGGAATTACTGGGACAAAGGGTAAGAGCATATTTTATATCACTGCCAAATTGCTCTCATTAAAGAGATATTAGCGAACAGCGGGAAGCCCGGGCAGAGGAAGGAGGGACTTGGTCCTGGGCCGCTGCCTGATGGGTCTTGGAGAAGCAATGCGCTCGGCCAGGTGAGTTCTGGACAACGGGAAAGCTGAGTGGCCGTGGTGTGCTGACCTGGTGAGCTGTCTGAGACAAGTTCCCACCAACCCTGACTCCACACAAGAAGGGCCCTCCCAGACCCACTCGACAAGGTCCCTGTGGTCATACCAAGTCTGTACCAGGAAATAACAATCAACAATGATGGCAGTAACAGTAACAATGCAGTTGCAGCCCTGACGTCTCATGCTCTGTCCTTTTTTTTCAATGACAGCTGAAGGACACATTACACACGCCCCACCCCCCACCTCCACCCCCGGGACATCGTGCTGGGACCCTGGGTAACATTTATCATGCTAAGTAAAGGAACCACGGTGAGGCTCCCTACAATAAGCACTGGGCCGTGAACCACAAGGTCCAGTTTGAGCCTACCAGTCGCTCCGTAGGAGAACGATGAGGCTTTCTACTCCCCTAAAGATTTAAACAAGCCTTGGAAACCCTATACAGACTCGCTGTGAGTCAGAATCACCAACTCCAAAGCACTTAACAACAACAACTAAGTAAAAAATTCACGCACACTGCCTCATTCAATCTTACAACTGCAGGGGTAGGGCTATAGTCATTCACATACTACAGAAGAAATTGAGGTACACAAGGACTATGGGATCCAGCCCGAAGAACGTGTGTTCTTCACGCCTACTTTTCCCCAAACATATTCTGGCCAGAGCCAAATTCTAACGGACACCTCTGGGCACATGTACACTGTTAACAGAGACTGTGGGGAAGTGGAGCCGGAGAGGAGTTTCAGCCAGGATGCAGGGGCCTTTCCCACAAATGCTGCTAGTGCCACTGCAGAAGGCAGGCCACCAGGACACCTCCAGCTCAGCTCGGCCTCCACGGCAAAAACCACAGGCACTTGGGAAAGGCCAGTCAAAATGTTTTGATGTTCCCTTTAATCCCACAAAGGCAAAAAGAAACAGTTCCCAGCGAGGCGGGCCAGTCTGGGTCACAGACCCAGCATAGCTTTGATGCCTTTTACAAGCTCCTCCCCTTGATGTGGCAAAACCAGAGACACTGAGTGGTCGTAACAGTATACCTACATAAATAACAAGTACATGTAAAGTGCGGAAATGACGGAATTACATTCGTAAAGTTCTGGCCTAGTGTGTCCATGTCTTGTGACATTTACAGAAGTGAATTTTGGTCTCATTCACCCTCATTCAATAGTCCAGAAAATGTTACTTTCCATCATATTTGTATAATAAAGGCATAAACAATGTCAAGAAGTCACAGACTGAATTTGTGGTACCCGGTAATCAGAAAACAAAACAGCTGAAAGAGTACATATGCTCGAGGGCAGTGCTCAGCTGGGCCTGAGAGTGATGGAGTGCTCTGCGGTCGCTCTGCACCAAGGCACACCACACCAGACACAGGACGATGGGCTGGTCCTGTGGCGGGCAAGGACAGTTGCCCATGTGTTTCTGGGCCCCCCCAGCACCAGGCACACATGAAGTCAGGCAGCAGGACAGTGTGGGAGCAGGCACGCACTACCTGGATCCTGAGGGGACCCCTGGGCAGCCAGTGAGACCCATGCCACTGTGCCCACGGTTCTCACATGCAACACAGCATTTGAATGGGCAGGGCAGTGTCACCATAGACAGCAGGATGGGATAGCATGGCTGTGGCTGCGGAGTGGCATCTCTGGCCTGCAGACGTCAGACCCATAGACCCCCTGATCTGGGATTCCCTCCTGTATTCAGAAGTGATTTTCAGAGCAGGCAGGACTCCTGCTCTCGGGAGACAGGGGAGGTTGGTGAGGATCAGCTACTGAGAACCAAACCTTCACATTAACAGGCACCAACACTTAACATGAAATTCACGGGACCGAAACAAAAAGGAAATTGCAGTCAGCAATGTGTAAAAAACTATTGGTATAGTTCACTTATGAAAATAATGTGTACTATGCAAAAACAGAATGTGGACATTATTTGTGGGAAAATATGATAATTAAACCCGCGCTCATTGCTCCAGGATTATTATTATCATTACTACTGTCCACTGGTGACCAAGGAACCCTAGTGGCACAATGCTTACAGAGTTGGCTGCTAATTCCAACCATGGTGGTTGAAACCCACCCAGTTCCAAAAAGCTTAAAGAAAATCCTATGGGGCAGTTCTACTGAAATAGCTGCTACTCGTGAGAATCAACTCGACAGCACCTAACAACAAGTGGTGAGCTGAGCAGCAACCCTGCGGTGCTGTTGGAGTAGAGGGACCCCACCATCACCCTGTGATGCCAGGCGATGCCACTACTATTTGGGCCGAATCGCTCAAATGGAAACGAGACAGTGCCCGCCCAGCACTTGGACAGGCTGAGGGAGTAAAACATAAACAACGTGCAATCTGCCCACGCACTGGAATACTACTCAGCCGTTAAAAGGAATGGCATCCTGATGCACACTACAGCAGGAACCAACTCTGCAAACATCACGCGTGTCAAAGGAGCCAGACACAAAAGAGCACATGGTGAATGGTTCCACCAATAAGAAAAGTCTGGAATAGGCAAATCCACAGAGACAGGAAGCAGAGAAGGGGTAGTTGGGGCCTGGGAGAAGGGGCGTGTCTTCTGAAGGAGACGACTGCAGAAGCGTATGAAATACACAAATGACTGTCTGTACCGTTTAAAATGGTGACTTCGACTGCCTGTGGACTGTATCTAGATTTTCCACAGGAAATACTAGTAGCTGTTTGTGGAGAGAGTCACGCAGAATGATGACTGTCATGTGCTACAATTATGTTGTCCCCTGAGCCAAGAGCAGGAAGCTCAGGAGAGGAGTGGGCGACAGGCGGGAAGTCAGACACCTAGAATGGGGGCTGCTGTTTCAGTAGTTACCAACACATGGAGGAGGCTGCTGTGTGCCTCCGCCAGGAGGAAGTGGGGGCTCCGTTCAAATCCTCTCCAGGTTCCGCTGTCATCCACAGACGGCTCGGTTCTGGAGAGGAAGGCTGGTGTCTAGGGTGACAACCAGCTGAGTATCTGACACCAAGCAGGAGAGTGGTCATGATCTAGGACCAGACTCCAGAGACCCCAATGAGACCACTCCTTCTCCCAGGCTCACCCACCTCCTCTCCCCTGATCTCAGCACTCCTCGAGCCCACGATCCTTGGGGGTTGGGAGGGGCCGTCTGGGGATCCCAAGGACCAGAGGACAGGACAGGGAGACCAACACCCCCTCGGTGCCTGTGGCCGGGCCCTCAGCAGAAGCACAGGACAGGGCAGGACAGCCAGGTCATTGTCCGTGGACTTGGATCTTCAGTGGGTCAGGAAGCCTACTCCGGGCTCATTAATCTCCAGGCCAGCTACGGCAGCTGCCCCTTTTATGGCCAAACAGCTCAAGAGGTTTAATAATAGAGCAAAAGATGGATATTTCCACGTTCAGACCTTCCAACCAGAGTCACCCCCATGAGCTTGGGAAGATGGACGGGATTCTGGGTCCCTGGGGTGCAGCAGCTGGCATCCATCTGACGGATGGGACTCTGGGCTGGGGGAGGGGAGGGTAATGCTAGGCACAGGGATGCCTCGAGGCCAACACTGTTTCCACCCAATGAGCCAGCAAATCCTTCAAGGGCAGGAGCAGCTAATGTGGGCGGTCCATGGGTCACAGCTTGCCAATCTCTGATCTAAACCACTCGAAGAACACAAGCATGTGATTAATGAATGAAAGAGAGAAAATGAGTGAAAGACATTTTCTCTTCCTGCTTGTTTTCCAAGGTGTTTTGGTGGGTGGGGAGGGAGGACATGGATCTACTACTTGGCACATCCACCAGGATAGGTCTCCCCAAGGAATCCTAGAGGTCACTGTTGCCAGCAATGTCCTGTGTGAGGAGTGACTTTAGCCCTGACCCTACATTCTGTAGGAGTAACAGACAAGTTCTGCAGAAATTTCCCAGAGGACACACTTGAAGCACATCCCTAAATGTAACCAAATGACGGGCAGCCCAGAGACACGGGTACTTGCCCACAGAGACGCATGCGTCCACTGGGGTGGGGTGCTGGAGATGACCTAGGAGGTAAACCACCAGCACTCCAATGGGAGGGGCAGAATTCAAATGGTCCAATAAGCACAAGGCAGCGAATGCTAGGAGCAGTTCATGGAGCTGAGACACATGTCCTGACTCGTCCAACGCTGCCTGACTTGCCCCAGAGCCCTGTAATGAATCATCTTGCTGTCAGCACTAAATAACCACCAGTCCCTCTCAGCACAGGAAACGGAGGAAGAAGGGAAGCAGGAGAAAGGGAAAGAAGAGGTCCCTTGGAGGAGGAAATGTACAGGTGCCATGTGGTTTTCCTGTTCCTGACCCCAGCCTTGACCATTTCACCAGCCACCTCAAGGGACAGTCTGGCCCAGAACCCATTTAGAAACCTGTGGAAGCCATCCAAAGACACTTCAGTTCGCTGACTGAGTGCACCAAGAAAAAGAAGAGTAATTTACAACAGAACAGGACACCCTGAAAAGATGTGGCTGCTGCCCGTCACCAAGGTGCAAGATGACAACGCCCACAGACAGTGCTGTTTCCTGAGGAGCACATTCACCCTGGATCTGGGGCCTGGCCAGACCCACCTCACAACACTGAGACTCCATCTCTGTCCGCTCATTATTGTCAGAGGCACCACACTGCACTATCCGAAATGTCTACTTCTGGTCAGCGTTTCAAGGACTGGTCTTTTAACATGCCAATAGGTGGGTTTGTTTGGTGTCTTTGAGAGTCTGCTGTCCTTTCAAGACTGCTGGTGGAGCCCCCACTTTAGTTGGGGCCATCAGGGATGTCTGCCCTGAACATCTTACAGACTCACAACATCTTTTCCACCATATGAGACACAGGATTTGGAACCGGGATCTGTTACAGGCACCAGAACTTGCAAAAGAGAACGGGTCTTTTTTGGGAAGGTGAAATGTGGGCTCTTTCTGCAGTTATTGGGCTACAGTGGGTCTGTCTTTTATGCAGGTAAGGTTAGCTCGTAGGTCTTACAATCCAAGGATGTCGCTCCCCACTGAGACTCAGCCCATGTGGCTGTCACCTTATCAGTATAACCAGATGGAACTACGTGTCAGTCACCTTATCACCAGCATCACAATCATTAGAATGCATACTGATTGAAAATAATAAAACTAATATTCAAGATAGACATTTAGATACATTCATTAAAAGCACCATCTTCAGAATGCAAACCCAAACCGCAATGTAATGCCACCACGCACCCACCCAAATGGCTGTAAAAAATATTGTTGTTGTTGTTGTTGTCAGGTGCCATCGAGTTGGAACCGACTTATAGAGACCCCATGTACAGCAGAACGAAACAATGTCCGATGGGCCAACCTCACTACCGCTGCCACACTTGACGCCATCAATGATGCTACCTGGCTGATCCATCTCGTTAGGGGTCTTCCTCTTTTTCTCTGACCCTCCACCTTACCCAGCATGACATCCTTCTCCAACCACTGTTTCCTCCTGACAACATGTCCAAAGTATGAGAGACGAAGCTTAGCCATCTTGGCCTCCAAGGAGCACTCTGACTGCACTTCTTCCAAAACAGATCTATTGGTTCTTTTGACAGTCCAAGCAGGCACTTTTATTATTCTCCTCCAACACCACAACTCAAAGGCATCAATCCTTCTACGATCTTCCTTATTCACTGTCCAGCTTTTGCATCCATATGAGGTCATTGAAAATACCATGGCTTGGGTCAGGCGCACCTTAGTCCTCAAGCTGACATCTCTGCTCTTCAACACTTTAAAAAGTTCCTGTGCAGCAGATTTGCCCAATGCAATACGTCATCTGGTCTCTTGACTGCTGTTTCCACGAAGTGTTGATAGTTGGTCTAAGAAGAATGAAGTCATTGACAACTTCAATCTTTTCTCCATTGATAAGAATGTTGTTTACTGGTCCAGTGGTGAGGATTTTTGTTTTCTTGACATTGAGATGCAATCCATATCGAAGGCTGTGCTCTTTGATCTTTATCAGTAAATGTTTTAAGTCCTCTTCACTTTCAGCAAGCAAGGTTGTATCACCTGCATATCGCAGGTTGTTAATGAATCTTCCTCCAATCCTGACGCCATGTTTTTCTTCATAGACGCTAGCTTCTCGTATTATTTGCTTAGCATACATGTTGAATAAGTATGGTAAAAGAATACAACCTTGTCGCATAGTTATATATAATAAAACTTTAAAAAGATACCGTCAAGTATTGGCGAGGTTGTGGAGAAACCTGAATGCTCACACATTGCTACGGTTAAGTGTCAACTGATGTAACAGGTTTGAAACCCAATTCGGCAGCATCTACGAAAGGTGAATAAACTCCTGGGATATCCTCTCCACTGCTAGATATGCCCACTAAAAATGTGTACAGATATTCATCAAAGGAGACAATCAAAGAGTCATCGCAACCCCTCAATGCCCATCAACAGTACAGAGGGTAAATAAGTTCTGATGTGTTCACCCAGTGAAAACTACACCAAAATGAGAATGAACAAATTTCAAGGCTCCGCAGCACACATAGGCACATGGTAACCATCAACGGGCTGTCTCCTAATAGATCCCACCCCAGACAGCTTAGGCAATGATCAATCCAGGGGACCAGGTGCTTCCAGCTAACCTCGGTCCTGTTGCACTGAGGCATGCATGTTTCCTTTTTCATTGACAAAGACTCTTCTATCCCTGTCCATCTGCCATTCTGATCAAGTCAAAATAAACATGAATCTTACAATTAGTATTACCAAGACAAACTAAACATATTGTCTCAAAAACAAAACCTAAACAGTACACACAAACAAATAAACCACAGAGAATTTACTTCATTCAGCCTCTTCTTTTTTTTTTTTTTTTTT
>NW_006408555.1:7799038-7849232 GCF_000296735.1 Chrysochloris asiatica
CCCTCTTCTTTTTACTTCTGGTTGAGCTCTGATCATCCAGTCATTGAAGCCAGGACAAGTGGGTATTATCTGCAAGTGTGGGTGTTCCTATGCATATGCCCTCTCTTCTAATCAGCTGGACGCTTCACTCTCCACTCTAGTCCTCTGTGGCTATGTCACCGACTCTGGGCCCAAGAGGTCCCCAGGTCTTGCCACACTGCTGGCCAACCAGGTCTTCACCCAGGTTCACAGAAGTCTATTGAACGTTGTAGGCCTTAGCTCACCGCTTCATTGCTGTTTTTCCCTCACTTCCCCTTATCGGTGTCGAGCGTGGTCACCAATCACAGCGTGTATTCCCATTGAGTCTTAGTCTTGGAGGGGGGTTTCATTCAGCCTGTTCTTGATACTCTTCCACATTTGGGGAAATCATTCCTGGGTACCAACATGGCATGTGTGAATCCCTATGATTCAGGAATCTTCCAGACTTGAAACGAGTGATCTCTCCTCTTTGAGTTCTTCACTTCCTTGTTTCCTTGACCCAACTTGAAGTATCCACACAGACACCTCCTCATTCACATGTGGCATCTTCTCTAAGAGAGAACAGCTCAAATGCCTGCCCCTTGGGGTTCCACAGTTGAGTCAAGGGAGTCAGACATGTCTACAGGTTATTAGGATTCAATATGCAAATCTGAGGCATGCAGCCCAGGGGAAGGGAAGGCAGGACTAAGGGACCCTGCTATGGGGTCATTCAAGAAGCCTTCAGAAGCCATGGAGCATCTGAGAGGGGTTTTAAAGAGTGAGTGAAAGGTTATCAGCAGGATTGCTGTTGTTGTTGTTGTTGTTGTTGTTGTTAAGTGCCATCGAGTCAGTTCCGACTCAAAGCTACCCTGTATAGGGTTTCCAAGGAGGAGCTGATGAGCTTGAACCACCAACCTTGTGGTTCAAATGAATCGTGCATTCCAGAGCATTAACCCACAACACCACACCAAGCTACAGAGTGAGAGAGATGAGGCAGGAAACACTAGTTAGATCCAGATTATGGAGACCCTTTAAAGTAGCAAGGTTGTAGTGCTTGGGTTTTCAGTGGGTGACTAAGAAACTCAGGGGCTCAGAGGAACTCAACTTCCCTACCACGTGAGACATCAAGTCAGCTAAGATGTTAGAGCATGACTTGTAAATCGTGACGTGCTATATGGCTCCCAAGGGTCGATGCTGCTACAAGCCTGTGCAAAGAAGTGAGACCTGCAGAGCAGGTTCTTTTTTGAGCATCGGTTCTGTTGCCTTAATGACAAAAGTCATTGTCCTCCAGTGCCTTAGCTCTTCCCTCTCAAAGAAGGACACACCTTGACTGTTGTTCTAAACTCCCATATGGTGTATGCAGTGATGTGAAAGCTGTTTTATCCATTTCAGTGCCTTGTTTGCCTAATGTGTTCCCGAGTCCCATCTCTGAAGGAACTTGAAGGAGAGCTGCTTAGATCAAGCACAGTCAAAATCCTGTTTGGAAAAAGACGTGACAGGTCACTGAAGTCAGTAAGAGAGAGCAGTGGAGAGCTGTCTGTTTCTCTGTGCGGTCATGCATTCACTCAACACACACTGGGGCGTTCTTCTGTGGCCCTCCCTCCAGGAGCTCATGGGGAGCGGAAGCCTTCTCAGAACATGACAAGCTGAGAGCTGCATGAAGGCTACAGAGAAGATGAAAACCACAGATTCTCATCCAAGTGAAGTCTTGACAAATGAGCTGGTGTTTGCTGGGTCAAGAAGCTGAGACAGCATCAGAGGCAGAAGAAAAATCATGTTGGGGAAAAGTGGAGAGTGGGGAGCATCTACAGCTCCGAATGCATGAAGGAGCCCAGGGGGAAACAAGACCACGAACTGGGCTGGGTTGGGAAGGGCTCTGAAGGCCAAGCTACAGAATAGGTTTTGTCCTATGGCTTTGGACAGGATGTCTAGTTATAGGGCAGATGGGGGTCTTCTCCAGTCTGTACTTGGTGGAGATGCAAAGGAAGGTCCAAGGCCCAGGGCAGAGGATTGATGGCCAATGTGCTACATCACACCATGGACAACTGCAAATTCGGGAGTCTGACCTGTTACCTACAACATGTAACGAATTCTAAGAGTTTAATAAATTGGAGGACAACAGTGTAGTGGCTGCTTTGAAGCCTCTTGTATTTCCTTCCCAGAGGCCTGAGTCATCAGAGACGGTGCTAATGTGTGGTGTGTCCAGGCCCAACAGCTTTTACCCAGAGCCCCCTGGGCTCCATGCTTGGAGAGCAGCAACCTTTGACCAGATAAGAAAGAGAGGTAAAAAACCATGGTCGTGGGATTCCTTTTAAGGGCAGAAAAATCATTTGGCATCTAGTCATGTGCTGATCTTTCAGGTGATGGATGACACCGGCTGGTCCATACTGGAGGAAACAGGGTTTATTTCCAAGAGCATCAGTCTTCCCGGGAGGATGAAGCAAGGTATGTTGGACTATACATTACTCTAGTCAGTCTATGCTGGCACGCTCTTGTCTCCTGATCTGTCCTCTCATCAAGTTCCATGGGAAACTCTATGACAACTCTAGGGGATAACAGGGTCATGCTTCTGACATATATGTGAGTCCTGATGTGATACTATGAAATAAACACTGGACTGTTAGCCACAAGGTCAGCAGTTCAAAACCACCAGCCGCTCTCAGACACCCTATACAGGGTCGCTGTGAATTGGAACCAACTGCATGGCACACAACAACACACACACTCCCTCCACAACCCGCATAAACATATATATCCATATACATGTGACTAGTCACATAGCTTGAAGTAAATAATCTAAAAAATGAAATTAGGAGCCTGTTTCACACACACACACACACACAAACATAAACATATACATTCATAGTCATGTGAACTAATACATGCACATACACTGGCTTGTGACGAAGCTTGAAACAAATGATCTAAAAAACTGTATTTGGAATCTGCTTTCTGAGCTGTAAACTCTGTTGATTCAGTTGCCAAATATTTATTGAGCCCTTCCTGTGTACCACTGGAAGGATTTCCAATGTGTTCTAGGTGTTGGGGACACATTCTTAAACAAGACAGACAAAATTCCTCTCCTTCAAAAAGTCTGCACGCTAGCAGTTGTTTGTTGGGTCCCGCCATTTGATGACTTCCGGGGCTCCTCATGGTCACCACCCGAGCTGACCCACCGCCTTCCCCACCAGGCTCTCTCAGCTGTCAGCCCAAACCTGGTTTGTGACAATATCACTAGCCATCCACTCATCACTGAGTGTGTGTTTCAGTCATTTTCAACACCCGCAAGGTTTGCACTGAGATCCCACCAGGGTCAAATCAAGCTACTTCGTACTCCTTTAATCCATGCCCTCCTTTCTACGCCTTCTATTCGAGTTCGATCTCCTCTCATCTTTGTTCTGGAATACTGAAAAGGCCTGTCTGGATTTCCTCCCTTCAGTCTTACCTTCTACACTCTTTCTTTAGCCAAAATATCGTCATCAATTTTCTTCCTGAAATGTAAGTCAGATTGCATTGTGCCTCTGTACAATGTGTTTCCTAACAAAGCTTGGCCTACAGAGACGAATCCAGCCACAATGTCCTTTTAAACCCCATCTTCTACAGAGTTTCTCAGAAGCCGCAGTCTTTCTCAGAAACCATTTGGGAAAAGAGTACACTGAAATGCCTCTACAAACACAGAGACAGCAAAGGAGTTTGAGTTCAAAGGATCTCAACTGGAGGGATGTGAAGAGAAAAGGACTTGTCCCTAGGATTTGGCCATCCACCCACCCACCCACCCATCTCTTTGGTCTAAGCGTAGGAAACTCTAATAACAGTCACTGAGCATGGGTCCCCTCTTTCCCCAGGGAAAAGTATTCCCAGTGAGTTCTTTTTCAAGAAGATTAAGTGGCTACTGGGTTGTGAACGAATTCCAATTCCGTGCAGGGTAGTCATTCAACAAACAACGAGAATAGACTGGTGGCCGATCGCATTCCGGGTCAAAGAACAGAGTCTCCTTTGCTGTCATCTGGGACCACAGATGTCTGAGAGCCCCAAAGTCCTGACCTTGGGGGGCAGACTTGAGAAAGGGGGGCATTCATACAGACATGAGGCCCAGGACTTTCCCAACGCTGCCCACCATGAATAGGAAGACAAAGAAGCTAGGCAGCCCAGATGTTGGCACGAACCCACTGGGAGCCCCAGGAACAATTCCCTCTTTCACTGCCCAGTCAGACGGCCAAGGTCAGAAGCAAAGGGAGCCAGAGCTTACCCTCCAAGTGCCAAGGACCTTTAGAAACATTTAAATAACTTTAAATAGAAACACCCCCTCTTTTCCTTACTTTAAACAACAATAAGGAAAGGTCGTTTGCCCTTTTGGGGATGACTTCATGGCCATCCTGGGCATGCTTGATCGTACAGGTCAGGAGCTGAGGAGCACGGTCAATCCTGCACAGAATGCCCCCAGCGGCTCTGCACTCCGCATAGCTTTCTTGTTCTTTGATCAGGTCTCTCTCTTCCCCCAGGCTTGAGGCTCTCAGGCGTTACAACCTCAAAGGGCAGATGTCAGCCAATGCAAGTACCCCTACTTCCTAATGGGCTGTGCCCAATGTCATGGGCTTGGCAACCCACACACTAGACTCGTTGGAGCTGGGCAGGTGTGCGCCCTCCGGTGGCAGAAGCATGTGAGTGCAGGCAAGGCTGCTCCAGCCCCTGCAGGGGTTTGGGGCTGCGCTTGCTATCAGTGCGTTTGCTGGCAAGTGGCCTCAGAATAAGTGGGGTGTTCTCTGTTTACAGGCAGCAAGACCCACTGCTTACTCAAACAATAGCATTTTATGCAGCTGGCAAACATTCCCACTGAACACGCGGGAGTAATTAAAGGCCACTTACTGCCTTTTAGGGCAGGATTTTGGTTCCCAGAGGAAACCTCCTGCTCACCCCTCCCCCACTCCACTTCCACCCACCCTCCTCCAGTCTGATAAGTAACTTCTAAAAAGCATCTGTGGCCCCCCTCACAGGCTCAGACAAGCATTCTGGGAGGGATCCCGGGGTGCTGGCTGAGCACTTGAACGGTCCTACAGGTGAGATGCGGACCCTCTGGACTGCCCTGAGAGCACGTGGGCTCTGAGGGTCAGACTCCCTGGGTTCAAATCACAGCCCTACCACTTCAGAGCTGTTGGTGTCTCAGTTTCTCCATTTGTAGCTACTATAGGGAGTTACTGTGAGGATATCATTAAAGAAGATATGTATGCCCCAAAAGATCAGGAAGCAGAGACTCAAAACAGATTCCTGTACAACACTGTTCATGAAAACCCTGCTCATTACAGCAAAAAGGTAGGAGCCCATGCCCATAAACGGATGAGTGGATCCACATCATGGGGGGTATTAACGCAGTGGAACATGACTTAGCCATTAGCATAAATGAGGTACTGACACGCTGCAACGTGGAGTCAGAGAAGTCAGACACAAGCGGGCACATCTGGTATGCTTACACTGACACACAGGGCTCAGAAGAGGCACGTCCACAGACAGACAGTAGATGAGTGGTTGTCAGGAGCTTAGGCAGGGTTTGGGATGGAGAGTCACTGTTTAATGGATAAGGGGTTCCCTTTATGAGAGATGGAATGTTCTAGTACTAGACAGAAGTAGTGGCTGAACAGCACTGTGGAGGTATTCAATGCTGCGTCATTGTTCCCTTTAAAAACGAGTCTCTTTATGTTATGGGAATTCCACCTCTATTATAAAAAAGAAAGACAGAATGAAAAACAGCACAGCGCAGCACCCAGTGGGTAGCTTTCTCTGAGCTCCGGCTTCGGCTTCGTGTCTGGCAATGGCTGTGATCTTGGTCCTGCCTCATGGGGTTGGTGACACAATGAATTGTGAAGATGAATTGCAAAGCGCTAGCCACAGAACTTGGGGCTACATGAAAATGACTGGATTTGTGACTGCAGGGAGGTGACGGCCACCTGTGGCTCCTGAGACCAGGAGAGGTTGGAGGTGGGGAAGTGCAGAGGAGCCGTAGAACGTAGGACAGGAGTCCTCTCTCCACACAGCTCTGGTATACAGAGATCTAAGGGGAAACTCTAGGGAGGGGAAGAGTCTACCCAGCTGCCACGCTTCCTACATTTAGTGTTTTCAAATGAAACTGTGGCCCAGAACCCTGCCATGACAATGAAAGTGAGGTGCCTCTCAGGAGTAAGTGGGTCCCCCTCACACCCACTTAGGCTAGAACCATCTCTGCAGCGCCACCTTTCCCTGCCTCACTTTCACAAAGCAGCACAATTGCTTTCCAGTTACTCAATGCCTTCTGAGACCTGTAGGCGGTCATGGGGTGAGCTGGGTGGGTCTGGATTTATGGGTGTCTCAAAAGAGCAGAGCGGGGACCAAAAGGTGCCAGGTACTGGGATGGATTTCAGACTGGAATAAAGGCCTTCAGAACCCCCAGGAATCACCCGGGAACAGGCGACAAGCCAGAAGGTCCAGCCACCGCTGCACCACTGTGCCTCAGTCCTGACCTCTGCTGTCCCTTCAACTCCACCTTCCTCCTCAGTGTAAATGATGACCGCACAGCCCCAAAACAGCCATCCCATTTTACTACAGAGGAAACTGGCCCCACAGTGAACTGGGATTCTTGTCTGAAACCCAAAGTTTCATGGAAGAGGGATGTTCCTGGAAACAGAGCTGACAGCTCAGCCTGTCTGGGGTGGGTGTCTCCTAATTGAGCCAAACCCTCTCGCTGGACTAGAGAGGAGAGAAAGATGTACCTGCAGGTAAACCGAGTGGCAAGCCTGAGCCAGCAGTCTGGACAACTCTCTGCCCAAGCCAGAGCCTCCGACGGCATGGGCTCTGCTCTGCACTGAACTGCGTCACCAAGAGAGAGACAGTGAAGCCCTATGCCCAGTACCTGTGCATGTGTCTCAGTATAGAAACAAGATCTCTAAAGACATGGTCCATGCGGCTTATGTCAGATCCTCCTGAAGTCACGTGGGTCCCAATGTCACCTGAGTTGTGTCCTTATGAGGAGGAAGAACAGCGAGATGACCCTGCAGCTACAAGCCAAGGAATGCCCGTGGCCACTGGAAGTGGAAAGAGAGGACAGGCTGAGTGGGACTCCCAGTTTCTAGAATTGTGAGCCAGGACGTTTTGGTTTTTACATTGGCAGCCCTAGGAAACCAATAAAGGAAGGCTTCTCTGTGCTCCGTCCCTGCCCTGAGGACCAGTGTAAGTGAGGTGGGGAACATGAGGCAGGGTGGCCAGTAAGCAGGTGTTTGTTAGGTGCTTTCAGGTCATGGGCCCCAGAAAAGACCACTAAAGATGTGTGCATAAAGCTCTGTATGACTTCTCCCAGAGGAGAAGCTTGAGGTGTCCTTACCTAATAGGTTGGGGACAGAAAAAGGGATGGGAAAATTCATAGGGACAGTTTCCCCCCATAGGCGGTCCACAAAACACCAATTTTTCATACCAGACAAGTAAGTTCATGGACAAACGGATTTGGAGAACCATCTATGTCTGTCACTCCCCTCACAGAGGGTTACAATTCATAGCAGCACACTGAAGGCACTTGAGATGTCCTGCAGTCAAGAGGGCTGTGTGTACCACGCCCGCATCCACACCACAGCACCTCTGGCTTGGTTTTACAGTTGCTGTTGTATCATCTGCAATACTGATGATGCTAGAGATGGTGATGATAGGGATGGTGGTGATGCATAGAGGATGACGATGCTGATGACTCCCTGCTAGGATACTGGTCCTTGTGTGGTGCTGGAGGATATGCAGTGGGCTGCTAACTACAGGATGGCAGTTCAAATCCATCAGTCGCTCCTCAAAAACCCTATATAGGGTCACTATAAGTCAGAAGTGACTTGATAACACTTAACAACAACAACAACATGAGACTATGGCAAGCCCTGGTGGTACAGTGGTCAAAGCACTCAGCTGCTAACCAAAAGGTCAGCGATTGAAACTCAGCAGTCACTGGAAAGATGATGTGACCGTCTGCTCCCATACAGACTAGAGCTTCAGACACCCTGTTGGTTCTTCTACTCTGTCCTATGTGGTTACTATGAGTCCGAATCGACTCGGTGACAAGGGGGTTGGGGTTTTTTGGATGACACTAGGGCAGAAGTTCTATTTTCACTGTGTTTTTCCAAATGAGAATCCCAAGGCTCCAAGAGGTACCAGGACATCTCCAGGCCACAAGGCTAGCTAAGCAATGGGCTGCGGTCCACACCTGCACCTGACACCAGGCCATATGCTCCCGACCACTGGTTCACACTAGGCCTATTAGTTCATATCATTTCACAGCACAACGTCATGGCAAAGAACCCAGGCTCTGGTGCCAGGTGGCCTGATTTCAAACCTCAGCTCCGCATCTCACTGGCTGTGTGTTCCTGAGCAAGTCACTTCACTTCTCTGTGCCTTGATTTCGTCATCTGAAAATGGACTTAACACTACAGCGCTTCATCCATCCAGAAGTGTCCAGCAGAACATTTCTGAAACTGCAGCGTAGTTTCTTCTTTTGTTCCTTCCTTTCTCAGAGGTACACAATATCTCAGAGGGATCTAATAAGCCACGGGGGTTCGATCTGTTGAAAAATGGTAGTCCACAGATCCACAAGGTCAGCAGTTCAAACACACCAGCTGCTCCTTGAAAACCCTACACAGGGTCACCATGAATCGGAACTGACATGACGGCACTTAATAACGACCCTAAGGGCTGTTATGGGGATTAAATGAGATAACACCTATAGAGTACTTAGATCAACAAGAGGCACACAGTAAGCATTGGTAAGCACCTACTCTTATTTTGAAATGTTCTCGGTTCAGCTATGCTATGAAATCTATTCAAGTGCTCAAATAGGATCAGACTGCTCAGACAGTGTGTGAAAAACAGGTTCTGTCCCCACACTCCCCTTGGACCTGAGCTCACACAGTGAGGACAGGCCCCAAGGAGGACAGGAACTCAGGACTCCATCGACTCACCACACACAGCCTGTACCCGGTTGCGCCGTTGCCACGCTGGCAGTAACTCACACGTCCCTGGGGAGACCAAGGAAGTGAGAAGATGATAGGAGAGGCGCATCCCTGGGCCCAGCTCTGGCCTCATGGGCCTGTGCTGTGTTTACACTGTGCTGACAGATGAAGTCATTCTCTGGGAGCCCCAATCACCACTCGAGGGACCCACTGGCTGGACCCGGGAGAGGTGCCTCCTTACCCTGCAGCTACATGTTGTACCCTGCTCCCTGCCTTTCTGGAAAAGTTGGGCCAGAAGAGACCACTGTCCCTGCTGGCATTGTAGAGGAGGGTGGGAAGGGCGTCAGGCTGGGTCAATGCTGCCCCGAGACTGGCAGAGCTTCAGAAAGGTCCCGTTGGACTGTGTGCCGAGCGGGGACATGAGTGAACAGGGACCTCGAGCACTTGTGGAGAAGACTCAAAGAGATCATCTGACTAAAGCATGCAGTAGGTGCTCAGTTAATCTCAGCACAGAGCCTGCCTGTCAGAGGTGGAAGGCCTGTGAGAGCCGGGGGACCAAGGCAGCGGGCCCTTGGAACACAAGCTTCTCTCCCTAACAACAGTCCAGAAAGGGATCGTTGAATTGGACCTCCTCTGTCACAGGGAGCTTCAGGAAGGACAAGAGAGAGGGGTGAGAATACCTATCTCTGGCAGGTAGTCAGTGTGGGGGCTGTAAGCTCAGACTCTCCTGAAGCTAGAGAGTGGACGATCCACATGTCTGTCTCCTCCTTGACCTGTGGGATTCCTGAGACAGAAAGAGGGTGACCTGCCCCACAACCCCATGTACCTGACACCTAGTCCGGTGAGCGTCCGGAACATCAGACCCACTTGCAGACTGGTAAAAAAATGAGCAAAGACGATAAGGACTTTCTATCAGGCCAAAATCAAATAGAGCCACCACCTTTCCTGCTCTCTTTGTAGTTTTATAAGCAACCGACAGTTGCCCAATTTGGCTGAGACGAAAGCCTACAACTGCTGCCTTTTCACTGAACCCGCCCTTGTCCCGATGGACTGGGTGGACACCAGGAGCCCAGGACAGGGTGTCGCCTGAGTCTGCTGAGCTGTCGGCACAAGGTGCCAAGATTGGCACCCTGGCCAGGTCCTCCTGCCTGCCAAGGGGAACTCCTGGGGCTGGGAAGGCTGTTGGTGCCAGGCTGGCCGCAACCCAGAATGGCCGCGAGGCAGCACACAGGAAGGTGGGGAGGGTCTTGGGGCTGGGGTGTGGTGGGGAGAAGCCGGCAATCAGGACAGAGAGGTATGGTCACGAGGGGACCATTCACAGCCTGGGCAGGATACTGAGGGTGGGGCAGTGGAGCAAGAGGGCTCTCAGGACACCTCCGCTCCGGGCTGCATTGACCCCATAGACCTCGCTGTGAGTCACAATAATGGTGGGAATGTTGTCCCAGCGCTGTGCACGACAGCAGCCGATAGCCACGCGCGAGTCCAGAGCTGATGCACTACGGCTAATCAAGGAACTGGACTTTTTAATTCACTTGAATTTTGGCTAATTGCTGTTGTACAAGGCATGCAGGTTTCAAGTCTAGAAGTCAAGCCTAGGATTTCAGGGGTAGGCTGCACCCCAGAAAATCAGCAGAGGAGAGGGCGTATGAAACAAAGCATGTCAGACACACAGTCTCCCTCCTCTGTTAAGCGGGCTACCAACATGTGCTACTACATCCATGTGCCATAAAATAGGGCCGAGCACGGCGTCCAGAGCATTACCTGACTGGTGCCATGACCCCAGGAGGACATCAGTCACACCCCACTTTACCGATGAGGAGACAGAGGTTTGGCGGCCTTGAGTCCCCGCTTGAGTGTCTATGTGATTCCAGACAGAGGACTGGAAGTATTCAACCACACGCCTCTCTTGTCCCTCCTCCTCTCCTTAATGCCCGCCATCTCAACAGCCCCAATCCCAGGGATGGAGGCTGCTCCCCAGTTTGTGCATCTGAAAAGTGGGGTGCCAGAAAAGTGCAGGGAAGACCTCTGGGGCACCCTCGACTCTTCAGAGAGCATTTTCACCCAGATGGCCAGATTGCTGTGTTCAAGAAAGAGAAGGTTTTGACAAAACCCACTAGGAGCCCACAAGGCAGCCTTGTCCTTAAATTAACCCAGGTGAGCGTCTCACTCCGCAACTGCCCTCCAATGCCCCCACCCCAGTTGGACCATCCTCTGGAAACCCAGCCATTAAAAACTCTGCGGAGCACCATTCTCCCCTCTGACATGTGGGGTCGCTATGAGTTGGCGTGAATTTGACAACAAATGGTTTTCTTAAGGGGTTTCTGGGGAGGTGGGGCTTTCAGTGTGAGAAAACCCGTATGTGAGCCGGGACTACTGGTCACTCCACTATGCCAGTAGCATGTCATTTCCTACAGGAAGCATCAGGGCAATTTCACAACTGTCCCTAGGGGTACTGTCCTTGAGTTTGGCCACCAGGCAGGACGGGAGAGCCTCACTTTCCCCATCTGTAAAAGCAAAAGCAAGGCCACCTCACAGGATGGCTGGGAAGAGAACAAATAATGACAAGTGTCTGCCCACAGTAGGTGCTCAAAAGACCCCTGCTTCTCCCTGTCTTTGTTGTCCTATTCACATCGAGGAGCAAGGACAGCTTCTGAGTTACTCTACGAGAGAAACCCAAACGTTTTATGCAGTGTTCCTATATCCTGCCCCAGCCCGTGGAGCCTGGCAGAGTGGAGGGGGCTTGTGCCACCATCAGCCCAAACACCCCGCCTTGGGATGGAGGGGTCGCTCTGTGGCCTCCCATTGTTCCCAAGTCATCGGCTGCTCCTGTGGGCAGAAATGCAGTAGATCGATGACTTCTCAGCAGGGTGAGTTCAAGGTTTGGGGAGCCTTGGGAAGATTAGGCAAAACAGTCCCAGGCCTAAGAAGGCAGAATGGCCCAAGGACCAGCCAGGGCAATACATCAAAGTGGCGGCTATGCCCATGGGGGTCAAGGACGGCAGGATAGAAAGGCAATCTAGCTATGGATCTTCCCAAATGCCCTTTCTCTGGCCAGTCTGAAGGCTGAATTCTGGGCAGGGGACTGAAAGAAGACTGGAGGGAGCCAGAAACAGTCCCATGAGCACAGGCTGCCATAAGTGGCCAGTCACAAGAAGGTACTGGGATGTGTCCCGAGTCCACAGGCAACCCTGAGAAGGGCTTGGGTTCCTGGGAATAGAGTAACCCAGCAATGGGGCTGAACGGCAGCTGCCCAGCCCTGACTGTCCTTACCAGGCGGTGGGCTGTAACTTGTAAGGAAGGGCCTTGGCTACCTCCCTGGGTGACCCATGCTAAGCCCACCTCTTTACAGAATGAAACTGTTCAGAGGCTTTGCTGACAGACAGGTAGAGAGTAGGAGACTGGGGAAAACTCAGCTTCTGGAGTGAGACAAATCGAGCTGCAAACCCAAGTTCAAGCACGTCCTGTGTGAGCAGGTGACCCCAGTGTCCTCGTTCTCCCACCACAGGCCTCCCACACCAGTGCCACCTCCCCCTACCCCCCCCCCCCCCCCACACACACACACAAGGAGTGCAGGACACAGGAGAGCTCAAGCCCTATTCCAACAGGAAGGTAAAATTTCAGCAGGAAACACCTTGCTCTAATTCCTCCCTCAGCCCTCAGCCCACTGCCCCAGCTGGAGCCTAAAGAGGAAAGGGGTCAGCCTCCGAGGCGAGGCAGGTGATGTGCTGGTGGTGACTGACGGTGTACCGCAGAGTCGGTTTTGACTCACAGCAACCCTGCACAGAGTTTCCGAGGTGATAAATCTTTACAAGAGCGGAAAGTCTCATCTTTCTCCCGTGGAACGGCTGGTTGTTTCAAACAACTGCGGGACCTTATGCAGTTCTCTCCACCATTCTTGGCCTCAGACTCTGAGTACGCAAAATGGAGCAATGAGATGCCCCATGTGCATCCATGTACGTCCCAAAATGGCACTGCATGCATAAAGGTCTGGGACGTATAGGTGCTCACGAGCGGCTTACAAACCAAACAATTCACTGTCACGCAGTCAATTCCGACTCACAGCTACCCAACAGGACGACCCCACAGGGTTTCCAAGGCTTTGACAAGAGACTACCGGTGACATCTGCCCTCTGGGAACTTTCAGTTAGCAGCTGAGCTCCACCAGGATAAGTCAATTCTGACTCATCGCCACCCTACAGCATAGGATACAATGGTTCTGCAGAGTTTGCAAGGCTGTAAATCTCTACAGAAGACAACTCCCTCATCTGTCTCCTATGAAGTGGCAAGTGGATTTGAACCACCAACTTTTCAGTTAGCAGCCGAGTGCTTAACCAATGCACCATCGGGGCTCCTGAGTGGTAGCTACCTATATGCTCAGAAGACACAGTACAAAGGGGAGAGTACAAGATGGAAACATTCAGAGCGAAGCCAGTTTAGAGAAGGGAAGGGTGGGCAAACAGGCTCCATCTGAGCCAGCTAGTCTCTCTCTCCTGGGAGATTCTGGCCAAGCTGGTGGCTTTCATACATGGATCTCTGGGTTACTTCATACATGGCTCTCTGGGTTACTTCATACATGGATCTCTGGGAAGCTGCATTTCTCCTTTTGTGCCTTTGCCCAGTTTTCCGTTGAGGTGTTCTCCATCTCTTAATGATTCTTCTGTGCTTTTTATGTGTGCAGGTGAATTAACCCCCTGTGGGCTGTGTGTGTTGCAGCTGCATTTCCCCAGCTCACCCTCTGGCCTGCAGATGGGTGTATGCTGAGGCTGGCAGGCACGCCTGTTTTTCCATGCTCAGGGGCCACTGTATGACGTAGTCAAACCCTTCCCTCCTTTCCTTTGTGGTTGTCCCCTTTTGGAACAGAAAGAGCCAAACCTTCGGGGCTGTTGTTGATCTGTGAGGTTGAGCTCGGGTAATTGGCTTGAAAGCGAGAAACAAATGTAAAAGTTTCCGCTCTCCTCCCTCATCCCTCAGCAGGCCTGAGCCTCCCCCCACCCCCACGCCTGAGCTCCATGGTCACTCCCAGTCCCATGGAGCTCCTGCCTGGCACGGGCAGCTGGTGACTCACTCCCAGGTCAGGCTGTGCAGAGACAGGAAGCACTCGGCCTGCAGACCATGGGGCTTTGTCCAGTCTACTTCACTCATGGGGTTCGAGTCATGGCTGCCTCCTGGTGTCTCATATCCAGAGACAGAGGGCATGCGATCAGTCTAAAGCCGTGGGGAGAAGCAGGACGCCTGCGGGAAAGGCAGGCACGACTGACCACGCCACAGATGAGTCCAGGAATTGCAAGGAAAAGGCAGAGACCACCCAAACAGCCTCAATGGCAAGCCTGGGGGGCGGATCCTGCCACTCCTGGGCTTCAGTCTCTGTATCTGTAAAATGGGCCTCCTCTCTGTAGTTACTTCCAGCTTGAAAGGACATTTAACTCAAGAATGAAAAATTCAGTTAGTCAGCACACAGTTCCCAGTTCCCCCAAGGTAATAAGTATCTTAAGGTTTTTCTGCCCTTGATTCCAGGAAAGGAAGCCTGGAGAAGGTCAGGAGTACCTTCGAACAGTCACAAACAATGCAGGAGCCAAGCAAGCCAACAACTGTTGGTTTCTTCAAACCACTATTTATCAAGCACCTACTACGCGTGCCCATGAAGGAGCCCTGGTGGTGTGGTGGGCTGATTAATCTCAAGGCCCCGGGAGAAAGCTGGAGGTGTCTGCTTCTGTAAATCCTGTGAGGGTCTGTGTGCCAGTGTAGGAGACACGGCAGTGACCAGGGAGGCGGGTGACAGTAACTACTGCACACGTGCTGACAGAGGCCATCAATTCTGCAGAGAAAACAAAGCCAGGAAGGGGGAGGCATGGACAGGAAGGAAGAAGGTCTGGGCAACAAAGCGGTGCTGCAGCAAGGAAGGGACAGGAAGAGGACAGAATTTCAATACTCCTGAGAGGTCCCTGCCGTTCTACACATGTGGAAACTGAGGCCCGGCAGGCTGACACCCCTTGTACAGCAAGAACTTTTCCAACCTGATTCCAAGTGTTTCCAAGCCACAGGGCTAAGGTCGGTGTCAGAGTAAGTAAATACTCCCGGGGCCACCAAAGTCATGCCTACCTCAAGCCTCCCAGACTTGGAAAAGGTAAACACGTGCAGGCAGACCCGCCACCCACCAGCTGCGAATGCCACATCCGAGGATGGAAAGAAGGGAAGTGGGGTTCACCCTGCAGCAACGGCACCCCAACCACTGGACAGCACATGCGCCAAGGACCAGAGCGTCCCTTGAGGGCCTCGGTAGCTGCAGTAAAGGAAGTCCAGGCTTCTCGCACTAGACAGAAGGCCTAGGAATTCTACTTCGGATTCCCCTCGGCCCGCACAGAGGCCAAAGACGTGCATAGGACAGGGCAGATCAGGGAATGTAACTGTAGCTCTCCACTCTGGAGGCAGGAGGGTGTGGCTTTTACCACTCACTGCACATGCACTGATCAAAGGAGCCTGATGAACACTTGTGGAGAGGTGCTCTCCAAGGACTACACCCAGCACCCAAGGGACACCTTGTACTGACATTGTTGTCATTGTTGTGATGTGACTGACACCCACCTTGCATAGGGTTTCTGAGGAGCAGCTGGTGAGCATGAACCGCCGTGCTAGTAGCTCAAACCAACCTTGCGGTCCAGGTCCAGTGCATTAACCCAAAGCTCCACACTAATGCTGGTCAAACCCAAACCCACTGCTGTAACTCCTAACAACCCTACAGGACAGAGAAGAACTGTCCCACAGGGTTTCTGAGACTGTCAGCTTCACAGAAACAGATTACCACATCTTTCTTCCGGGGAGAAGCCGGTGGGCATGAACCATCAACCCCTAGGTTAGCAACCCCGTGCTTTAACCACTGCACTATCAGTGCTCCCTTCCCAGGCAACATCCCACCCAGGAAGTGGCTTTCCGTTGCTCTACCATCGCAGACGCGTTTCACTGTTCTTGAACTTCGTGTCCACGGAATCACTGAATACGTATTCGCTTTGTCTGTTTTCCTGGGTTCAAGGGCAGCCCTGGTGGCAGTAGGTGAGCACTTGGCTGCAAAGCCAGAGATCTGTGGTTTGAACCTAACAGCGACTCCAAGGGAGAAAGAAGTGCCCTTATGAGTCAGAACTGGCTAAACAGCACAGGGTTTGGGGAGCTTTAGTGTTGCTCAGGGGAAAGTTGGTGAGAGTCTTCTGGAATTGGTTCTTTTTCACTGCTATATAGTATTCCACTGCAGTTAAGCCACAATATGTTTATGTGCATTCTACTGCAGATGAATACCTAGCTTATTTCCAGGTCTCAGCTACCGCTGCTAAAGTAGATCAGGACAAAAGCCCCCAGTTCTCCTGGGAATGTACACAGGAGGAAACTGTTGTGGTGAATTCATTGGACCTTCGTGCAAAGACCTGTCTGTAAGACAGAAAGACCCTCACCTTCCAGATAGGGAATCAGAAAGGTAAAGTGAGGAACCCAGGGTCACACAGCTGGAGGGAGCAGAGCTCAGACACGGCCCCAACTCCCACTGCCTCATCGCTGAGCTCACAGACAGTAAGCAGGATCTGCCTGGGTGAGGATGGGGATCGTGGAGGAGGAGGTTAATATCACATCCCCGCCTGAAAGAGCAGCGAGGCCCCTCTGCTCCCAGGAGGCTGGGAGACCATGGATGGGGCCTGGCAGGCTGAGCAAACAGCCGCATGAATGAGGCCTAAGTCCACCCAAACCCCAAGCACATAATTTTATCTGGAACCAGACGCATCCAGCCTCACCGGCGCGCCGCCTTCTCCAGCCAGGGAGCCTCCATTCTAAGGCGCCTCTGTGTCCCCAGGTGTCCGAGGGAGAGCAGCAGAAGTCTCACTGTGCAAACAAATGACCGTCACGGTCCCCACGTCCACATGGCCTCATATTGGGCCCAGAGAGTCAGCTGCTTCCCCAGCCCCAGCGCCTCATGAAAGCTTTCTGACCAACTGAGTGAAGGGAGAAGGCCGTCCTGAACACTGGTGTGAGGGTGTGAGGGATGCAGGGCACATCCACCCCAGAGATAGAGGGCAGGGGGCTCTGGGGGGAGACTCATGTGACACGGAAACAGTATAGATGCACCACTTCCCCAGTGACAGACAGACGGAAGTCTCCTTGCATTGGGCACCTCTATGTCCCTCCTCCACTTTAGAAAGCTGCCCTGAAGTCCCCTGTCCCTTGGGACCCAGTGATGCTGACACCAGGTTCTACAATAAGGCATCTGGGGTTAGATGGCAGGAGGCATCTAGAACTGGAGATTATTAGGAGTGGGCACTCTTCAGTGGGTCCTGGAGAAGGAATTAGAGTCCATACAGAGAAGCAAGAGAGGAAGGCACCTCTTCTCCACGTAAACCCCACTCCCCTTTGGAAGGTGGCTATGTTGTCCTAAGGTACCCAAACCATCTGTGACCACTTTAGGTCCAAATGGTGGCTAAGGTCCACAGGTCTGTCCTTCCTTTAGGGGTGGGGGGGAGTAGGGGGCGCTCCCTTCTGTGGACTCAGTGGTATCCATGGTCAGTGGAATTTCCTGGGTTCCCTCCTTAGTCTCGTCTCCTTCCAGAGGCAGCCCAGAGCAGCAAGCCTTCTTTAACCTTCTGGGCAGGTGCCGTATCATCTCCCACCATGTACCCATCTAACCTGGGGGCAGCTTCGCTGTTTCTGGTGGTGCTCGCTCTGTGCAGGCAGCTACATCCCTGCCTCTGCTCTGGCCCCGCTAAAGTGCCGGCCTTACCACTCCAGTGCCTAGAATGCTCCCACCACTTCCACACGGCTCCATGCTCCCCGGAATGAGCTCCTGGCTGCTGGTCTATGTCTGAGTCCAGCGCCAGGCTTCCGAACACTGAGCTGATCAGTCTCACTCTTTCTCCTTGTCTGCATCACTCTGCCCTTTGCTCCCCCCAAGGACCCTTGGGACCCCAAGGAGACACTCAGAGCCAGGGACACTACATTCCTCTCCAACAGTTTGTGGTTTTATCTCTGCAGCCACAATATTAAATATTAACAAACACACAAAGAGATTTATGCTTTCAAATCCAGGCTCTGGAGGTCTTTGTGAAGACCCAGAAAAGCTACTTAAGATACTGACAAGCTGCACTGAGAGGACACAGAGCACCCTGACACGTGAGGACACACAGCACCCTGACACGTGAGGACACACAGCACCCTGACACGTGAGGACACACAGCACCCTGACCTGTGAGGACACACACCACCCTGACCTGTGAGTGCAGACAGCACCCTGACCTGTGAGGGCAGTATGCTTGCTCATCCCTGGACTGGACATTCCCAGGTGCCCATGGAGGGAACAGCACTGTCTCTCTCCGCTGCACAGCCTTCCTCAGACAGCACACTGCCATAGCCCCACAGGTGTCCAGGAGCTGGCTCTGCAGCCCCAAGGGAAAGCTGGGCTGCAGCTGAAGGACTGGTCTCACCGTGTGCAGGGGCAGGTGGCAGTAGCGTTCTTGGTCTTGGTCTTTTTTGCCAGGGCTCAGAGGGCGAGAGCTAGACTCCGGGTGTCTCTGACCTACCGCACAGCCATGCCTTGCTCAGGGCAGCATCCAAGGCTTCTCCAGGCTTCCCAGCCTCAGTGCGCAATGCACTCGCTCTCCTGGAGTGGATTCTGACACACAGTGACCCCCGCAGGACAGACGAGACCTACTCCAGAGAGCTTCAGAGGCTGTGACCATCAGAGTGGCTGTTAGCAGTTGAACCTGTTAACCACTGCACCACCAGAGCTCCTAGCATACGGACCACCTGGGACTCTGGTAGAAATCCAGGTCATCACGCCCTGGGTGTAGGCGGGGCCAGAGAATCTGCATTGCTAACAAGCTGCTTGGGGGTCTGATGCCATGGGTCCATCCCTCAAGCACTGAATAGCAAGGCACCACCCATGAGACAGAGGGTGTCATCTGCATCATTCCCATTTTATCAACGAGAAACTGCTGACTCTGGTGCAGTCCCAGTACAAGAAGAGGTAAAGCTGGGCTTAGAACCACTAAACGGACACACCTCCCCACAGCCTGGCTCGCAGCTTTGCTCCAGTTCAGCTGTCTCTCTCCCCCAGCCTGGCTGTGGGAGCACGTGGATACCTCTCAGGAATTAAGAGACGGAGGCTGTCCTCTTAGCAGACACAGGCCACAGCTTGGCACTGGGGATGTCCTTGTGCACACATGAGGGTACAGGGCCCACACTGGTGTTCTGATCTGCGGCCTGCGGCCTGCTCCTTTACAGGCAGGAGTCCCAGTGGTAATGATGCGTCAATTCAAATTTCGACTCCCCAACTTTTCCACTGTGTGACTCTGAGCAGGTGGCTATACCCGAGCCTCAATTTTCACATCCGGGAAATGGGGGCAGATGTGAACCATGAACTCAGAGTATTCGGCCATGGGTACCCCGTCATTATGCAGCGGATGACTGTGACCAGGAAGCGCAGAGCAAGGTTCCCAGGAAAAGTGCTGAATGGTCCCAGCTGGGCCAGCTGGCCAGGATGCGGAAGTAGGGGATGTGCCGGCAGCTTTGCTTCACGTCACCTGTTCTCATGAGGCCCAACCCAGGAAGCTTCATCCTAGGCTAAGAGGTCAGCGGCTGGGCATCTGCCAAGCCCGGCCAGTGATACCAGTCAGCCCCAAATGGCTGGGGGGCTGGAGAATCTAGCACATCGGAGGTGGGGTCTGGGATATTGTTGTTGTTGTTAAGTGCCATCGAGTCGGTTCCGACCCACAGCGACCCTGAACAGGGTTTCCGAGGCTGTAAATCTTTACGGGAGCAGAAAGCCTCATCTTTCTCCCGCGGAGCAGCTGGTAGTTTCGAACTGCTGACCTTGCAGTTCGCAGCCTGATTCGTAATCACTACACTACCAGAGGCTGCTAATGAGGACAGAGACAAAAAGGGCTCTGCTTTGAATCCTGGGTGTCATAACGAGCTGGTGACAATGGGCAGCTGTAAAATGGAGCTTCGTGAGGGTCAGGGGACCTCCAGGTCAGGCAAGGTACTGCTATTCTGTGGGTTCTCATCTCATACATGACTCTTCAGCCACCGACCACAGAGCTACTGGGGCTCCTAACCTCTCAGTCTACATTCAGGTCCCGCCCGAATGGACCTGCCTTTCCCCTGGAGTACTCCAACAGACCCCCCACCCCACCAGGCACCCCCAACAGACACCCTGTGGGGACAGAAATGTTCTCTTTCTGCCCCAGCTGGTGAACGATCCAAGTGTGGTTACTGTGACGGGAGGAAGTGAATTCTGTTTAATGTTGTATTTTTGAATAATTAGAGATACAAAGGAAGTTGCAAAAAACAGTACCAAGAGGTCCCATGTATCCTTCACTTACTTTCCCCCAAAAGGTAAGAATCTCTAGACTACAGGCAGACCTCAGAGACACTGCGGTTCCAGACTACCTCAATAAAGTGTAATCACAATAAAGCAACTCACACAACAGGCCCGTGCAGATAAAGCCATGCTGACACTCTGCTTGGTCTATGAAGAATGCATGACGGGAAAGTAGGTAGTATTGACTGTGGCACCAAGTGAGCACCTGCTGTGGGAACAATGGTGTCGACACACTTGCACGACGCGGGTTTGCCACAAATCTTCACTTCACGTCTCAAAAAGCAGCGCCTGGAAAGTGCACTAAAGTTACGCACGATCCAGCCTGGTCTGCCAGCACGACCCCACAACCAAGAAGCTGATTCAGGAACAGTCCCAGAGACAGCCCCACCCCACACACACTCGGTCATGCATTTCATTCTGTGCAACTTTACCGTCACAATCATAATACAGGGTTAAAAATCGCATTTTAAATTGTATTTCATTTGAGCTGACTTAAATTTAAACAGCCATGTGTGGCTAACAGCTACCATGCTGGAGAACGCAGGTGTGCACGACTCCTCACCCAGCAGATGAGGAGACCCCTCCCTCAGAAGAAAATTCCAAGCCCCAGACGTGGCCCGCGAGGCCCTCTGAAAACGTCCTTCCTTCCCTCTGCTCTGTCCTCAGTGACGAACCTCGTTCCCGTGTCCACTGTGCCACGGTCACTGGATGCTCTGTGAATCCCTAAGTCGACCAGCCTACTCCTGCCCCAGGATCTTTGCATGCATGCCTTCCTACCTGGCACATACTTCCCCAAAATATCTGCACGGCTGGTTCCTTTCATTAGGGTTCTGCTCAGACTTCTTCCTTGGCCCCATGAAATGACTCCCTAAGTTTCCTATGCCTTTGCTTGCCTGGTTTCTTTGAAGCTTCTATTGTTGTTGTTAACTGCCATCAAGCCAGTTCTGACTCATATTGACCCTGTATAGGGTTTCCAAGGAGCAGCTCGTGGGTTTGAACTGCTGACCTGTGGTTCTCAGAGCAGTGCTTATCGTACAATGCCACACACAGGACTCTGTTGAAGCTCCTGAGTATTACATACACATGTGTTCACATGTGAGAGTTAGAAGTCCAGCCAGAATGTTCCTAGAAGTGAGGATGCTGAGACTTTGTCTCTTGTACTTTGGATGTAGTATCAGGAGGGACCTGACTTGGTTAAGTGGTGGGTCAGAAGAGACTAAGAAGACCCCCAATAGGATGGACTGACAAGTGGCTGCAATAAGATCCTCAAACACAACAACAGTTGTGAGAATGGTGCATAGAGTCACTAAGAGTCAGAACCGACTCGACAACAGCAGCTTTGCAAGGGCTTTGTCCCTCTGTCCTACCAGAATGTAAGAACTGTGACAACAGACTCTGTCTCACCTTGCTCGTCGCTGTATCCCCCATGCCTAGAACAGTGCCAGGCATACACTAGGCCCTACTACAAATGAACCAAAGACTCCGAAATAAAACACCTGGCACACAGTAGGCCCTCCACAGTGGACCCCTGCGGGGATGGTAGGAGAAACGCCTTTTGTTGTCATCCTTGCCCTGGTTCCACCAGGCCAAGTAAGTTCAGGTCTGAGGTTGAAATCACCGGTGCTGTTGGCCAGGCCTGGCATTCTCCAATCAATACCAACCAATCCCTCTAACTGCGCAGCCCTCTGCCTTGAGCACCATGAAGCGGGAACCCTACACAGCAGAAGGAAGTCCTGGTGGCATTGGACAGGTTGCCAGGTAACCCCCGATCATTCACAAACACCAGGTGACACAGGTTTCCACGGGGGAGGACTGTGTGTTTGCACAGCCGTCTTATCTCCTCGGCTCTGCGGCCAATGTTTGCGCCTCTCTTGGAGGAGAACAAAGTACTTCAGGCAGGGGAAGGAAAGCAGAAGAGACGCCAAGTCAGGGCCAACCAAACCCCGGGCCAAGGGGAGGTTCACGCTCTACAGCCACTGTGACACACACACAACACACCTCATAAATGAGGGGTTTAAAGGTGATCATGGGCGAGGGGTACTTCCTGTGGAGTCAGCCACATTCAGAAATGCTCACTAAATGTGAACTGGGCTGCTTAGTGTTCTCCTTCTGGAACATTCTACACAGTGGCCTACTGGCCGGGCTGCCTCCACTTCCACAGCCTCACTCCGTGTCTCTGCCGGTCTCTCTCTTCTGCACAGTAGTCAGTCTTGGGGGAGGATGTTCTGTGCAAGACAGAGTGTTGAGCAGCACTCCTGGCCTCTGCCCATTACGGTCCAACAGTCAAACCATCTCCAGACTGCCAACTTTGCTGGGAGGGGCGGGGTGCTGAGTCATCAGTGGGCGTGTTCCATGGCTCTGACCTGAACCCCCACTACCCTTTCTCAGACACCCGTCTCCTCATCAAGACCCAACTCAAAAGTTATTTTCCAGGGGACATTGCCCTTCCACGTTTGAAAATCACAGCCCAAATTGCTTCCTGGGTCTCAGCACAACGTGAATTATGCAAAAAACAAATGTCATTCCCTGAGACCAGAAGAACTAGATGGTGCCCGGCAACCACTGCTGACTGCTCTGAGAGGAATCAAAATAGAAGGTCCTGGATAAAGAGGGAGAAAAATGTGGAACAAAATTCAAAATCATAAAAACAGAGACCAAGCTCAGTGATCTGACAGAGACTGGTGGAACCCTGAGATTGAACCCTGAGATTCTATTCAAGCCTGGAGCTGAATTCACCCCATGGGGAAACAATACCATCAGGTAGCGTGCATTCCCTGGAACCAGCATCTGCCCAGGGATAATGCTCAGAGACAGGAAAGGAGAAGTAAGAAGGAGGAAGGGAACGGCAAACACAGGGAGGAAGTGGGAAGAATGCTGTCCCATGGGAGGGATTGCAGTCAATGTCACCAAACAAAGTGTGTCTGAATTGTTGAATGGAAAACCAATTTGCTCTGTCAACTTTTTGTCAATGAACACACACACACACACACACACGAACGGCATCTTCAAAGGGGAAAAGTAAAGACTAAAGATGAGATGACTCTGGCAGGAAAGATCCAAACCTGAACGGAGTTCATCTCTGGGGGGTGAGTCGGCATGGGGTCATCAACCACTTCGTTCTGCTTTCTCTCCTAGAAGCAACAGTTCTGCTTGCTTATTTGGTGCTGTAAAAGGCACTTTTCTCTTTTTCTGAATAAAGGTATTTCATTCACAAAGACCAAAGTTATCTACATTCAGGGGATTATTTTTTAAGAGCAGAGAAGTCACTAGTACCTTGTCTGGTTTGTTTGTTTTATCGTTTGTTTGTTTTTGAGGGTATAAAGCGTTCTGGAAATACTTGACTTAAATTGTTTTGATGGAAGTGGGTGTTGGCACTTGCAAAATGAAGCCCCAGGCACCAGAAATTTTCTCTTGGGTAGAGCAACAAGGATTTAGTTCTTTTAGGATGTTACATGATGTGGTAAAGCCTGGATGAACTCTGAGCCATCACACATGCTGTTCCTCCTGCCCAGAACACTGTTCCCTCCATGCTTCAAAACACAAGCCCTGTCAATACTCTAGTAACCAATGAACCTTCATTTTCTTCTGGAACACTCCCTGATCAACACCTTCCAGACCACTCCCGTTTAAAAATAAACTTTAACTCTCAGATTTACAGGAAGTCGCAGCATACAACTCGCCCAACTGTCTCTAATGTTAATACTGTATGTTATCACAGGATGTTTGTCACAACTGAGAAACCACGGTGTTACCATTCATGAAACTGGACACTTGGTGGATGTTACTACCTTCCTACCCACCCCTCCATCATTATTCTACACCAAAACCCTCTCCAGCACCCCACGTCACATGGAACCATCCTGTGGCCCTAGCCGGCCCTATTCTAATAGCTACACACACTTTCTTTGTCCTTGGCAATAGTTTTGAGGAGCACCGGGAAGGGTTTTCTGTGGAATATTCTTCCATTTGAAAGTCTCTGACACGCCACTCCCTTTTCAAACATGAACCCTGTGGTGTAGTGATAAATATGCTTGGCTGCTAACTAAAAGGTTGAAGCATTCTAGTCTTCCCAGAGGCACACCTTGGAAGAAAGTTCTGATGATGTACTTCTAGAAAAAAAAAAATCAGCCATTGAAAATCCAAGGGGGAATATAGCTCTATTCTATCACCCATGGGGTCGCTATGTGTAGGAAATAATTTGACTGAAACTAACAACAATCCCTTTATAATGACCCGTTGAAGCCATCTCCCTCATTGACCTGTCCCCCAAACCCCTACCATGGGCAGTGTCCACCTTTCCACTGAGGCAGCCCCAGGCCCAATAAGATCCAAGATGACGGGCTGCCCAGTTCTTTTTCAATTATAGAAACATGCACATAGCAAATCATCTGCCATCATGAGCACGTCAATGACATCAGTTGTACTCACGCTGCCAACATCACCACGACCTTTTCCATGGTCAGTAATAGGGTGGCTGAGAGACGGGGGGCTACACAGAAGGCTAGGGTGGGATCAGAACCTGAGGGAACACGTGGAGAGAAGGGCCTCATGCTCTCAGTGGGCTGGGGGCAAGATGGCAGACCTGCTCAGCTGCCAGGGATGACAGGCTAGGCTGAGCCAGGAGGAAGGGGGAAGTGGGGCTTCTTAGCTCCTGTACTGCCCACCCCCGTCCAGCTGGGGCCTGCAGGGTCCCTTCAGGTCTGCCTAGGACCCACTTCCCTGGAAGCTCTGTCTGTTGGAACAGGTCTCCATGTGCCCTCTCACCCCACCCACCAGGATGTAGTTCTGCTCCCTGAAGGTAAATCAGGATGGAACTTGGGTTCCCCAGGGCCTTGGGACAAGAAAGGAGGGTGTTTTTTTTCCCTGCACCACTCTGTCACACTTCTGCTCCCTGGATGATGCTGGTGCTTATTAAGGTGATGACAACAACAGAAATATTTCTTGTGGATTTCCGCAAGACGGCAGGCTTCCTTCTCCCTACAGCTCTTGGTTGGATGCTGAGGACCTTAGTGTGAGGCTAACTGGCCTGGAGCCAGGGGACACAGGGGCGTGAGGCACCAGGGGAAGAAAGATTAACCTTCATTGCAGGCTGGCTGGCTAGGGACCAGGGGATGCCCTTTGCCTCTCAGAAGGGCTGAGTGTTGTTCCAAACTGCTTAGAGTTGAAACACCAGTAGCTGTTGAGTCACCTCTGACTCACGGTGACCCCAGGTGTGTCAGAGCAAAACTGTGCTCCGTATGATTTTCAATAGCTGATTTTTTAGAGCTAGAGAGCCAGGCCTTTCTTCCAAGGTACTTCCAAGCGGGCTCAAAACCCCATGTCTAAGCAGACAAGGGCATTAACTGTTTGCACCACCCAAGGGAAGATAAATATATATGAAGTCACTACGATTTGTTGAGTGGCCCACTATTTGCCAGCAGGCACCATGTTGAGTGCTCTGTGAAGCAGCTGACACGTCAGAAGTTGACATGATCTCCACATGACAGATGAGAAACTGAGGCTAGAGAAGATTGAAGAGACCGGTCCAGGATTCCAGAGCCAGTGAGGAGGCCACAGGAAGGAAGGCAATTGTCAACACTGGTGATAGAAGACAATGAATAAGGGAACTGACGATTCTGAGGCAGAAAATAGAAAACTGGAAGTAAATTAAGGAGATGAAGTTGGTGAAGCAGAGCTGTTTGTCCTTTTGGATATCTACAAACATCTCCAGCACCCGGTAGTGGTGGCCTACACTGGTGTGTTGTGAAGGATTCTGAAGTTGCCTCTTGGCAAGTGAATATTGATGTCTGCGCTGGGGACTGATAATACAGGTACAAAGTTCATCATCGGTAGTTTCCTGTAGGAGGCAGCGAGGTGGCTCCAAATGATTAAGCACTGGACTGGGAACCACAAGGTCAATGGTTCAAGCCCACCAGCCACTCAGTAGGAGAAAGATAAGGCTTTCTGCTCCTGAGAAGATTCAAAGCCTCAGAAAGCCTATGAAGGGCTGTTATGAGCCAGAACCGACTCACTGGCACTCCCATATGTGCGGCATGCCTCTGAATTTCCCTTGTCCTTAGCTTCTTTCCTTACAATAAAGAGCTCACAGAATGATGACAGGTAGGGAGGGCAACCTTCTGACAAGCAGAATATTTTCACTGAAAATAAACGAAACAGCTGACATTTAACAATCCAGAGATAAATGTAATTCTTGTAGGAAAGGTAGGTTCCAATTAATGAATTAGTATGCACTCATTAGGTACCAACTAGACACCTGGGTCTCTGTTCTTACAGAGCTCAGCAAGGGGAACAAGCAAAAGACGGTTAATTGATCACTTCATGCCATTGTTCTAGGTGCCTGACGGAGAAGCAGAGGGGCCACATCACTCCACCAGCGGAGCAGCCTCTGCACCTCCCTGTCGCGATTTTGACTCTGAGGTGGAAAATTACTTTTCTGTCCACAACTTTCTGGAAGCACTTGCAGGTTGGCTCCGGTATCTAGAAGGGTGACCGGACATTGAGGCATGTGGGGACCGCAGGAGGCTGCAGGGTCGGTCCACCCTTCCCCAGCACATGGCATGGAGGGTGGTCCCTCTGCCAGCCATTAGTCTATCTTCGATAATTAAAAGCTTATGCCTGATGCTTTGATTTTTTCCACCCCAAAGAGGAATCTTGGCCATGCTGCCTATAGCTTTTGGCAAGGAGTGAGAAACGGGATTAGAGAAAACAGAACTGGCATCTCGTGGGGCTGACGGGGAAGGTGTGTGGGGCCTGAGCGCCTGGTGTCCATCTCTAGGCTGTACTTAGAGGTCTCTCTCTCGCCTGGACCTGGGCAACCTCAGCCACCACCAACCGTAGGGACAACAGTTGCTTTCCCTGTTCAGGGCTGGCATGCGACAGGCATCAGGGTCTATCTGTCTGGAGTACATGTTCCCCATCCTGGAGCCCCAGACAATGCCCCTTTCTGGTCCAAGGGAGAGGCAGGCATGTCCGCAGGCCAGCTCTCCCCTGAGTGCAAACAGCCAAGCTCGGCCTGACGGGCCCTGCTTTCAACTCTGTTGCTTCTGCAAATACGGCCTCGGGTCCCGTTTCCCACAACCCTCCAGTCGAGTTGGCCAGTGTGCTAGAGGGGTGGCCCGCTCCAGTGCCCAGACCAGGAGGGGAGGAGCCCAAGGCCGTTCAACAGGGACACTACGAGTGGAGGAGCCAGGAAGCTGGGCACCCATCAGGCCAAGTGGACGAAGAGAGGCATGCTGGGCCCTAACTCATCTTGCTAACTTTGCTTCAACTCTGCCCAGTGAGAGCTTTAACCATACTCATATCCCCAACAAGCCCCTGGTTCCTCAGCCCTCAGCTGAGATGTCACCTCTTAAAGGAAAGCCTTTTCTATCCTATGCAGGAAACCGGGACAAAATGCTCCCAGAAGTCCTATCTTGAGATCCTTACTGAACGACTGTCTTCTCGTCTATACTCCCATTCACCACACCACCCCCACCCTACACCTGCCCTGCAGGAAAGGCAGAGAGGGAGGCTGCTAAGCCCACTATGGTGGGCTGAATGATGGTACCCCAAAGACACCCTGGTGGTGCAAATGAAAGGCCAGTGGTTCAAACCCAGCAGCCACCCCATGGGAGTAAAGAACTGGAAATCTGCTCCCTCCAGAGGACCCGGCCTATGTTAAAACTGTCACATATGAGGCAACTGACCCAGTAAGAACGTCCTCCCCCGATCCTGGCGACTGAGGCTATGTGAGCTCAAGGCAGAGGGGACTGTGTGTCATTACAGCGTGGACACTGTGTGATGCTCAGGCAAGCAGGGTCTCCTGGCCCTCGGCGGACATGCTGAACAGGCAAGAAGAACCCTTAGGTTTGGGGGGTCCTGTGCACAGCCTCACCCACCTAAGAATGCACAGCGACCTCCGTACAGAAGCCGCCAAGGTCTCCCACACATGACTGGGTCCTGGACCCCTGGTGTCAGACAGTTAACCACAGGGTCGGCAGATCAGACCTCCCAGCTGCTCCCTGGGAGAAAGATGAGGCCGTCTGTTCCTGGAAAGCTTTACAGTCTGAGCCGACACCCTTCAGAATAGTCCCAACTCTACCCTAGAGGGTGGCTGTGGGTAGGGATCGGCTCGACGGCATTGGGGTGGGTTTGGTTTTAATGGTGCCCAGCTCTGACCAGGTGAGTTCAGGCGCACACACCGCCCCCTACAGCTCTGAGAGCACAGATTCTGGGCCATGAGATACATCTTCAAGCTGCTGCCAAGGTGTCTGAGCCGAGAACAAGAGCGGGCTTCCCCTGGGGACAGGGCATGCTGTCTTGAAGCTGAGAGCTGACACCACTTAGGGCAGCTCTCTGTGAGTGAGACCCCCAGCAACCATGGCACAACCATGGTCTGAGACCCTCCGTCCAACACCTCGAGACTGCTGCCTTTTACTCTCCCACTTCTCAGACGGAATACAAAACCACAGCAGGAGCCTCTGATCACACAGGTAAGTGCAGAGCTGGGGACCCACGGGCACGGGCTAGGTGATCCCTGTACATCATCCCAGTTCTACGACCGGGCACCATGTGGGGTCCTATCACATAGATGCACTCACAAACATGCATGCACACATGTGCACACACATCTGGGTGCATACACATGTGTTTGTGTGCACATGTGTGTACACAAATAAGCACAGAAGGGCACACACGTAGTCTCCTACATGCATATGTATTCAAACACACACTCACGCACAGACACACACATGTGCACACTCATGTGTTCTAAGGATGGAGGGGAAGAGGGCATGCAGAGGCTCCACAAGGGGCACATTCAGCACCTTGTGCCCCACACCCCGCCCTGCTCTGGCCTCCATCTGCCCTGGCTGCCTCTGCCCTTCAGGACTGATTTCATCACAGTTGCTACACTTTCCAAAGACAAATAATCAAGGGGCCTCAGCTTTGTGTCTCAGGCCCACTGGGCTGTCGTGCAGGGCTGCGTCGCTACATACGGGCAGTGGGAGAGCCCCATGTAGATGTTTCCTGGGGATGGTCCATCAAAAATGGGAGCATTTCCCAACAGCCCTGACCCCTGATGAGGAAAGAGAGGATGTGGCACAAAGGGCCAAGCATCTGCACAGCTGGCGGGCTCCAGGCTAAAGGTCCCACTGGAGTGGGTTGTTGGCTCAAGCAGTTCACCACTGCTCACGACCTCCACACAGCTCCTTGTCACCCTGCTAGTCCTGCTGCTCTGAGACTGTTCCTCAGCCCTGTGTCCCCAGCACTCAGGCTCTGGCTTGTTCATTGAACATGAAAGTGACACATGGTCCACAAAGCCCCTTTCTTTGCCCACCTAACATGATCCTTGGGCTATGTCCTTTCACCCAGGAAGAGAATGGAGCAGACTGAGCGACGGAGAACACAAGTCCAAGCCAGGCAGACCCAGGTTCAAATCCTAGCATGGACTGCTCTGACGGCATTGAACCCTCAGCTGTGGCCTACGTGCTAAGAGAATGAAGTGGGACAAAGTGTGAAAGCAGGAGCAGGTGTGTGGGGAGATTTGGTTATGTCTGGACACATGTTCAGTAGTCCGGGATGGAGAGTGAGACAAGGGATGTGACTAAAAACCTCCACCACGAAGAATAATCTGGCCCATGTGTCAGTGTGCAGTGCCAAGGTGGTGTGCGGCACAATACCTGGCTCAAGGAAAGCCTTCGTCACAAGTCAGTTCGCATCTACATCAAAGCAGCCACCACACTACACAGAACGAGGCTGGGACCTGCTCGGAGGATGCCTGGGCAGGAGTAGAGCTCAACCAGTCAGCCTGACTCCAAGAGGCACTGTGTTCCCCATGGTATCTGCCCTGGGTCCCCACCACCTGCTGGAGACAGACTCCCCACATGCTGCCCCCTTACTGAATACTGAAGGATTCTATGGACAGAATACCCAACGATGCCGGAAGCATCAAAAGAAGATGGAAGGAATACAAAGAACCACTGCACACACACACACACACAAAAACTGGTCACCATTCAACGCTTTCAGGAACAGCATATGGCCAAGAACTAACAGCACTGAAGGAAGACCAAGCTGCACTGAAACACTGAGAAGAACAAGGCTCCAGGGATTGATGGGATACAAACAGAAACATTTCAGCAGATTCATGCAGCACTGGAGACACTCACTCGTTTATGCCAAGAAAGGTGGACAACAGACTGGAAGAGATCCTTATTTGTGCCCATTCCAAAGAGAGGTGACACAAAGGAATGTGGAAATTACTGAACAGTATCATCAATATCATACAAGAAAATTTTTGCTAAAGATAATTTTTAAATGGTTGCAACAGTAAATCAGCAGGGAACTGCCAGAAATTCAAGCTGAATTCAAAAGAGGGTACGGAATGAAAAACCCCAATGCTGATGTCAGATGGATCTTGGCTAAAAGGAGAGAAGAGAAGAAAAATGTTTACCTATGTTTTATTGACTATGAAAGGCATTCAACTGTGTGAATCATAACAAACTATGGAGAACAGTGAGAAGAACATGGATTCCAGAACACTTCACTGTACTCACGTCGAACCAGGACATAGACCAACAAGCAGTTATTTGAGCAGAACAAACGGATACTTCATGGTTTAAAATCAGAAAAGATGTGAGTCAGATTCCATCTGTATGCTGAACACAGTCCTAGGAACCCAACTATATGAAGAAGAATGTGGCCTCAGGATTGGAGCAAGACTTACTAACAACATGCAATGTGGAGATGACACCATCTTGTTTGCTGAAAATGAACAGGACTTGAAGCGCTTGCTTCAATGACCAAAGACTACAGCCTTCAGTATGGATTACAATGCAACAGAAAACAGAAATCCTTACAACTGTACCAATGAGCACTAGCATGATATATGAAGAAGATTGATGCCGTCAAGGATTTCATTTTTGTTGGACCCACAATCCAATCAATGCCCACAGAAGCCACCATCAAGAAATCAAATGACATACTGCAGGGGGGAAATCTGCTACAAAATACCACTTTAAAAGTTTTCAAAAGCAAAGATGTCACTTTGAGAACTAATGTGCACCTAACTCTGACTGTGGTATTTTCAATCACTGCATATGCTTGGGAAAGCTGGGCAATGAATTAGAAGATCAAAGAAAAAAGAATTCAACACCCTATGGACTGGCAGCAGTAGGAACAAATCTGTGTTGGAAGTCCAACCAGAATGCTTCTGAGAGTCCAAGACGGTGAGACTACATCTCACGTACTTTGGATGTGTTATTAGGAGGGACCTATAGAAGGACATCAAACTTGGATAAGTGAAGGGTCACCCCAAAAGAGAAAGACTCCCAACAGGATGGATTGGTACGGTGGCAGCTGAATTGGGCTCAAACATGAAAGACTTGTGAGGATGGCAGGGCTGGGTAGTGTCTTGTCCTGCTGTTGGTCAAAACTGACTCAACGGCACCTAACACCAACATCATATCCCTAACGCTTTGCATGGTTTCTGGATCATAAACGGAAACACAACAAAATGACCAAGCCCACTTCGAGCCCATTCCAACTCACAGCCCTGAATAAATAGTTGTTGGCTGAATGAAGGAGTGGGTGAGCGGCCTGCAACTACACTCTCTTTCCCATCTCCACCAAGCCCAAGGAAACTTTCAATGAGGAAGCCAGTCTTAACGGGCTGATTTCTGCGTGCATCTCCAGTCTAATCCCTCCCTCCTGGCATGACCGGCCGTCAGCCTCTGCATCTGCCATGTGGCCACAGTGTGCGAGCCGAGCACCATCTCCCACACTGGCTCTGAGAGACTGTGGGGCGAGCGACTCCATATGTTCCTGCCGCATTGGGACAGGCTCGGGCTCCTCCTCTTCCCAGAGTGCTCCCTGCCTCTGTGTTCAGGAGGCAAGTGCCCCTCAGGAGTTTCAGGAAAAATCAGAACTGAGGCTGGATGTGGGATTCTATTATAAATCAGCTGCCTTTCATCCCCAATCGTTGGCTGGGATGCTCTGAAATGTGCCGTTATTCACGGGAGTGCATCACCCACGTTCCTCCCCACCGCCGCCCTGTCCCACTTTCTTCGGAAGTAGGTCACGGTGGATTTTCCCTATGCTCACTAGTGAGGGAGGTGGCACCACCTGACGCAAATTTGAGGATTCTCTTACAGGCACTGAGAGGTGGCATGCAAGGTTCCTGTCTCTCTCCGCTGGTTGGAACCAGGTTTGCAGACCCAATGTGGACATCCTGTGAAAAGGGCCTAGGGCAAGTGGGAGGACAGGCAGGGTGGTTCCTGTACCCATGAAAGCTGGGCACATGGACATCAAAACCCACTGCCACACGGAAACGGCGCCAAGAAGGGGTTGTTGGTGTCCAGAACAGAAGCAACTCAGGCTAGTGGTGAGACAGGGAAACGGGGTCCAGAAATCAGGATTAAGCATGAGCCTGGTGTTGACGTAAGCATTGTGGCCAAACTCCTGAAGAATGCTAAGGGCTGCGCCCCTCCCTGCTTGAGCAATTGTGAAGATGGGTCAGCCATGCTCAGGGTGCATAGCTGAGTAGCCACATTCTATTCTAGGACATGCCATTAAGGAAGAACAGACCACCCATAAAAATGCCATACATTTCCTTATAATATGGGATATGCCATTTAGAAAGAAAACACCATCCATAAAAATTCCTAATTTACTTTCTTGCAGGATGTTTTACAGGTTGGACTGCTTGCCTCGGCACAACTTACTTAAAAGATGACCTTGCACTAGGGACAGAGGAGAACACCAGCCCCTGGGAGGGGCGTGAACCCGAGTCCTGAAGAACTACACAGGCAACATCTCAGAGTGAGTTTTATCTGCCCCGACCAAGAGCCTTTGCGGTGGAATCCATCTTAAAGTAAACCTTCACAGCATCCAGTTAGCATGGCCACTCCTAAACAGCCACTCCCCACAAATCCCCACTTGTCCCTGTGAAAAAACCTGATGCCTTTTCTCACTTAAAACCTTTTTAAACTTCAGAAAAGTTTTTGTTCTACGAGAGGAGAGTTGGCGCTACCCAGGGTCCTCCACATCTCGTCTGGCCAGATCTTTTCTCTCAATAAATCCTTTAAGTCTTTTGCTTGTTTTAACTTCTGTCAGTTGAACCTGATCATTCTCAGTCAGCAAAAGATAAGGACCCTCCATTGCAGGAATGGGACCCCATATATCCCAACAACCAAGGGAACTTGAAGATGAGCATCCACATGTTCCCCCTCTGAGCCCCACTGTTCCATCTGCATATTGGGGACAGAGCTGGTGGCTGTTTCCAGAGGTGTACAGACACAAACCAAAGGCATGTTTACAGATAACATACACGGCCCGGCACACAGTTCCTGATGTTGCTGATGGGAGAGGCGGAGCTGCTTCCGACTCATGACAGCCCACGTGACAAGGCAGAACTGACCCATAAGGTATCCTTGTGGTGGTCATCAGCTCTTTCTTTGGCAGTGCCACGAGGTAGGTTCAAGCTGCCCACCTTTCTGTTAGCAGAGTTAGGGCTCAATAAACAAGAGCTAATAAGACCATAGAGGAATTGATGCATTTGAGTTATGGTGTTGGAGGAGAATACTGAAAGTGCCATGGGCTGCCAAAAGAACCAACAGACCTGTGTTGGAAGAAGTGCAGCCAGAGTGCTCCTTGGAGGCCAGGATGGCCAAACTTTGTCTCTCATGTTGTTGTTGTTAAGTACCATGGAGTCGGTTCCGACTCATAACAATCCTGCAGAGGATTTCCGAGGCTGTAAATCTTTACGGGAGCAGAACGCCTCATCTTTCTCCCGTGGAACTGCTGGTAGTTTAGAACTGCTGACCTTGAGGTTAGCAGCCCGATTCGTAACCACTGCGCTACCTGAGCTCCATACTTCAGATATATTGTCAGGAGGGACCAGTCGCTGGAAAAGGATATCATGTTTGGTAGGGTGGAGGGTCAGAGAAAAAGAGGAAGACCCCAGCGAGATGGATTGGCAAAGTGGCAGCATCAATGGGCTCAAGAGTGGCAACAATTGTGAGGTTGGCCCAGGACTGGGTAGTGTTTCATTCTGCTGTGCACAGGGTCACTATGAGTCAGTACCGACTCAATGGTGCCTAACAATAACAACAATATGCCTGATGTTCCTGTTGTTATTTGCAAGTCACAACGTTGACCTTTAACTAGAGAACCTGAACATTTGCTCCTGATGACCACTGCTCATCAACTTTGTACTGTGCTTGGCTCTGGTGCCATAAAGACATGTCAGACCATGTACCTTGTCCCAAGCAGTTGGACATGTGCTGAGATGCATTAAATCATCAAGAGCAGCAGAACTTGATCACCATGCTGTTAGACAGGGAAGGCTGAAGACACTCTCAGGTGAAGGGCCAGGCCTGGCCAGGTCAGGACAAAGTTCACACTCACTGGGGTGGGGCCATGAAAGAGGAAATATGGAAGGGAAGGAAGGGGGGGTCCCTGGCCCTGGGCATCTCCAGAGGTCTAGAAGTGCCCAGCTAAAGGCTGTCTGTGGTTGGAGCCCAGGACAGCTGGTAAGGAATTGGCAGGAGACGAAGATGCTAAGATTGAGTGTGGGTCAAACTCACCCTAGTCTGCCAGGAAAACAAGGGGTTGAACTTTGTTCTGTAGACACAGGGTTTTAAGTAGCACTCAACTCTGAGACCAGAAGCATCCCCCCGCCCACCACACACACACACACACATCGGGAAGGCCTAGTACCGTGCACTGGATCCAGAACAAAAATGGGAGCCCAAGGCCAAAGGCAGGTGTTCTGAGAGCCATGTTGAGGCCTGGGGGGCCAGGCCCCAGCTGTTTGAAGTAGGAAATGTTTATAAATAAGAGGCTTCCTGCACACACGCTTCCCCGATGAGAACAGGAGAACTCTACAGGAAAGTCTTTCCTACAGATGCCGCCGGCACATCAGGTCTACCTCTGCAGAAAGACCTTGCAACAAAAGACAACATTTTTATAACTTTCTGCCCTCAGCCTTACTTAGTTCAGAGCCAAACTTCCTCCCTCTCTGTAAGCCACACCAAAAAAAGAGAAGTGTCAGCACAGACCACCGGCAGATGCTGAGAGGCAGGCCACAACTTCTGACACCCTGTGCGCAAGCGCTGGGCAGCTAACTGTAAGGTCAGTGGTTCGAACCTAGCAGCCACTCTGTGGGAGACAGATAGAGCCATCTGCTTCTGTAAAGATGTACAGTCTAGGGAACCTGACGGGGCAGCTCTACTCTATCCTGGGGGGTCGCTCAGAGTCGGAATCCATTCACAGTAGGCTTTCTGGTTAGGGGGGCAGAGATCATGGCACAATGAGCAGTAGTAGTGGAATCATCAGGGGTTGGGTTGCAGTTTGCCCTTCTCACTGCCTCGCTGTCCTCCTTCGGCAGAACAAACTGTTTCCTGTGTTCTAGAGAACGGCTGCCCAGGGAGGCCCGCTCATGGTGCAGACTGGGCACAAATACACAAACGTGCTCCAATTCCTTAAAATTGACCCCTTTTCTCACATCAGATAAACCTTCCTCCCAGAGTGAGGTTCACACCGGCACTCACTTCCATCACCCCTTCCCCTTAGAGAGGAAGAGAAGCTGTGAAAGGAACAGACAGCATTCATTGGTGGACCGGCAGGAATGGAGTCTGAGAGAATGCAGGCGGACTTGGTGATTCTCTCGGAAGGACACACTGCCTGAGTCAGAAACACCATTTCCGTTGACCCCATATCTAGACAGCAGATGCTATTCTAGGCACTTTAACATGGAGTAACTTGGTCTGTACTCATAACCCTACATGGAGCAATTGAGGCACATGCCCAAGGGCACAGAGCAACAGCCAGGGATTGAACATGGACCATCTGGGCCCAAGGTAGTAGTTGTGTTGCGTTGGCACTGACTCAAGGACATCCACGTACAATGGAACAAAACGCTGCCCAGTCCCGTGCCACCCCCACGATCATTTGTGGAGCACCTGGTAGGAGCCCGTGAAGTCAGTGGGAATGGATGGTGGAGAGAAATGTTTGCCGAGGATATGCCAGAAGCCCATCTCTGAACGGCAGAATAATCTCAGCCACTTTCAAAGGTTCCACTTGGAAATCTGTCAGATGTGCCATCTCTCCAGCAACATGAAGAAGCAAATCAAGAGACCCAAAGTAGAGGCCTGGCCTCCATAGGTCCCAGGTCTCCTGGTCCTGTTGGTCAATGGCTGTGCACCCTCAGAGAAGTTGCTTTACCTGTCTGGGCCTCCTTGTGTCACCTGGGAGGTAGCTGGGCTGGACTGGATATGGGGAAAGTGAGGACAGAGCGGCGGGGAAGGTATGGGCAGTATACAATACAGAGCAGAACGATGTCCCCTATTCTCCGCCACAGCCAGTGGCCACACGACAACTGAGGGTTCTGAGAATGTTTGGAAACAGTCATATCCAGTCCCGGTCATAGACAGGCCTCCAGTACATTCTAGGCAAACATTTCTCTCCGCCGTCCATTCCCCAGTGTTTTCTTCCGTTGTATGTGGGCTGTCCATGGGTCAGCACCAACTCAACTCAACTACCCCCAACCATACTATGTGCTCAACGTAGCACGGGGAGCTGGGCAGAGTGGTAACAGGGAGCCCAGGGACAGAGCATCAGTTTATGTGACCCGTGGTTTGTACTAACTCCTTCTCTATAATCCCAGGTATGGGATGGCATCATGGAGGGTCGCAGAAGGTCCCCCAGAGAGGGGAGCTGGGAATTTGCGAAGGGTGTGGTAAACACACTGGATCTGAGAACAGAGAATGGCATGTGCAGGGGTGGAAGAAGGCTGGCCCAGATGAACAAAGGAAACGGGGCTGCGGGTAAGTCATTCAGGGGTGTGTGAGGGATAAGAGAGGCCTCAGATGGAATCCACACAAGCCTCTGCAGTCAGTCCAGAGGAAGAATTCGGACTGTCTCCCTAAAAGTAACGGGAGACCAATGCAGGTTTTAAGCAGAGGAGCCAGGGGTTTGGCACATGGGTGCCTGGACAGTTGACTTCGCAGCTTACACTTCCAAATTGACTCTCTGCAAACCGTGAGAACATATGCATCAGGGCCCCTCAACAGCCAAGGGGGCCCTGGTGGCCCAGTGGGTCAGTGCTCAGCTGCTAACTGAAAGGTCTCCGTGGGAGAAGGCTTGCCAGTCTGCTTCCTGAAGATGACAGCCTTGGAAGCCCTATGGGGCAGTTTCCCTCTGTCCTACAGCGATGCTGAGTGGACTCTATGAGCTGCCGGCCCCCGTCCACCCTTTATTCTCAGCCTCATGGGAAAGCCTGTTTAGAACCCATTTCATCATTCTGCACAAAACCCTGGGCCTGCTGGGTTTATGGAAACATTCCCAAAACGTTTTTCTCCTCTTGAAGACGTGGAGATGCCATGTGTCTTTCGCCAGACGACTATACCTAAGGGCTTTGCTGCAAGATTCTGCGTCACCAAAGGGTTCTCCCCAGCTAATAGGACAGCCAGCCAAAGGAAGCGGAGACTCCGGCCTCCTGAATTCAGGGCAACCGGGTCCCCCTGGAGCATACTCTTCCTCTGGGTGACCTCATCGAATTTCCTGCACACATGAATATCAATCCTGGTGCTCTGACCCCCACCTGAACTCATAAAGGGCTTGATTAGATGAGCTGTAATAGATTCTTGTTCCCCACAAAATGGACGCTGAAACCTTTATTCTGATTTAAAGTAAGCACAATTTCCACTAGATAAGGACAGACTGAATGACCTTGGAAGGAATCAACCTGTCTATGAGAAAATTTAAAATTCAGAGAATGCTACTGTTCAGTCTTGGTTTGTAATGCCCTGCGCTGCGTTAACCTGAACTGATTTCCTTGGAAGGAAGCTATCCTAATGTGTGCTTGCTGGGTGAGGGGGATGGGAGCTGAGCATCTGCACAGCCTGACCTCAGGGGCAGGGGATGGATCACCGCCCAGAAATTACTGCATCCCAGAGAAATCCATAGGATCAAGACCAGACGGAGAAAATCTCGTAAGATGTAATCGAATCAACTTCCTAGCCCCAAACAGAATCTTCTGAAACTGCTGATATCAACTCACTTGGCTCATGAAGTAGGGACATGGAGACAGATCCATGTTGGGCCCAAGCCAATCCCCTGAGGACTGTCCAGATAACCCACAGCACATTCCTACTGGACAGACGAACACTGGGCTCCACTTGGTGCCAACAGTCCCTGGTGGTCAAGCACAGCTGCATTTTGAAAGGACTTTAGCTGCTCCAGTTACTAGAGACAAGAGTGCCCACTGCTGGTTCCGACTTCCTCCACGGGTGGGCCACTCAGGTGGCGATTAGGGCAGAAATCTCTATCCCTGTCTCGGTTGTTGTTGTTGTTGTTGTTGTTGTTGTTGTTGAGAGTCATTGAGTTAGTTCTGACTCCCAGTGACCCTCCATAGTGTCCAAGGAATGGCTAGTGGGTTTAAACCACTGACCTTGAGGTTAGGAGTCCAACGCTTATCCTACAGTGTCACACCAAGTATCCCAACCTCTATGCCTTTATATTAAAAACCCACTTCTGTTGAGTTTATTTTGACTCATAGCAACCGTACAGACTACAATAAAACTGCTTAACAAGGCGTCCTCAGCCGCTCCTCGGAAACCCGATAACAGGGGAGCTACAGGTTGGAACCAACTTGACAGCACTTAACAACAACAACATAAGGAGTCCTGGTGTTGTAGTGGGTTAGGTGCTACCCACAAAGTTGATGGTTCAAGACCAACAGCTGTTCTGAGGGAGAAAGATGAAGCCATCTGCTCCTGTGAAGATTTACAGTCTCAGAACCCTTATATAAGGGTTGTCAACAAGGAGGAATCAACTCGATGGCCGTGGGTAGGTTTGGTAGTTTTTGGTTACAAGGTTTCTGAGGTTGCAAATTTTTACAGAAGCAGACTGCTTCATCATTTTCCCACAGAACGACTGGCGAGTTTCAACTGCTAACCTTTTGGTTAGCAGCCTAACGCTTAACTCACTGCACCAACAGGATCCCTTTATATTCCTAATCTAGGTTGTTGTTGCTAGCTGCCGTTGAGTTGGTTCCAACTTATAATGACCCTATGCACAACAGTGTTCTCGTGTGGTGCTGTGGGTTCATGTGCTGGACTGCAAGGTCAGTTTGAACTGCAAGATCAGCAGTTCAAGGTAGAAACGGTTCACGGTTCATTCCTCAGAAACTCTATACAGGGTCACTATGACCCTGAATCGGAACTGACTGGATCGCAGCACTTAACAACAACAATGTACAATAGAACAAAATACGGTCCAATCCTGCACTACCCTCACAATGGTTGTTACACTTGAGCCCATTGCTTCTACCACTGTGCCAATCCATCTCACTGGGGGTCTTCCTCCTTTTTGCTGACCCTCCATTTGACCAAACAAAATGTCCTTATCCAGAGACTGGTCCCTCTTGATAATATGTCTGAAGTATGAGTGAAGTCTCACCCTCCTGGCTTCTAAAAAGCATTCTGGCTGTAGTTCTTCCAACACAGATTTGTTTGTTCTTCTGGTAGCCCATGTATTTTAATATTCTCCTCCAACACCATATCTCAAATGCATCACTTCTTCTACGGTCTTCCTTATTCACTGTCCAGCTTTTACATGCATATATGAGGCTACTGAAAATACCATGGCTTGGGTCAGGCGTACCTTAGTCCTCAAACTGATAGCTTTCCTCTTAAACACTTTACACAGGTCTTGTACCGCAGATTTGCTTGATGCACTATGTTGTTTGATTCTCTGATTGCTACTTTGATGAGTGTTGGTAGTGCATCCGAGCAAAACAAAGTCTTTGACAACTTCAATCTTTACTCCATTTATCAGAATGTTTATTGGCTCAATGGTGTGGATTTTTGTTCTCCTTACATTGAATCCATATTGAAGGCTGTGGTCTTTGATCTTCATCAGTAAGTATTTTAAGTCCTGTTTGCTTTATATATTCTAGTTTCTCATTAATTTGCTCAGCAGACAGATTGAATACGTATGGTCATAGAATATAACCCTGGCACACACCTGTCCTAATTTTTAACCATTCAGTATCCCCTTGTTCTTTTCTAACAACTGCCTATTGGTTTATGCATAGGTTCCTCATGAGTACAATTAAGTGTTCTGGAATACCCATTCTTCGTAATGTTATCCACAGCTCGCCATGACAATACAATCGAAAGCCTTTGGGAAGTTAATGAAGCACAGATAAACATCTTTCTGGTATTCTCTACTTTCAGCCAAAATCCATCTGACGTCAGCAATGATATTCCTTGTTCCACATCCTAGTCTGAATCCGGCTTGAATCTCTGCCAGTTCCCTGCCAAAGTACTACTGCAGCCATTTTTAAATTATCTTTAGCAAAAAATTTACTTGCATGTGATATTAATGCTACTGTCTGATGATTTTCACGTTCCACTGGGTTACTGCTCTTTGGAATGGGCAGTAATCTAAGAAGTGGTCATGTGCCGTGCAGTCCGTTCTGACTCATGGTGACCATGCATAGGGTTTCTGAGGCTATAAATCCTTACTGGAGCAGAAAGCCTCATCTTTCACCATGGAACAGCTAGCTGACCTGGAAGTTAACAACCTGACTCATAACCACAACACTACCAAAGCTCCTTAGTAATCTAGGCGGTGGTGTACTATGACGTCGGTTCTGACTCATGTTTAGGGTTTTTGAGGCTATAAATCTTTATGGGAGCAGAAAGTCTCATCTTTCTCCCGTAGAACTGCTGATAGTTTCGAACTAGCTGAGCTTGCGGTGAGCAGCCTGAATCGTAACCACTAGCTACCAAGGACATAGCTACCAAGGGCTCCTTTAGTAATCTAGGTAGGGCACAATTCAACTGCCTGAGCCTCGGGTCCCCCATCTGGAAATAGGCACAATGATAGTACCTACCACTCAGGGTTAGGGTGGGATGCAGTGGTGTGTGTGTGTACCAATATCTAGCAAAGATGAGTGTGTATGTGTGAGTATGTGGGGAGGGGGGTTAGGGTACAATGTTTAGCAAGAGTAAACTGACAGTAAATGCAGCCCAAGGCTACCCCAACCATCTAGGGTAATCGAGCTATCCTCACACACACACCCATGTGTGCAAGGTGCAGGTGGAAATGGACAAAATCACTGGATGCTGACAGAAGACAGGGCAGGGGCTACTCCTGGCCAGGGACATTGAGTAGCTTTGAAGGCTGGTCATGTTCTGGTCCTTGATCTGGGTGCTGGTTAAGTGTGTGCTCAGTTTGTGAGATGTCAGTGAGATGCAAGCTACCTGTGTGCAGTTCTTTCTTCCTTCAATTTCTTATTGTGATTTGGGTAAAAGCTGACAGAAGAGATTGGTTTTCCACTCAACAACTCAGACACCTTCTGTTTTGGGCCACTGACCGCAAGCCTCACAATGGAGCTTCTCTCCTCCCACTTCCTCTGTTTCACATCTCCCTTCCTCCTTTGCTGTATCCATTCCTGCCTTCGGAGTTGTCGCCCTTTTCATCTCTTATGGCTGATTGTTCTAAGGAGGGTATACCTCGTCCCTGCTGCTACTGTGTATATTTCTGATGGACGTTTTTTCAGTAATATTCACAGCAACAAAACAACCACCTGTGGCACAGTTTAACATCTGTAAGATCAGAGGTGTCTGGAAGGGATCAGTAACTACCCTGAGGCTCTCTATTTCAGGCTATTTCTCACTGGACCTCTTGCCCTCTACAAATTCCATCCACACTCATCAAGATGCCCGGCCTAGTGTGGGGGGCAGAGTCTAAGATGAACTAGAACAAAATATTCCAATCCTGAAGGTGAATTTAAAATGTCCCAGCACCAACAGTTGATACAAAAGGCACCCGGTTATACCCTGGGGCTTCCGGTTTCCAAAACTCTGATTGTTGTTGTTGTTGTTGTTGTTGTTGTGTGCCGTGGAGTCGGTTCCGACTCATAGCGACCCTGTACAGGGTTTCCGAGGCTGTATATCTTTACGAGAGCAGAACACCTCATCTTTCTCCCGCAGAACAGCTGGTAGTTTCGAACTGCTGACCTTTAGGGTCGCAGCCTGATTCGTAACTCTGATAGTCATAACAGAATGCCTGGGGATTGCTCTTTGTACACTTTGCATATTTTACAATCAAATTTCTTAACTATAAAACTACATCTTGTATCTCTGAAGATTCCCTACAGCTTTTCTACCCCCAATACGAAAAGAGATCACAGCCCTCTTCGGTTGAGCTCAAATACAACTTCAGAATCCTCCTCAACACAGCGCTCCAAAGCAGCCCAAATCTACACAACGCATCTGACATGCCATTATTTTCCTGATTCTTTCCTAGTGTTGGTCCTAGTCCCCATTCCAGGGGAGAACCCTGACAGGCAGAAGCCGAGTCTTATCTTTCTTCTCTGAATCTCAGCTCTAAGCTCAGCAAACTTTCCCTTCAACTGCAAGCTTGCTCATTTGCTTCTTTCCAATCAAAAACACAGAAGCTGAACCAACAAGCCCAGGTTTCTGCAGAGCATGAAGAAGGAGTATTTCAACCTGACAGTTAACAAGGATGCACCCTGTCCAACCCCCACTCAAGATCCCAGGCACGGGTAGGTGTGCGGGTGCTAGGCCAGGTCCATCCAAGGTGCAACCTCTCTGCCCGGGTGCAAGATCAGGGAGCGATTTCCATTCCTAGGAGACTCAGGAGCATTTACAAACCCCTCTGGTTATCCTCCAAATGGGTTCAAAGCGGGGTCTCAAACCAGCTCAAACTGGCCCAGCCATGGCCAAAACAGCAAAATTGGAACTGACCTGAATTTGTAAAACGGATGTATACTAGAACAATACCCAGAAAGGGAAAATTTAAGGGTCGAAATCCTGGAATGAGAGACTCACAAGAAGCATAGTGAGCCCTTTCAGGAGCTAGATGTGGGAGACTGATTCACTGCCAGGATTGTGGAGTGTGATATGCGTTCAAAGCAACGCAATCAGCCGCCATCTTTGAGCAGGGCACCGCTGTTTCTGACTCTGCCAGTTGAGATTTGGTTTCTATGAAACGTGCAAGCTGCCCTTGTTTTCTAGGAGGGAGGTTATGTTTCTAACAGGGCATCAGCGTGTAATTTCAAAGAAATTACTGTTTTCATGGCAACCAGGTCTCACATCATGTGATTCCCAAAGAAATGAACGCTTATCTGGTTTCAAAGACTTTACAGAGAAATCAATCTATATGTTGTTTGGTTCTATCGGCTTCCCAGACACTAGTGTAGGGATGGGGGTCGGGGGGTGGGGTGGAGGAGGGCTGGGCTATAAAGTTTATGCTACTAGAACAGAGACCACACCACAGAATTCCACAGATCCAAGGTGACTCAATTCTGGGGAAAGGTCCAAAATACCCTTACCTTAAAGTCAGAATGGCCATTTTTTCCTGAAAGCCTTAGACTCGTGAACTTGCTCAAGGATCTTTGTGGCTCATGTAAATGTCTAACTACAAACATTTTTATTACTGAAATACTTTGTCCAACCATTCAGTGTTTGGATTTTGTCAATAATTTATTGGGGATGTTGAGATGGGAAACAGAGCAGAGTGTTTACAACTGGGAATATTCTGGAAATTCAGGGATATATGGCTACAATGACTAGTGCTGAGTTCTCCTCAAAGGTGAATAGTGTGACTTGAGCAAAGACCTTACAAAAAGCATCATCAACGCAAATGACATAATAATTGCTAAAGACGTCTATGCATCAGACACAGTACTGATCTGGTTGTTTTGCTAATTAATTCATGTGGTGGTAGCTGCAGCGAAAGAAGCATTCCAGCACTAAGTTGAGCGCAGGAAGAACACTAACACAGGCAGCACACGGAGGTCTCAAGAGGCACAAGCGAGAATGTCAAGGACATAGCTAATGACATATATACCTAGGAACTTCAGAGACAAGATGGTGGTGTTGTTAAGTTCTGACAAGTTGCTTCTGATTCATAGCAATCTTGTATAGGGTTTTAGAGGAGAAGCTGGTGGGTTTGAACTGCCGACCTTGTGGTTCTCACTCCAGTGCTGGTTCTACAGTGCCACACCGGGCCTCCTCAGAGACACCATGGAGATGTGCAACCTTAAGCATGGTACCTGAACTTTCTGAACTTCAGGTCTTCCATCTTTAAAATGAAGGGGCTCAACTTTAAAACACAAGAAATTTCTTATACCTGTGTTCATAGCAACACTGGTCACAATGACCACAAGGTGGAACACCCCAAATGCTCATCAGTGTGTACAGCACATCTGTACAACAGGCTATTAATCAGCTATGGGAGGGACAAAGGGCTGATACATTCCATAGCACACATGAACCTCCAACACCTTATGCTAAATGAAAGAAACCAGGCGCAAAAGGTGATGGGAAATGTCCAAAATAGATCCATCCAGAGGGACAGCAAGTAGACTAGTAGTTGGCTAGGGAGGGGCGCGAATCAGGAGCAGCTGCGTCTGACCCGACGGCACATAGCAGCAACTGCTGTAGCTTGATGGACACAGGGTTTCCTTTTGGGGTGATGAATGTTCTGGAACCTGACAGAGGTGGTGGCTACACAGCACTATGAATGCAGTAAATCCCTTTAAAATGGTTCCTTTTATGTTATGTGAATTTCACCCCAATAAATCATTTTGTAAAAATGCTCTGAATCCAGAATAATTAAAATAGCAAGGGAGTGGAGCAAAGAAGGCAAGTCAATCAGTGCGAAGTAACAGCAAGCCTACAAAGAGATGTTAGCACATATATTAAAAATGTTAGTATATGGTCATAAGTTAACTACAGGTGGGGGCCTCTCACAGTTTACTACAGACTGCCATCCTAATGACTGTCCTAAGTTGGTCTTGACAGGAGTCGAATACCTCACTGGTTTTTTACTTTAATTATTACTGCCTTTTATTATCAGTATCTTTATAAATCAGGAGTCCTGGTGTCGCACTGTGGGTTAATGTGCCAGACTGCAAAGCCGTTTGAACTACAAGGTCAGTGGTTCAAGCTCACCAGATGCTCCTTGGAAACTCTATACAGGGTTGCTATGGATCGTTATCAACTTGACAGCACTTAACAACAACAACAATCTTAATAAATCAGGCAGCGTTTTGAACAGTAAATCAAAACAATGAACATTTGCAAATGATAACATCAGCAGATTGTGCACCGCAGCATACTGCTAACAAAAGATTTCTTTACATGTAAAAAGGACGGTCCTTGGTACAGTTCATCATAATTCAACTACATCGTTAAGTTGGGGACTAGTTATATTTGGAGGGAAAGGGAAGGAATTGGGAATGAGAAAAAGAACACCAAAGATTTAACTCTCGATTAATATTGTTTCTGTTAGGTATTGTCAAGTCACTTCCGACTCAGTGACCGTGTGTAGGCTTTCTGAGGAGTGGCTGGTATGAATCGCCAACCTTGGAGTTAGTAGTCCATTGCTAACCCTATAGTACCACACCACAGCTTCAGATTAATGTTAGCTATAAGTTAATAAAGGAAAGGAAAAGCTTGCAAAGTCTTGAAATGTGGAGGAAATTTCTAAGACAAATGATAAAAGTAGAGGCCACTAGCCAAGATACTCAGACCCTGATCCCAGAAAAATTTTAAATGATGTTGCAAGTTCAAGCCCATCAGCCGCTCCACAGAAGAAAGATGACACTTTCTGCTCCCATGAAGATTTTTGTTGTTAAATGCTGTCAATTCAATCCAAATCATAGCAACCCTAGATTGGGTTTCCAAGGAGTGACTGGTGAGTTTGAACTGCTGACCTTGTGGTTCAGACCGACCTTACGGTCCAATGCTTTATCCCATAGCGCCATACTTCAGAACTCCTGTACAGGGTTGCTCTAAGTCAAAATTGACTCGACATCATCTAACAACAACAGATATCAACTAAAGAAGCCCAGGTGGCACTGTGGTTTAAGCATTAGGCTGCATGGTCAGTGGTTCAAACCCACCAGGGGAAAGACAAGGCTATATGATGTGGTGGAGATTTACAATCACGGAAGTGCCGCTGTCCGATGAGGTAGCCATGAGTTGGAATTCACACGATGGCAGTGGATTTGATTTCCGTTTTTATGTTTCAGTAAATGCCCAAATGAAATCAAGAGGCTGGAGAAAAAGTAAGTTGTGGTGGTTATGTGTCGTGGTGTTGGTTCAAGTGTTGGGGGGCAATAGTGCCTCTCATATACATGACTAGACAAAGGATGACTGGCTTTCCTATCTTCTACAAGAAACCCTTACAGGTGACTCTTAAAGAAATGGGCACACATCCACTTACTACAAAGACGAAATAAACCACCTACAAAACAAATGCAAATCGTTGTGACCACACAGGTGAGATTTAATTTAACAAATAATTATTGAGGACAACCAGGTCAGTCCACATCCATCTAAAGGACTCTGAGTCTACTTCCACTGGGCAGGAATGGTCACAAAGAGCAGCCTGTTTGCAGGTGGCCCTGAGTGTGCATGGCTATGACCGGACATAGGAAGTTGCCCCACCAGAGTCATGGAGAGACACCTTGGGTCTTCGGAGGTCCCTCTCCCCTCCGGCCTTGAACCAGACATTGGAAAAAATACCCCCTCTTCTCCTGGACCTTCCCCCTCTCTTAAGGTCCAGAGGACATTCCAGGTGCTGAACAAGAGCAGGTCAGGAGGGGCTCTGTCTGCCCCTCCTCAGACAAACACCTTACTGTTACCCTGCACTACCTCAGACCCTGGCCACACTCCAGGCCGCTAAGGCAGCCTCTTCATTTTAAAGATAAGACCCATACCAATGATAAATATGGTAACCTGCTATGTTACTGTACCACGTCAGTATGTCCTGCGGTGCTGACTTGTGTGTTACTGGGATGCTGGAAGCAGGGTCACCATTGGTGGACAGGTTTCAGCAGACCATCCAGACCAAGAGACTAGGAAGAAGGGCCGAGCGATCTAAATTTGAAAATCAGCCAACAAAAGCCCGATGGAGCAGAACAGGACGCTATCTGCAGCATGTTGGAAGGTGAACCCCAGCGGACGCGACAACGGACTCGAACACAAACCAACAATTGTGAAGACGGTGGAGCTCCGTTCTATCATATATAGGGCCGCCGCCGCCACCAAACTGAATTCCAGTGAACAAAGCCAGGCTCTAAGGTGGTAAATGGACTCACTATATCTTCTCTCGATCAATCAAAGTAGATTCACTGAGCACCTGACATGTGCCGGTCCTGTTGTAAACACCAGCGATACGGCTGTTGTTATTGTTGTTAAGTGACGTCAAGTCGGTTCCGACCCATAGCGACCCTGTATAGGGTTTCCAAAAAGCAGCTAATGAGCTTGAACCACCAACCCTGTGGTTCAAACAAGTTTACAGTCCAGTGTACTAACTCTCAGGGTCACACCAGATGGAAATCCCTGCCTCTCTAGTGGAAGGAGAACCCAAACAAAATGAGAAGAAAGTCTGCTCGGTTCCAGTGAGGGCTAATGAGGAGAAGTCAGTCCAGGAATGAGGATGAGAAATGCGGTACTGGGCAGCTGGTAACCCATTCCAGAGGCAATGGTCAGGGCAGGCCTCCCAGCTGACTTCTGGGCTCAGGCGGCAGGCACGCAGGAGCTGGCTGTGCAGAGGTTACGGCACATGGACTGGTCAAGGGTGGACTCCCACTCTCTACTTCGTCCCCCCTTTTTTCACCCTATTCTGGGGTCGGGCAGGGCCTCGGTGGCCTGCTGAATTGCTGAGTCATCTGCAAGACTGGCAAGGTACCTGAAGTAACTGTGAGGCTGCCAGGTGGGGTGTACCCAGTGGGTTGTTGCTGTTGTTAAGGGCCGCCGGGTAGGTTCCAACTCACAACGACCCAGTGTATAGGGTTTCCGAGGAGTGACTAGTGAGTGGGTTTAAACCACCAACCTTATAGTTCGTAGTCCCGTGCTTATCCTACATCACCATAGCAGTGGGTACACACGGGTCAGTGCCAGCGATGGACTTCAAATGCAAGTACACCTGACCACGTCTCCACTGTACCACCCTGCCTTTGCAGACAGACTCAGGTTGCATGGTAGATCACTGAATGACCAGCCAGGTGCCACGATCCGGAAGGGGTACAAAGCACTGCATCCCAGGGAGCAGCCATCCACATCTGAGGACTAGGACGAGCCTTGCTCCCCACTCCTCTTTCTGGTGCTCGGAGTGCTGTTTTCCCACAGACCCTCTGCATTGTCCCCCATAGCTTCACTCCTTCCTGGAGCCGGGCAGGGCCCTGGCAGCCTGCAGAACTGCTCAGCATTACTTAGTAAACTTCAAAGATACTTGTGGGAACTGTGAATGAGACAGCTGTCTGTGGGGCTCGATGTTCCGGCCTGGCAGGAGAAGTCATTCAGGGACCTTTTCAAACCACGTGGTGGCTAACGTTCTAGAAAACAGTCATACACATGTGCAGTACAAGCATGTGTCCCAGTACAAGCATGTATACCATACGCACACATGCTGGCTCTCAAGCACACACCCCAGCATGAACACATTATGTTTGTTTTCCCTGTCATCTAATTATAAAGTTGGGTGCAGTTTGTGCAGTCTCTAGGGGGTGCAAACAGTAAACCATAAGGTTGGAGGTTTGTGTCCACCCAGAGGCACCTCGGAAGAAAGGCCTGGTAATCTACTTCTGAAACTCAGCTGGTGACAGTCCTAGCAGGCACAGGTCTACTCTGACACACATGAATCAGAGTCAGCTGGAGTGCTGACTACTTATACTGTGAGCACACAGCATGCAATGCTAAGCTGGGAGACTGTGCTAGCAGCCCAGTTTGGTCATGGGGGAGCCGCTCACGTGACCTCAGAGCTCACTTTCTCAGCCGTCCTGAGCCTCGGTCTCCTTCTTGCCACAATGGAGCGCCTGGTGACCGTGAGAGTCACAGACAACCTGGGTACAGTACCCACTCAGGGCCTGGCATGCAGTGGCAGCACTATGACATGGAAACTGTCAAGCTGCAATATGGCTGCAGAACTATTTGCAATGTAATCATTTCACTTTAGTGGACAAACTGGACCGACGTAAGCAAATTTATGAGCCATTTCTAAGTACAAATGGCAACAGAGGTGAGATAATGAGCAACCAGCCCCAGCTAGCAACCGGCAGCGAGAGGAATGCTTCTTGGGCGATCATCTATTTACTTTTTACTTTCTTGGCTGTGGTGCGGCTTCAGTCAGCCAGCCAGGGCACAGCCACGACAGATGGACTGACCTCTTGAAATCAGTTAACTTGGAAGAGGGAAGGGAATGACTCTTGAACCCAGTGAACTCAATTCTACAAGTGCAATCTGAGAGCAGATCTGGGTTTGTGTCGTCCACTCCTCACCAAATACTTGGCACTACAGTAGCCAAGCCCTCGACCTCCTGTGGGAGGATGGAGACACAGTGCCAATGGTGAAAAGACGACAACAGGATGGGGCAACAGAACTGTGAGTGCCCACCCAGATCCTAGAGGAAACAGCTAACACAAGCCACCAGCGACTGTCTAGTTCTCAGCAGAGTGGGCAGTGAGCTGGGCAGAAGGGCAAGAGGTCATCAACCCTGGGACTCTGGTTGCAATGATTACGTAAGACGATGGATACACAACGGTCCCGAGGGATGATGGGTACTTTGCTACTGACTGAAAGTTGAAGGTTTGAATCCAGCCAGTGACAACGTGGAAGGAAGGCTTGGTGATCTACTTCTGAAAGAGACATCCCATGGAGCACAGCTGTACTCTGACACACACGAGGTCGCTGAATCAGTCAGCTCCACGGCAATGGGATATGGAAGAGAACACAGCCTGGCACACCAGGGCCATGATGCAGTGTTACCTAGGGAAGCTCCTAGCTCCACGGCTTGGTGATGCTTCCCTTTCCCAGTGGCACAGAAGTCATGGAGGTGGCAGCCGCATGGGGTGGGGGGAATTAAAAGAGAGACG
>NW_006408555.1:7849332-7850297 GCF_000296735.1 Chrysochloris asiatica
TGAGCGGAGGAGCGGGCTTTTGTGAGCAGGAGGAAGACACTTCAGAGGAACTGTCAGGGATGTCAGCTGCAGAGGGGACTGGCTGAGTCACCCCGTCAGACAGGCTGCGCTGCTCCCCCAAAGACGAATACTCCCACCGAGAGGAATTTGTTTGACTTGAGAAAAGTACAGGTTACAGCGATACGGATTAAACACCCCACCTTCCTGCTCAACAGAGGGGAGAAATGAGTAACAGGGAACCCATCATGGTCCCTGAGGGAGCAGCATCTTTGCTGGGATCTTCCCCCCAAAGTGGAGCCCAAGTCATATCGCACTTGCCTGCAATGATGATTACCACAAGGTCTCCCACCCTCAGCCCCACCCCCAGATAAAAAGGGTCTGACATCAGAACACACAGAACTCGAATAGGGATGCAGCTGAATCTGGGAAGTCTTTGTTCCTATGGCACTGTAGGATAAGTACTGCACTGCTAACTGCAAGATTGATGGTTCAAACCCAGGAGCCGTTCCTTGGGAACCCTATACAAGGTCTCTCTGAGTTAGAACTGACTCAACGGCACTTAACAACAAAGTGAGGTGAATTCTGCTTCCCCTGGTCTTCCCATCACAACGATTTCTACTCTGAACCCCAATTATACCTCCTGGACTGGAAGGTGTACTCCTCAACCAACAGGGATGCTCTTATCATCTTCTAGCCTGGATCCAGACCCAACACAGATATTCCCTGATGGCCCACAATGTACCCAACACTTATGGGCAGGCATCTGTCACCTCACAGTGCTGGAGGTCACAAGCCTGACACTACACGAAAGTCAAGGTGGAGGCTCCAGGGTAGAACCAGTTTCCTTCTCATTTCCAACTTCTAAAGACGGCCCCTGATCCCTGGCTCAAGGTCCCCTTCCTCCTCTTTCAAAGCCATCAACTGTATCCCTGAATCCTCTGCTCTCCCCATCACCTCCCTCTCTG
>NW_006408555.1:7850710-7946367 GCF_000296735.1 Chrysochloris asiatica
CCTGCATCCTCTGCTCTCCCCATCACCTCCCTCTCTGTATCCCTGCATCCTCTGCTCTCCCCATCACCTCCCTCTCTGACTCACACTCGACACAAACTGAACACTCGGTTTTATCACCATGACCTCCCGGATGTTTTCCCTGATCCTCCTAACCCGGGAGAGTTCCGACTCTCTCATTTCCCCTCACTTACACCATCATACGTGTCATTCTGTACTGAGAATATCTGTCTACCCATCTGTCTTCTCCTCAAAGGCAAGAACCACAGCTTGTTCACCTGTGTCTAGCCCAGGGCCTGATTTACACCGTGTGCTCAGTAAGGGACGGATGGATAAGTGCCTGGCATGAAAGCACATGCTCAGTAAATATTTGCTGAGTGACAGGAAGGAGGGAGAGAGAGAGAATGAAAGAGATGGAAAAGGGCATGAATGAGGGCTGCCATCTGTGATGTGAGAACTCAGTTAAGGAGAGGTCCACATGAGGAAGAAGATAAAGACATGGGTGTCATTTGAGCTAAGTCAGAGGAGTAGCTACTCAGCAACCAGTTACCTGCGACTTCAGAACCAGTGACCAGGAAGACTCTTAACAACAGGTTCACAGAGTCAACTAGTATTAGCAAAAAGGCAATAAAACTTTAAACTCCAGCGTTGGCTCATCAGCACATCTCTCTGAAAGCCACCAAGGTGTGTGAGAACGTCAGCTCCGAGCTCTACCTGTGTGTCATAGTAAGATGGTCTGTGAACACGTCACTAGTCCTCCAGCCTTGCTTAGAGCCCTGTGTCTGTCTATGCTGGATCCAGGGCTCAGCATGGAGCCCACAGTGGAGTGGGAGCTAAGGGATGTGCCCTCACTTCAACGTCAGGCAAGAGCCAATTCATTCCACCCATTTTCCATAATATACATCATCTTCTGTGACACTGTGACACAAAGTTGTATTTTTCTAACTTTATTATAAAATTTTTAAAACTTAGAGAAGGAGTAGATACTATTATACCAAAGAAACCAAAATTGTTGCCACAGAATCAATTGTGACTCATAGTCACACTATATGGCAGAAGAGAACTGCCCCCACCTCCATAGAGTTTCCAAGGCTGTAATCTTTCAGGAAGTACACTGACACATCTTTCTCCCATGAAACAGTTAGTGGGTTCGAACCACCGACCATTTGGTTAGCAGTCAAGCACTTTAACAACTGTGCCAGCAGCACTTCTTAAGTACTGCTATGTTGTTGTTGTTAAATGCTGTCAAGTTGGTTCCAACTCATAGCAACCCCTACAAAGGGTTTCTGAACTACTGACCTTGTGGTTTGCTTAGTAGTGTTTATCCTACCAAAAATAACAAAAAATGAAAAATGCTAACAATAATGACTATTGGCCTGAGCACAAAGCAACTGGGGATCTCATGTACTGCTGTTGAGAGCACTGAATGGTCCAACCACTTGGGAAAGAAACCTATTTGGTATTTACTACAAACGTTGAACCTACACATGCTTTGAACAGCAAAGCACCCTGGACTGTGTGCACCCACAGAAACCAGCACATATATCCCCCCTAAAAAGGCATTTGTCAATGCACTGCCCACAATATAATTTATAAAGTTTCAAAGAATTGAAGCAACCAAACGGCCATCACTGGAGGCGTATTGTTAGGAAACAGTCCCATCTAGCAGTGAAATGAGTAACCTTCACCTAGTTACAAAATATGAATACAACACACAATGAATATGTAGCCCAAGTAACAAGGCACAAAAGACAACCCTGAACAGCTGCCACTTAGATGTCACTTCCCCCTAGCCTCACATTTTGATATTTCTGTCTCACAAAGGGGTCGCTGATTTCATAGCAGCACTTTTTGATTTACTCTTATATTTTCTTTCTAATGATCAAATGCCCCTCGCAGAGTGGGAGGCCCTGCTGCTGTTAGGATGCAGACCACCCACCCCTGTGGGCAGAGGCCGAGGCATCGGGGCCCTAATCAGGTACAGGCTGCCTGGCAGTAGCCACACCTGTGACTCCATGTCTTGGGCAGTGACAGCAAGCAGGCAGGTAGGAAGCGCTTTGCAGACTTCCTACCTCAGTAGACTTCCTGACTGCCTCGCGGGGTTAGTAGTGGCTGGACTACAGCTATCAAGTTGACTTGGTTAACTTACCCAAGGTTGCTGAGCTGACAGGGGACTCCAGATTGGGGTTCTCTGTCTGTCTGTCTGGCACTTGTTTGTAATTGCCTGTTCCAAAGGACAGACACTATTCCTGTTTCATTCACCCAAGGAGGCCCAGGAGAAGGACAGAGGGGGCACCGAGTGCTGCCCACCTCCCAAACGGAATTCCCTGAGATCTGGGCAGGGTATGTGGCGTTTCGGGTCTCCAAATGTGTTGTGACAACCTCGGCACCTTGCAGGTCAGAGTGTAGCACATGAAGTCTCAGACAGAGGTAGGATCTGGGGAGCCGAGGTTTATGAGACACGAAAGGTCCCTGCCCTGAGGGACATAAACCATTTGCCATCAGTTGGTAAACCAAAGGTTGGAGGTCTGAACCTAGTCAGCTGCACTGTGGGAGAAACAGGTCTGGTGATCCATTTCCGGAAAGAAAACAGCCTAGAACAAAAGCCTATGTTGTTGTTGGTAGGTGCCATCGAGTCAGTTCCAGCTCATAGCGACTGTGCACAACAGAAGGAAACAGTGGCCAGTCCGGCTCCACCCTCTCAATTGCTATGTGCGAGCCCACTGCTGCTGCCACTGTGCTAATCCATCTTGGGGGTCTTCCTCTTTTTTATTGACCCTCCACTCTCCCTACAATGATGTCCTTCTCCAGGGACTGGTCCCTCTTGACAACATGTCTAAAATAGAAGGGGAAGAAAAAACTAAAAACTGTGAGCAAAACCTAAGGAGCAGTTCTGTAACACACAGTGTCTCCTAAGTCACAAAAGAAAAACATCTTCAACAAAAGATAAACACACACACCACTGCCGTGATGAAAACCGTGTGAACACCGTGAAGATCGCTGGTTCAGGATCAGGAAGAGTGAGGAGGAGCCCACAGCTGTGGGGTGTGAGTGGGGAGGGAGATGCTCACTTTGTGTTGAAGAGGCAGCAGCATCCAGAGGAGGTAGAGGAGGAGCTCAGCGGTACAGCCCAGCTCCCTGGCAGAGAGAACCAGGTCAGGCTTTCCTGGTGTTGGCTCAGCTTGAGGAGGGGGACTTCTCGGGGCACTCAAGGAAATGGGCACGCTCTCCAAGTGGGCCACCCAGGGAGAGGTGGGGGTGGGGGACAGTGATCTTAATTAGGATGCTATTACTAAACTGCTAACTCACAGACTGGGATTCTTCAGACAGGATTAGTCAGTGGTCTGGCCAAAGACCAGTTTGATGTGTTGAAAGGGAAGCCCTGCCTTAGGGGGGACCGTTTCCAAGCCCACCACTTCACAGGTATGTGACTCGTACAGATAATCAGTGTCAAGTTACTCTCTGTAATGACAAGGAATGAGCTTGAGCTCTAAGAGTCAACACACATCCGTCTCAGTACACCGGCACAGAACAAGGAGGGAAAAGCAGGTCACACAGAAATTTTACCAGCATACAAAGCCCTGCTGACGATCACCCCAGCACATATAAAAGTATCCAGAGTGGAAAGGAGAGCCCCACACCCAGTTTATAAGACGAGGCACTTCAAGAGGGGGAGGAGTCTAGAGATGAATGCCAAAGTTTCTAAAATTCAGCTATACAATGAGCGTTAAAGTCACTGAATTTTATGTGTGAAGACTGTGGAAATGGTAAAACATCTTCTCTTACCTGTACATTTACCACAGTAAGAAACGAAACAAGTGTCACCTTCCTAGCTCTTACTAAAAAGGCAGAGCAAAGAGAACAGAGTATTTGCAGGGGTCGATTCTGTGGCGGAAGTGCAGGGTTTTGATATGAGTCTTTGTTGCTGTCGGTTGAGTAACTAACCTGGCGTCATCTTGGCATCTGAATGTGGTGAGCCAACAGATCCCATGGACTGTGCTGTGCAGCTTTTTGGTGTTTTTTTGTTATTATTATTAATTCTCAAAATTCAAAGGGTAAGATGTATTACAGTCCCCAGCACTCCTGGTATCACTCACTCAACAGATGTCCCTCAGAACAAGCGTACACAGTCCAGGCACCCCCATGGCTCTGCTCGAAGGCCCTGAGCTCTGACTAGGTCAAGGGAAACATAAACGGACCCATCTGACCCACGCTTGTTGAGGGGCCACACCCGGAAGAGGGCTGGGTGGCTTCAATCAAGGGACTGGGATTATAGATTTCAGAGGACTCCCTGTTTCTCCCAGCCCAAACCCAGGTACTATCACCTGGCAGAAGGCTCTGATGACAATGTCGGCCCACCAATCATGCTCTAGGAAACCCAATGATGTCACCAATTGCCAATCGGAGCTTCCCATCAGCAGGAGCAATCGTGTGTTGCCACACAGGGTTTGACAGGACTCCAGCTAACCACAGGACACCTGCCATTATCTTTCTCTGGGGCAGCCTTATCAGGTGCCCACATACAGTCACATACACGGGCATTTCCCAACTCTGACACCAGTGCCTGCAGCCACCTGCTCTGTGCTCCAGAGTTTCAGCTCTGCAGTAAACCTGGAATGGGTTCCTTGGATCCCACGCACATGTTCCTTTACCTCATTTCTAAATGAAAAAGAAGTAACCTTCTATCCACTACACTGCACCGGCTTGTACGTTTGCCTTCCTACAGAGAGATTCTGTCTGTGAGCTTTCAGATGGCAAGAAGGAAAAAGAAAAATCCAAGTCTCCCTACGCCTCTTTTCCCTGTTCGAAAGCACAGGCCCACATCCATGAAAACCTGGCTGACTCCCCCAGACTGTAGCATCTTGACACTGGGGTCCAAAATAGGCAGTAGTTTTTTAAAAACATGAGGTTTCTCTTGTTAGCTCCTCACCCCACATCTGCCTGCCAATAAACAAGGTTTTGGGTGAGGAGAAAATTCACTCCAGGGAGCTAGTGGGAGGGGCTTTTGGAGATTCTCTGCAGAGACAGTGTGCTAGGTTCAGGATGCAAATATGATTCGGTGCCATGCAGCACCACCTCTTCCAGAAGCAGAACACCCCCCTCCCCCGTGTACTCCAATCCTTAGGTTACATGTCAGGGCAGCACCCGACCTTGCAGCAATGGGGGCAGCTGTGATGTGCTTGGGGGGTGGGGGGGTCTGGTGGAGAGGAGCACACAGCCACCAGAAACAAAACCCTCTGCTGTCTTCCTGCTGCTGCCGACCATCACCATAGGAACCACATCCTGCCGCTGCCATGGCAACTGCACAGTACCATCCGCTCCGTGAGCAGCGATGCAGGGACTCAGGAAGGTTCACTGCAAGGGTGCGTCAGAAAGGCTGAGGCCAAGGGCCCGTAGTCCACAATCCTCCTCCTCCCATACCTCCAGAATTAATGGACACAGAAATGAAATCCTGCATTAAATGTGCTCCTGGGCTACAAAAACATCCAGGGCAGAACACAACAGATAAGAGCCCCGGGGGATTGTGTAGGCAGTGTGACCATGGCTGAATAGAAGAGGGCAGGATGTGAAACCCATTGGGTGCCCCACGGTTAAGCCACAAGTGTTTACTGGGCTCAGCATCCCCTGCAGGTCAGGCATCAGGCTGGGTTCTTCTAGAAACAGCATCTGATTTCATCCTCATAGCCACCTTGCTTGGAAATCTAAGTCTCATTTCCTGCCTGACTTGTACAGAAGAGCCGGACTCAGAGAGGTTAAGCAACCTGTCCAAGATCACACAGCAGACCTGGTAGGATTATCTCTACATCTGACTCTGAGGCCCTGAGGATCTCTGTTCAACTCATCATCTGCGATGAGGTGGTCCATCAGTCAGATCCCACTTACTGTCGTACTACATAAACAGCACGTGTTACATGTTTTTTGCTGGCCTCGTTACAACCCCTACACACACACACCCATTATGTTCGTAAGCACATTACACCTTTTTTTTTTTTTAGCATGCTGTTAGCTTCAATTTCTATTTCTGATCACATGGAAACTTCATGTGAGGCAGGTATTCATTTTAAATTGCTTGAGCCAATTTAAACCAAAAGTATTTATCATTAAATCAAAAGTGATACATGAAATTAACTTTTGTAATTTCCTAATAAAATAAATAAAGAACAAAACAGCATCACCTTCCTCATTAATGGAGCGGGGGGATGCCATGTTGAACTAAAGCGTATGGATCTATGAAGGACGGCAGAAGTAACGTTTTCAGACTATTTTTATACACATAAACAGAAGGTTAAAGAAACTGAACAGAAAGACAGCTGTACTGTGGGAGTCCTGTGTGACGTTGTAGCATAAGCATTGGACTGCTAACCACAAGGTCAGCAGGTCACGCTTAGCAGCCACTCCTCAAAAACCCTATACACCATCAATGAGTTGAAACCAACTCAACAGCACTTAACAACAACAACACGGAAGGACGAGGAGCCCTGGTTGCCTAGTAATGGGTTGGTCCGCTGGGCGGCTAACCACTGGTCAGCTGTTTGAATCTACCAGCCACTCTGAGGAAGGAAGAAGCTTTCTGCTCCCATAAGTATTTACAGGCTCAGAAACCCTACAAGGGGTCTTTTTGGGTTGGCATTGATTCAGTGAGAGCAGGCATGGGAGGATGGGAGAATGAGGCCCAAATCCACTTTTGGAAATGTCACAGGACACGCGCGGTATATATATGGACATGCTATATCCCCATTCTTCAAGTTATATATGTTGGCATGTTCTTACCGATGTGGACATGTTATGTGTGAAAATATGGTAATAACAACTAATGATGTGTAATGAACATGATTTTTAATATACCTTCACAGCTACTCTGTAAAGACGGCATGTTTTGTGGTAGGCGCTGTGCGAGATGCTCTACATGGGGCATCTCATTTGTGCCTCAGAGTCTAAGATGTGGAAACAATCACACGGATAAGGAGTGAGAAGCAGAGAGACGACGAACATGTCCAAGGGCACACAGCAAGCAGCAGACCTGGGATTCAAACTGGGACAGGAAGACTCCAGAGCCTGACTCTCAGGCACTTTGCTATATTGTGCTGGGCAGTGGAAACACAAATATTAGGCCCAAGTGACCAACCACAGCCTCCCAAGGCCTCCCGCCTTCTCAGCTCGGCTGTCACCCCATGAGACTTTGAAATGACCCCTGTGGCTGCCCAGGAACAGTGGCAACCTTGCCCACTGTTGCAGGCCCACAGGCCCACACATAAGCCCACATGAGGAGAGCTCTGGTGAGTAGGCGCTTCACATAGTGTGACCCACTTCTATGTCCTCCATCCCAAAGACCCGCTTCCCGTTCACTGCAGTCCAGGGAGTCAGAGCCCTCCTCACTGAGCACAGTACACAAGGCAGGTAGTGTCTGTGGAGAGTCTAGCAAATTCCAGCACTTCACGAAATCATTTTCATGAAGAATATAATAGGTTGGCACATGGTAACTCCATGGGGATAAGCACTGGTCTACAAATCACAAGGTCAGCAATTTGAGCCCACCAGCAACTCTAAGGAACAAAGATGGGGTTTTCTGTTTCTGCAAAGATTTATAGTCTCAGAAACCCTGTACAGGGTCACTATGGGTCTGAACGGACTCAGTGAGTGGCATTTAAGAATAACAACATATTATAGATTTGAAACGCAAGGCTGGCAGTTCAAACAGCTGCTCTTCGGAAACCCTACACACGGTCACTGTGAGTTGGGACCAACTGGACGGCACTTAACAGCAGTAATTAAAGCGTGAACCATATGCCGTTGCCATTTTGTGCGTTAATGTAAATCATAAGATGTTTTGCAGCTACCCATAAAAGTTTCCACCGGCCAACTTTTCTCAGAAGTAGATCTCCAAGGCCCTTCCTCCTCGTCAGTCTTTTTCTGGAAGTTCTGATGAAACCCGTCCACCATGGGTGAGCCTAATGGCATTTGCAATAGCAGTAGCACAGCTTCCAGTCTCACAACAACCTGAAAGCCACCACAGTGTGACACACTGACAGACAAGTGGTGGCAAGTTAAAAACCAGTGGAACAGTGGCAACTTCACATTGTTTATCCTCATATCTGAAACTCACAGCAACCCCCCCTTAAAAGATGAAGAAACTGAGGCCCAGAGTAGCTAAATAACTTGCCACGGGCCATACAGACAGGAAGCGTTGACCCAAGATTTGAATCATCCAGAGCTATCTTGTTTCAAAGTCAGACTTCTTTGTCTGCCATGTGCATGCTGTCTCCCCAACTGCCCTGTGTTGTGGGAAGCCCTGCAAGGGTGTGACCAAGTGGGAGACTACTTCTTAGACAAGAGGTTTCAATTAGAGGGACCCAGGCTCTGCTGTCAAACAGAAGCAGGTTCAGCTTAGTGGTAAGGCCAGGAATGATGACGACTTTCCTTGATGTGCTTTAGTCAACATCCAGAAACCTGGGATAGAGGCAGATGAGACATTGGCCCCAGCTGACTAATGCACAGGGCGGGATACCTATCTCACAAGGCTGGAATGAGAAATGAACACAGTGCTGAGGGCTAAGAGCCCAGCGGTAGCAGGATGATGCTCAGCACACCTTACTTGTCTCACTCACGCTCACGGTTGATCTTCAGATCTCACACCCAAGCTGGAAGGTGCAGCGCAGTCCAGATCCCTTCAGTAAAAAACCTCTCCCAATGATGTGCCCTGTAAACTTTCACTCAATCCAAAATAAAAACATTTAATTAAAAAAAAAAAAACCTCTCCCATTTCTGTCCCATTGTTGGTCGCAGACAGGTATCCCCACCTCACAGCATCTTTGTGGGGCACAAACAACATGTCCCATATAAAGGATTTAGCACAATGTCTACCAACATTCAGAGAGTAGCTAGGAATGCTCATTAAAAACAAAGCTTATTAAAAATCCCTGCTGTCGGTGTGTGCCATCAAAGCCATTTCAATTCACAGCGACCCGACAGGATGGAGTAGAACTGCCACACAGGTTTACAGAAGCAGATCAAAGTCAACACTAACAATGAGTCATGTTTCTGTCCGTCATACAGGAGTCCTGGTGGTGTTGTGGGTTAGATGCTGAGCAGTTAACCATGACGTCGGTGGCTCAAACCCACCAGCCTCTCCACCAGAGACGGAAGACGCTGTCTGTTCCTGGAGAGATTCAGTCTCGGAAACTCTATGGCGGTGGGTTCAGGTTGATTTTCATCCATTGTAAGGTTGGCATACTCATTCATGACCCTGAGATGCCTCCCCACCTCTGAAACCTGCAGCATCAACAATTCTAGAGGCCAGCCACTGGGCCAAGCAAACGGACACCCAGCAACAGCTGGTTTCTTCAAAACTGTAACCAATTTTCTGCGCTCAGCTATCTTTTGACCAATGAGAGAGCCAAATTGGAAATACAGATGGGGTAATCCACAGACTGAGGCCATGGGAGTCTCAAAGATGACCAGGAAATGGCATACCACTGACCCAAGTTTGCCAAAGAATGGTGAGTCCTGAAATAGCTTTACTATCCGGCCTACTATTCATTCCCAGCACACACAGAACCAGCCATGGTGGGAGCTACAGCGAGGTGGGGCGGGCAATGGAGCGCCTGTCATTTCCTTTCTGTGAAGAAATTCCATCCATCGCTGGTGGTCACGTTCCTAGAAAACCCACACACTACGCAAGGTTCTTGTCACAGTGGGAGGTCAGCATTTAAAATAGTGATTTTACACGACTGCCAGCTTTGTGCCATCGTCCAACCCTCCAGAGAATGTCTAATTCCAAAAATGGCATTCCCCACGGATGGGATCATTTCCGATGGCTTCCCAAGAGAAAGGCCACTGCTTTGCATTTCGTCTGGATAAAATGTTTTCAACCTCCCTGCTATTTGAGCGTTGAGTGCTAACACACACTGGTTTAAACCTGGGGTATTTTTTTTTGGGGGGGGGGTTCATTTGGGTTTGTCTTGGTTTTGCTTTCCATCCCCCTAGCACCTTGCACAGCTAGCACATACACACGGCACTGTCATGTAAACGGAAACGACATTGCAGTGTGTAGAGTAGAAAGCTAGAGAAACCCCTGGCCCGGGACTCAGTCCTCAATGGTATTTTCTAGGCCTTTGTGTACATGTAAAAGCATGTGTTCTGTTCAATGCTTTGGCATAAGGGCGCATCTAGGCCCAGAGCATGCCTTGGCAAAGTGTTGGTGATGGTACTCCATGTCTGTCCCTTCAAAGGACACGTCACATGTACTCCATCAGACAAGTCTCTGCACACACGTGGGAGACTTCCTTCAAGAAAGACAAAGAGACACTTTCGTACCCATTGCTTGGCACCAGGACAAGCCAGGCCCAGTCTCAGTCTCCGTGGATGAATTTGGCTGAAGACTGCAGAAGGGCCACTGGTGGGCACCAGAGCAAGGAAGCTATACCCGGGTGGAGGAGAGTTGGGGAAAGCTGCCCCTAGAGCTGAATCCTACATCAGAGAAAGTCAAGAGGAAGAGACAGTGCGGGCAAGTGGATGCCAAGAGCAAGAGAACAGAGCACTTAGGAATGGAAGTGTTGGTACGGTGGAGACCTTATGGGGAGGACACTGGGGAGCCAGAAAAGGATAAAAACAGAGACTTGATGTGATTTGATTTGCATTTCACAAAGAGCCCAACGAAAACAAGAAAGAGAAAGCTAGATGGGAAAACCACTGAGCTGTTAGAAGTCCTGCTGGGGAAGGGGAGGAAGGGAAAGAGCTTGGGAGTCTCCATCCATGGAAAATTGCAGAGATAAAGAATCTGTGGCTCAGACCAAAGTCCGGCAACTGAACTGGAGACCACTCTAGAGCTGGGACCACGTCTCCACCTGCCACATCAGCCAGGGCTAACGGGGGACAGAACCACCTAGGAGCTTGAAATGAGGGATCTGAATGCCAGGAAATGGCCACAAAGAGGATGGAAGAGGTGAGAAGTCAATGAGGGGACAATTAGGCAGCCCAGAGATGATAACAGCAGGAAGCCATGCAGCCGGCAGAGCAGAGAGACAGGGGGAGGCGGGGGCTGAGGTCACCTGGCAGAAGACAGACCCCAGTGGGTGAAGCTGCACCAGCTGTTGCAGACACATCCGGAGATAGATACATAGAGAGAGAAATACCATGGCCTCTTTCTTCCTCCCACCCTCCATCCTTCCACGAGTGCCTCTCATTGGCTGAGCCCAGTGACACAAGAGCCTCTCACTGGCAGAGCCCAGGACATGCTGAGGGTTTGGCCTCCTGACTGTAGGGTCAGCCCCCTGCAGTACACAGTACAGCAGAGGAAAGAGGAGGGACTGACCCAAGGTCAAACAAGCCCAGACCGGTATAGCTGACACCTCCGTAGTCTAAAGTAGTGTCTGGTGCAGACCACATTTGCTAAAAGAATAAATACATCATGTGATGGTTTCAGAAGCCCTCCTACTCTACGATTTCCTAAAAGCTGTCGATGCTGTACTCACACTGATAGAATCTCGATCCCCACCGTACTTCCAAGCACTCAATCATAAATCAACATTGAGTTCTCTGACATAGTAGACAAGTGATGCCCAACTGCTGGGCCCTCAAAATCAAGACAGAGTGTGCTCTTCCCTTGAATCTCCCTGCAAGAGCCCTTGGGTTGTCACAAGTGAGGCAAGAGAAACCCTAAAGGCTCAAAGACAAAATCAGAGCCAAGCGTACCTGTGGACCGTGAGCCACTTTGAGGCCTCCGAGCTCAAATGAAAGGGTTTGGTCTCACCTACCCGGTGGCTCTATACACTGTGGTCTGTTCTCAGGGCCTGTCCTGGCCCAGAACCGAGGGTTGATTTCCATGAGGTTTCTCTGTCCGTGCCCTTGTGGCCCAGCTGGAGAAGGTGGCCAGGCACAGGGAAGACTCCCAGTGGCTGCTATAACCTCTGAGCCTCAGACCCCAGCTCTAGAAAATATGGGTTACTGGGAAGACTCAGATAGTGTCTGGTGTGGTCCACTATGGGTCCTCAAATGATGACAGACTAAAACGTTGCCCATTCTGTCTTCCAAGTATGGTGGCCCTACCTGACAGGCAGGTACGATGAATAGCTAAAGGTGTGGAGCTGGAGAACAAGCACCAGACCAAAAGGTCAGTTTGAAACACAAGGTATAGGCGGTTCAAACTGACCAGCTGCTCCTCAGAACCCCTATACAGAGTCACTATGGATGAAGCAAGCTCGACAACACTTAACACAACAACAAACAAAGGAATACTGAAGTCTCAGTGTGGCACTGTGGGATAAGCAAGGGACAGCTATCCGTAAAGTCGGCGGCTGAAGCCAATCAACCACTCCTCAGAAGCTCTATACAGGGTCACTATGAGTCGGAACTGATTTGACGGGCACTTAACAGCAACAACGTAATATGGGCTAGCATTACACAGCAAATATAAGCAAACATCGTAAGAATTTTATATCAAGTGAGTTATTTCATCTTTGCAACACTGGGAGATAGGGAGCATTGTTGTTGTTAAGTGCTGTCCAATCACTTTCAACTCATAGTGGTCATGGATGGGATTTTCGAGGCGCAGTTGGTAGGTTTGAACCACCTACCCTGCAGTTAGCAATCCAGTGCTTATCCTACAGCACCACACCAGGACTGTCCGTTCATACCCTATTTTAATGATGGAGATGCTGGCACAGAGAAGTTTCGGAAACTTAACTCATGGACACCCTCGGAAACCCTGTTACAGGGTCGCTATGGGTCGGAACCAACTCAATGGCACTTAACAACAACAACAACGACTCATGGACACACAGTTTGTAAGTAGTGGGATCAGGACTCACTCCCAGCCCCAGTGATTAACCACAAGGTGCCAGGGGAAGCGCTTGAGGCTTCATGAGTCTTGGGCCCAAGGTCAGATTAATAAGCATCCCCTTGCAGTTCATTGCAGAACTCTCAACTCCTGGATTGGGGCTCAGTGTTGTTGTAGGTCAAGTTGGGCTACCCCTTCCTCCCTCCTCCTGCCATTTCCCACTCGGATCCTTTGGTGGTGGTCACATGCCTTCCACCCCCACACAGGGGAAGCTTTCTTGGTCATTCTCTCCTGTCCTAATGTCTCCCCGCTCCAAAGGCATGGGCAGGGCACATCTACCCTCTTCATAACAAAACCAAGACACAGATGCATTCTTCAAATAGACCAGCAGTGCACCACTGGATTCTGGGCTCTTCAATAGTAAATACATGAAGTCATTCTCCATAAACAAACACATTATTTTGGGGATGAAGACTGTCTGGGTATCAACAAAACTGGCAGCAAGAGCTTTTGTTTTGTTTTTTTTTGTTTTTTAACTAACAGCAGCAATCCCACTAGAAACCCCATGTCCATGTCGGGGGCTGACACACATGCTGTCCTTCAGCCCCATGACTGGGCTGGGTAGTGGGGACAGGCAAGCCCAGTCAAGGGGAAGGGTAGCTGAGCAAATATTGTCTGAGCAAAGACAACAGTGCAAAGGTTGAGAGTCAGTGGAGTGAAAACTGAGCCCAGAGGTTCTGAGGGTTGGAATTTTAAACATTCACACCAGGAAGCGGCTGAGCTAGTAAGTCAAGAACCGACTTCAACTGAGTAGGCCCCATTGCAAAACAGCTCCTCCTAAAAAATGTGGGGCACAGCTCCTGCCTGCACCCCAAAAGTCTTTCATCCCAGCTCTGTGTGTGCTTGCTCAGCCTGGAAAGATATCCCCACAGTTGCTGAAAATCAAAGGGCAGCACTATTTGAGAGTTGGCCTCCCCAGAGAATCCCAGGGCAGGAGAGGAATTCTATCCGGCCAGGTGGTGTAACAGATCTGCTTTCAGCCCCTTCATTCACGCACAGCCTTTTCCGGAACACCTACTATGCGTGGGGCCCGGGCCAGCAGTGCCAGCCAGGCTCGGCAACACCAGCTTCTTGCTGGAGCCGAGGCCATGAGGCCAGAGAGAAAGGTGGCACCTATGAATAGTCCATTGGCAAGTGTTCCCACATCCTGTGCCTACTAAGCCAAAGAATGCAGGCAGGTCCCACTCAAAGGAAACAGCATATAGAAGAAAAGGGCCATCTTCTAACAGCTCTCCATGGCAAAGACTCTAAGAATATTCAAAAGCTCCCATTGGCCCACAAGAGGGCATTCTGAACACCAAAAGGACAACAGAGACTGCTAGAGTAGCAAAGGTTTTATTATACCTTTAGAGCTAGCACAATTAAAGGCACCAATGTCATCTTAATCTATGTTGTTGTTGTTAAGTGCCGTTGAGTTGGTTCGGACTCATAGTGGCCCTGTTTAGGGTTTCCCAGGGTTCTTTCTTAATTTACACATATAATTAATGTATATATTTGAAACCAGAGTCCTAGTGTGGCACTACAGCATACGAACTGGACCACAAGGTTGGTTTGAACTGCAATGTGGTGGTTCAAACCCACCAGCTGCTCCTCTGAAACCCTATACAGAGTCGCTGAGTCAGAACCAACTCGACGGCACTCAGCAACATATTTAACACCAAGCAAAAACTAACATAAACTACAATAGAATGAAACTCAGCAGAAACAAGTTGAATCACCCCCTGGCTCCATCTTCAGTCAAGCAGTAGGTAGGTATATAGGGGGGATCAACAACACTAGTGGGGTACACACACCACAGAGTGGCCAACCATTCGAGAGCAAAAGGGCAGCATTTATGGAAGGACCAAATTCAGAACGGTGGGAAAGAAGGAGGAAGGGAGACAGGAACCGCAAGGAGGAGGATTCACAAGTGATATGACATGCAGGGGCCTGCAGTCAGTGAGATGAGACAATGTATACGATCTGTTGGATGCAAAACTGATAATCTGCCCTGCAAACCTTTACTCAATTCACAATAAAACATTTTTTAAAAAGTTTAAATCCATCGAGGCATTGTTGTTGTTGTTGCTAGGTGTCATCGAGTCATAGCAACCCTATGCGCAGCAGAATGAAACACTGCCCGATCCTGGGCCAACCTCACTACTGTTGCCACGCTTGACCCCACTGATGCTGCCACTTGGCCAATCCACCTTGTTGGGGGTCTTCCTCATTTTCTCTGACCCTCCACCTTACCAAACATGATATCCTTCTCCAGCAACATTAGTACCGAAAATTACTCCACTTCTGTAGTTCGCTCTGGAAGATTCTACAAAACAACAAAGCATTTTTCCTTCCATTCCATATAAGAGGAGGCTTCAAAAAGGTCGTTGAAAAAATGGTATTTAGAGATAATGGAGTTTTTTCCACAAACTTTTTGAGGCCCCCTCGCACACTGCATTCTGGGACAACCAAGTGGCTGATGGGAAACTCTGTTTTTCAATCCATTTTATCCTATAGACAAAGAAAAGAAAGGCAAAGTCAAACTATAATGGATTAAGAGTACTGATTACTGAGACTGCTAAACCTTAGGAGAAAACCTCAGTCTACTCATCTGTCAAATGGAGCTAAAAAACATTAGTGCTTCTTCACAAGGCTATTACAGGGTTCAATAACATAATCCAAGCCAAGTGCTTAGCCAAGGGCGCATCATCAAAGCATCACTGTACTGTCATCACCCCACTAGAAAGAACACCTGGGTCCCATGTGGGCATTCCACTCTGAGCTTGGTTTCCTTATCCAGGACATGGGATGTATAGCTCCTTCTGATACAGCGGTGGAGAGCAAATGTCTAAGTCAGAGCAGGAAATAGAAGGTAATGTGTTATGACAACGAGGACCCTGTCATTAAGGCGCATCACTTACGACAAGGCCCCGCCAAGGGGCAGGGAATTCAAAACCAGAGAGAGTAGGACTTTTGCCAAATGGCCCATCAGAGATACAAGAAAAGCAACCTCATCTAAAATGATAATGGGAATTGATCCGAAAATGAGCGGCACTTTGGCAGTCACAGTTCCTCGGAAGCCGGGAGCCAAGGGCGCCAGGAATTCCTGCTGAGGGGCTGCTCCAGCCAGTCCACTCAGACCTCTAGCCCAAGGGGATGGCTGCTCCCTCCCACCTGGTTAGGGAAGGCAGCCATGTGCGGGCCAAGTCCCAGGTTAAGACCCATTCATACACATAGAAGAGGGAAGACAACAATCATATGAAACAGGTTCCCAATCCATGCTGCCCCTGTTGCCCCTCCCAGCTGCTTTCCTCCCCTGCCCAGCCCCAGACAGAGCCAAGGGGCTGGTAATTCCCAAGGGGCTATCTTTAAATCTTAGGGAAACACACTGTCTTCATTCTCTGAGTCAGAAACCCACCTGATTTCATCTCACGGAGACCCTATATATGGTTTCCAAGGCTGTGAATTTTTACGGGACCAAAAAAACCACATCTTTCTTGACCAAAAGGTTAATAAACCAGGAAAAGCAAAAGTCCCCCCAAAGCCCAACCCCACAAGGCTGAGTGGTCTCCAGGACAGAGAGGCCCGCCCTGCAGCCCCTTGGACTATGGTGCCTGAACATGCAGACCCTTTACAAGAACCCAGTGCTCTTTCTCCTTCAAGAACCCCAAACATCAAAGAGGGGACACTACTGACTGATCTGTACCCAAGGCCATCCTATCAAGAAACCTCATTCAAGTCTTATGTTTGATCCTAACAAGCCTTGTGAATTTTGCATTCCACTCCATTTATCTGTGCCACTTTTAAATGACTCCCAAGTTAAACTGTTTAACCTTACCCCCCATCAACATATCTTTTTAAATGGATGTGCCCAGAAAGAGGCACCATGTTTTAAATTAGACACCTCATAAATTAGTTAACCTTTCCACACCCCCTTCAGTCTTCAAGAAAACAGTTCACTCAAGGAGGATGAACAGCATCTTAAATATATTATCTAGCCTCTTCCCTCAAAGAGACAAGCCACGGGGAAGGGAATACCCCATCTAGCTGATGCTTTCTAGAACTCCTGGCTTCCCCGTGGGCTACACACACCCTGGGTTGTGAAGGGAGGGGTGGGGCTCGTTGTTGTCATCTGCCGAGGGAGGGGGCCAAGACTCCTAGAAATCCAAGGCACCATTCTGGAACAAGGCTTTGAGTCATTTCGACTTCAAAGATCAACTTTATTTCTTTTTCTTTCATAATCCTTACATTTGGAAGGCATTCTCTTCTAAATTACTGCTCTGAAGTCATTACTAATTTACTTTTAATTTCCGTAACACTGCCACTAAGTTAATTCTGACTCATGGCAACCCTCTATAGGGTTTCCTAGACTGTAAATCTTTACAGAAGCAGACAGCTTCATCTTTCACCCGAAGAGCCTCTGGTGGGTTTGAACCACCAACCTTGTGGTCAGTTGCCCAAAGCCTAACCCACAGCGCCACCACCATTTTTATAAGACAGTAATAGCAATCAAAGTGAGGGCTGCACTTTCCTGTACAATAAGGAGACAGCTGAATTTAACTTAGCCAGGACCAACCAGGCTCTCGGGAAGAAACGCTGGCATTTTATGGGCTTTATGACAAGTTGATAGGCTTGACAGTTTCTTCTGGACTGACCCAATCACCATTTCTACCTTTCCAGATCCCAGCTCAGTCAACACATTCACACTCATCCAGGCCTGGATTCAATCCCAGCTCAGCCAGTTCCAAGCTGTGTGACCTGAATCCAGTAAATTCCTTCACCTCTCTGAGCCTCCTGAGAACAGCTGTAGGAGGAGGAACTCGGGTAACATGTGTGACCTGCTCTGCCTAGCGCCCAGCACACAGTGCTCTTGTTATCTCCGAGATCAGAGGTCTGGGAGGGGAAGTTACTTTCAGTTCCCAAACCAAGAGAGCATTCAATTGTCCGCCAACAGGGGCCAGGCACCCAGCCCAGCGAGGGGCCACTCATTCTGCTACCTCCAACACCCAGAATGTGATGAGTAGGCAGACTTAGCTGCTCGCTGGCCCACAGAACCAGGCATGTGGCGAAGCAGAAAGGCAGGAGTAGAATTGTCACTAGGCCTGCTCTCTCCAGCCGCCACCGTTCTCTTCTTGTGTGCTCATAGATTGGAGCCAGTGAAATGGAAGATGTGCCGTGTGCCATTTCAAAGCCCAAGCGCCAACTGCCATTTCCTATGCCCAGATCCCACGATGGTGGGCGCACACACTGAGATGGACCCTTCCTCACCCCAGGGCCCTGAGTGATGCCGTCACACCAAGTCCCCTTCTGACAACGCCCTCAACATTTAGCATGAAGGAAGACTAGACGCAGCTTGTGGAGAGCTGCTGAAAGGTGGGGAAGCCGGGGGCTGTTATAGCCACATGATCCAGTCTAAATGGCTGATACAAGGTGGGGGAGAACACAGCCTACAGCAGCACTTCTCAGACATCTGTGCTGAGAGACCAGTACTTATTTGTAATTTTTTTCATTTCCAAACGAGCGCTGACCAGTGCTTTTTGAAAAATATGATTTAAAACCCTGTGGTAGTTATGTTGCTAGAAACATGTCCACACCTGTACTCCTGGCTTTGTGAACAGATCTCATCCCAGGATGGGAACAAGAGCTTGGCAAGTCTCCACGGGTTGATGGAGTGATTCCACCGTCTATGGAGGGAGACAACTGGGGTGCAAGCCCCATCTCTGCTATTACCAACTTGGTCTGGCTTCGATTCCATGTTGCAGAACAAAGATTCTGGAGAGCTTTTAAAGGGGAAGCGTGCAGAGCTCAGCACCAGATGTGCAGAGAGGTAGCACTCGATACATGCCAGCTACTTGTTCCCGTCCGGCCCCGCTCCCAGGTGACAACATCTGAGTCACAAACAGGCCGAGCAAGTAGCTAAGGGAGCAGGAGCGGACCACTGGCTCCAGGCCACCTCAAAGGAAAAGGGTGAGATTCGGGATTCATGCGGAAATTAAGTGGCCAGACTAGCATCTAAGGGAGCAGGGGGAGTGGCAGGTTTCTCTAGGACTTGGCAAACTGCATGGTGGTCTACTGAGACCAGGGGGTAACATCTCTTGCCTTCGCACCATGGGAAATGGATCAGATCATCTGTAACCATCATGAAACCAATGCTCACTGCCACTTGCGAGGTTCTGCACTAGACTCATAAATTAATTATGGAAGCTGTACACTGGCCCGGGAGAGGCGCCATCAGGCCTACTTTGCAGGAGAGGAAATTGAGTCTCAGAGACCCTAAAGGAACAGCCCTGCAGTTCTATAGTCACCAAGGCCTGTGTCCCCTCCAGAGCAGGTGGTCAGCACCCTAACTCCTGTCAGACGCAGGGGTTTCAGTTTGAAACAGGGATGGTCCCGGTAAACCAGGATGACTTGGTCACCCTCCAGGGCCTGTGCTTTAGCATGCACGGAAGTAGGGCAGGTCTTTAATAAAACATCAACTGAGAGGCCACATCCCACAGACACACAGCAAAATGAACCAGGCCGGGGTGGGGACACCAAAGATGAAGCCGTTACGGCTACGCCCCGTGTCCCCTCACCTGTTTGAGAATGGAAGTCTGCAAGTACCAGTCACACATAATCAGACACTGTATTGTAACATGCTGCAGCTGCTTCTAGTCCACAGAGCAGGACATCACACTGCACTCGGGTAATGGTTACATCGGCATGATTTGCCAAACAAAGCAGAGGGGATGGGATGATGGCAGAATGCTCAGCATTTCTCAGAAAGGCAGGCCTTGGATATGACTTCATTTCCCAGAGCCTCTGGCTGTGACTTCTGTCTCCGACAACCCCGCCTGCCGGGCCGCCCTGCCCAACATGACGACGCCCGAATGCCTGGTGCGAGCTGGTGACTGAGGATATCCCCATTCTGCTGGTGACTGAGTGAGCCACACCCAGGTCAGGCGGGCTGGATCCTGTGACCATGTCGCTGCCATCTCCATCCTGCACATGGGCACAGGGCCACTCTGTCCCCGGGGCAGTGCTATGTGCTCGGTACATAAAGCTGACCAGGCCATCTATCCCCCGAGCCAGGGCACTTTAAAGAAGGAAATGTACACCATCAGTCCCTGCACCAGGTCTATAAAGTGGACCCTCAATGGACTCGAGAGCAACTTATGACCACCGACAAGTGGAAGCCGGGGCCATCCCAAGCAAAAGGGACAGGAGTTCCCTTCTTCGACAGGGTCTCATCTACTCTGATCTGAAAGGGCAGTGGACTCTGAGCCCAGCTCTGCCACCTACTGACTCAGTTAACTCTCTGGGCCTCGGTTTCCTCACTCACACATCACGGGACTGTTGAGGATCACACTAACTAATGTCTGTAAAGCCCTAACAACACAACTACACCCTGCCATGTGCTAGATGCTGTATGTGTACTTACTGAATAAAATCCTCCCACTGTTCCCAGGATCAGTAACTAGAATCAATGCTGTCTGACCAATATGGAAACTGAGGCATTGGGGGTGGGGGAAGTTACCACCCAGCAACTTGCTACTTGGTGAAAGAACCGGATGGAACCCAAAGTCACCAAAAGCCTAGGTCTCAGTCACACTACTACCCTGCTCCCTCCCCCTAAAGAGCAGACAGCTGCAAGATACAGCACTTTTTCTCTGCAAATGGGAATTGAGGGTGCAGATCAGATAAGCACCCTGGACCCAAGGATGTGGCTGATGAGGGGCGGGGATCTAGGCCCCAGGGGCAGCTGGGCAAATGCAAAACCCGACCCCAAAAAAGGAAGGACAGTTTTTGCCCATGCGTCACAGTCCAAAGTTCCCCTTTTCCTTTCTTGCCAAAATACTTGATCTTAGAAAATCCTTCGCAAGACTTGAAATGCAATCTCCAAGCCCATCGGGCCGATGGAATTGCACCAACACAAACTGCAGAGTTCTCCAGGAAAACGCAGGAAGCTTGCTTGAAGCTTCAGATTCCTGGTAGGTCTTAGAAAGCTCAGGGCTCGATCGCCTCCTGGAAGTGGCAGGAAGTGGTTTTCCGTTTGCTTATTTTCCAAAGGATAACCACCGGATTTGCTCATAAAAACTTTTTAACCAATTGGCAGAGAGTACCTGGACCATCAAGTGATTTCAAATTTCCTTGGGGTTTTCTTCCTCTGTTCTTTTCATTTGTGGGACCTCAAAGAACTGGAGGCTTGGCCCTTGGCACATAATGGGGAGGGGCTGAGGAGTGAGCAGATGGACATCTTCATGAACAATAAAAATTCACCCCAAATCCAAACTGAATCCCAGTGCAGGACCTCATGTTCATCAGCTCTACAAAAGATGCGAGGCTGGAGCTCAGAACAGCCCTGGTGCTAAGGGCAGAGAAGCAGGAGGAAAACAGCCCCAGCAAGGCACCAAACTCACTACCAAACCAATGGCCCCTGAGTCACCTCTGACTCACAACAAGCCCATGTGTGTCAGAGCACAGCTGTGCTCTGGAGGGTTTTCAACGGCTGATTCTACGGAAGCTGGTCACCACGACTTACTTCTAAGGAAAGGCAATGAGTGGACCCACCCTCTCGGTGGGTCCACATTGCCAGCCTTCCCTTCTGTGTCAGCCCTGGATTCCAGAAGCAAGGCAGAGGAGAGCTGGGGACGTGGTACAGACTTCTGGATGCTCCCAAACAGGAGAGACTCTCATTCCAGGCTGACAAGCCCAGGCTTGAGTCTGAGCACGATAAGGAACAACTGTAGGCTGGGAGCAACAGGCAGGAGGCACTTCAGCCCGCTCCTAAGGGAGAGGAAAGGGACCAGGAAAGGCAAGGACTGGAAGGAGGAAACATGAGCTTCCTGTCACCAACTCACGGGACATGGCCTTTGCTCCCTGGGACAAGGCCACACCTCTGGCCAGCCCAGTGCTGAGGTGCCCAGAATCCTGGAGGCTGGGGAGGGACCAGGCTGCTGTGGAGCCAGCACAATGGGGAGGAGGCAAGCCTGGAAGAGGAGAGAGTCGAGTCCAGAGCCCTTGACAACCAGGAGCAGACTGTGGGGAGGAGCCCAGATCTGATGAATCACACCCCTTCCTAGCTGTGAGGTCACAGACAACAACTCAGAAGGAGTGTTCTCTAAGACAGGTGGAGAGCTAACAGGGTGAGGCTGGGGATGGAGATGCAGGGTCCATGTGCGCGTGCGTGCAAGAGTTTGTGCATGCCCGCATGCATTTGTGAGGCTCATGGATCCATGGTCATAGGTACGCAATGGGAAGAGTGTCCCGCTCTGCTCGCACACACTCTAGGTGCAGGGGTACCCATGTATGTTTATGGGAAAAGAGCAGTGTGGCTGCATCAAGACCCTAGACTACCTGGGACTGAATTTTGACCTCCCTCTATATTAATGTGTAATCTTTGAGTAAGGAATCTCAGTCTCTTCGTCTGTAAAATGGGGTCATGATAGTCACTACCTCACAGTGCTGTTAGGACCAAGTTCAGTCGTACTTGTGAAGCACTTAGAATGGACCCTAGTACAAGCTACACACGTGTTGATATGAACACAAGAGAGTGGGAGGGTGAGCCCATGGCTAGGCACATACATAGGCCCATGTACCTGTGCCGAGGTAATAAGCACCATGACTAACAGTGGGGTGTGTGTACATCATGGACTGGGTGTCTCCACAAGGCCTGAGCAAGGAAGTGCATGGATGTGCCCAAGACCCTGTCTGCTTGTGGGCCAGAGTGGCATGGCACATAAGCAAACACACATGTGTTCTGGTAGCATAGGCCATCAGAAGCTCTCTGTCAACTGGAGATGAGCTAATAGTCAAGTGGGTGAACCCTTCAGAGAACATCTAGGGACACATGGGTCAGAAACCCCTGGGGGAAAGGAAACTTGGAGCAAGCAAGGCCCAGACAGAGGCAAAGACGTAAGGATGCCCTAAGGATGCCCAAGGCAGCGCCCCCGAGCTGCAACAGCACCTCTGGTAGAACCTGAAGTGGAGAAAGGTCTGGGGTGAGGGCCCTGGAGCCCTCTGACTCAGCCTCTAGCTCCAACAAGTGCCCAGGAGGAAGAAGGAGATGAGAGTGAGCCCTCATACACAGTTCTGAGGTGGGGGGTCCCTACCCACGACACCGTGGCCCACCCCGCAACCTGGCTGGAGTGTCCTCTGGGTTTCAGACAGGGCTGTGTCAGACACTGGGGTCAGTCCTCTGGGTTACTAGTCTTAATTAAGAGTGCATGAACAAGTGAACCAGCAGATGAGCAAGAGCAAGGAAAAGGAAGCTGAAACTCAGTGTCTAGCACGGAGAGAAAACAGGAAGGAGCCATGCGCAGACACTGTCGAAAGAGGAGCCTTGATCTGGAACACTGGGATCCCAGGACTCCCCACCACCACCACTAAGCAGGCAGAAGAAGCCTTCCTTGGGTCTGGGGGGTGAAGCCGGCCTGCAGTGTGAATCCTGAAGCACGACCTTCCTGCTCCCCTCCGGCCCATAGGGTTTCAGATGAACAAGAGGCCAGCTGCCAGGGCTGGACACCCCAGGGAGCTGGCCTGTGAGACCAAACATCACGGGCAGGAGGAATGATGGCTATGGCCTCTCACAGTGGGCTGTGTCATAGGCCCAGATGGTTCAAGTCAATGAAACACTGAGAAAGTCCCCTTGACCCCCACACACCCTTCTGTAAGCCACCAGTGGGTATTCAGGGCCTCTTGGGAAATGGTTCCTTGACACCCCCACTGGCCATGCTGAGTAGGCCTGAGCACCAACTCTACCTCAGTGGGGGACCATGGACAGGTGACTACCTTGTTCAAGCCCGAGTTCTTCCTCAGAGGTAGGGTTGGCCATCTAGTGTGGGTCCCTGTGGAGCAGAGTGTTGACACATCTTGGGGGACATGGAGGAGGGTGTCCTCTACAAATGGCAATAGTTCTAGTGAAGAGCAGCCACCAGGGCCCTAAATGTACCCCAGCAGACAAGCTATGCAACCCCAAAGACTCTGACAGGTTGCTGGGGGTTCCACCTTTTCCCACCCCTGGGTCAGGGAGGTTCCTGCCTCTGTCAACACTGAGTCCTTCCCAGGAACTGGACATCCCTGAGGGGTCAGTACATCCACTCCAGCACTTGGCCTTGACCAGCCACCTGCAGGGGAAAGATGGGGCCCTCAAATCAGCATTGGTTACCCCTTCTTGGACTAGACCCACCCATTGCCCCATTCTGTTTAGCAGAATGTTCTTCTAAGACATGGAGACTGGGAACTAGGAAAAGGACCAAGAGAGTAAGTTCTCAAACTGCAGTCCCCTAGGCCCCACCTTCTCTTCCCACTGGGGCTTGGGAGGAGAGCTGCATGCCCAAAGCAAAAAGACCACCCAGTTTGAAACCCTCACACCCACTCCTGCCACCGCTCCATGAGCATGTGCTGTGGTTTCTCCTCTGCAAGACTCATCCCTGGCAGCCCTACTCTGCATTTCTGACAGCTTGTCACCTGACCATTTGTCCCTCTAGGTCATTCCATGAGGTGGGATGGTTCTGCATGTTTTTAAACACTACTGACTGTCACTAGCCCTTGCCCTTACTACAGGCCAGACCCCGCTCCAAGATGGTGTATGTAAGAACTCACCTACTGATTACACCAACCCTTTGTGCTGGCTCTCACTGCTGTCCCCATTTCACAGAGGAGAAAACTGAGGCAAAGTTACATGTGCCCCTTGGATTTACAGTGTCTTCAAGGCCTCCACCTTCAGTCCCTGGCTGTCCTGCCCTTCTATGTCCAGGATGGGACACTAATTTCTTCCTTCCTCCTGTTTCCGAGCCAGCATATATGTCGCAAATGTGTGCATTTTACATATGGGGAGACTGAGGACTGACAGCTTCCTATCTTGCTGGGGGCATAAGCAGGAAGGAAAACAGACACCAACAGAGAATGTTCCCGCAGAAGAGAGGCTTGTGGGACACTTGATGGGCTCAGGTGCCTCAGGCAGGACTGTGATTTCAAATAGCCTCCCCCTTCCCATGACTGTCATAAGTGGAGGCAGCTCTGGACACAGACCTGAACTGGGTCGAGAACACACATGGTGACAGGTGACCAACCTCATGGGAGGAAGCCACACCCTGAGCATCCTTTGCCTGGTCCTGCCCTGGCTGCTAGGGTGAAAAGCCCAACTTCCCACTCACAGGAAATGGATCACAGGCTGGCCATGGGGAGTCCCCCACCCCAGACTCTGCCCAACCACCCACTTGTACAGGCTCTGGCTGAGCACACACTCTATAAGGCACTTCACAGTCATGACTCCACAGAGTTCACACCTAGGCCTTAGGTCACATGATTAGTACCTTTTTACAGAGGAGGACACTCAGGTTCAGAGAAATCACCTAACGGCCCAAAGTCTTACAGTGGCTGAGCCTTGAAAGTGCCCACATAGTCACCAGCACCTGCTGCGAATCCATCTCTGATATCAGGTCTGTAAGCATCGGCTTCCCCATCTCTAAAATGGGACCAGCACAGCCCATCTCACGGGTGCTTACTGACAACATCTATGGTGAAAGCCAGTTCTGTGCTGTTGATGAGCAAAAAGAGGAGAGGATTTGGAGTCTCTGAACCAAGTCTGAACCCCAGCTAAGCTCTTCTTACTATGTGACCTTGGACAGGTGTCTTAACCTATCTGAGCCTCACTTTCCCCATGAGTAAAACAGAACCAATCAGAGGCAATTCACTGCATCACTGGGAGGGTTAGATGAGGCTGGGACTCAAAGCCACACTGGATGATCTGGGGTCAACTGTCATCACGGTCAACATAACAATCCTGCAATCCACAAGGGGCGTGCCATGTAACAATCAGAGTACCTGAATAAAGGGGCGCCTCGGGGTCACCTGTAATCCACACAGGACGTGTAGTGTAACATACGGAGTACCTGTGTAAAGAGGGTGTTTGGGGGCCAACTGTACTGTCTGTTAACAGGAGGCCTCCACAAACTTCAGTCACTGAGGAAGGAATGAAAGCCTCTCTTTTGATGTCATACTTCCTATGGGAAGTGTATCCTGCCTCATTTCCTCTAAAGGTGAAAAGGGGACTGTTTGGCCTTCCCTTGGAAAGTTCCTGAGAAGGCCCTGTGAGAACGGAGCTCACCACCTCTGGGGCAGTCACGTGGCTTCCTTCCCACCTTCAATAAAAGTCAATTCTGGGGCGGTCTTGGGCTGTGCATCTTCTTCATTCTCAGGTGGAAACACAGTCAGGTGCCTGGGCTCAGCTCTGCATCCCTTGGGCACTGGGCTGGAGACAAAAAGGAATGACCCACCAGCCAACAGAGCTGCAAGTCTGAGACTTGGGGTGGGGGTGAGGGGAGTGGCACCAGCTCTGGCTGGTGACAGACATGTGTGGAAATTCGGGTTGCCACAAGCCAGACAGCCAGGAAGAGGGTTTCCAGCAGCCTGTGCCCACCTCATTTTGTGGGTAAGGACAGCACCTGGAAAGAAGCTTCCAGAACATTCCACACTCAGGTTGACTTCACTGTTACCTCTGAGCCAGAAACTCTGGTCTCAAACTCTTGGTTCACTCGCTGAATCGCATTTCCATATACTTACAGATTTAAAAAAGAAACAGGAAAAAACTAAGAAATAAGTAAGTCGTCTTTCTTAAGACTTCCTGAAAAGGCCTGGTGTGTAAGACAAAACGAGTCACGGGCTGGGCCTGAGCTCTGGAGTCCATGGATCTGCGTTCAATTCCAGTCCTTGAAACCGAAGCACCACAATGGTAATAATGCCAACGTTTTGTGTGTAAGTTGTTGAGTGGGAACCTAAACTGCTGGGTGGACACTTAGTGAAGACACAATAAAATAACACTTTAAAAAACAACTATGACTTTGTGGCGGCGTAACCACCTCTTTGAGTTTCCATCTTCTCATCTGTCAATTCTACTACCGTGAGAATTAGAAACAGCAGACGGTGCCGTGCGTTATCAGGCACCAAAATGTGGAGTCATTGTGATTATTTTTATTATTATTACATTAACTCTCTGAACCTCAGTTTCTCTGGATATAAAACAATCAGATTCTACTTGCTGCCTTGCTGGGAAGACTGGATGTGGTAAGGCCCTTGGCCAGGCTCTCCCACCACATTGGCTGCTGCTGCGGCGATCATTGTCCATGTGAGTGGGCAGCCCCTCAGGCCACCCTATAATCACCATATGTGCGAGGTCCAGTTCTAAATGCATTATCTGTACATTGCTTCATGTCGTCCTCAGCACAGCCTGATCTCCACTCTAAGGATGGGAGGGGGCCCAGTCCCTGACTGCTACACCACAGATGGTCCCACTCAGGTCGGTGTCTTGTGCTGCTCAGGGCTCAATCCCTACAGAAATGCCCATTCACTCTAGAGGTGGGCATTCTCCTGTGGGTTGGCATCTGTGAGCCAAGACTGTGAGGATGAGAGGATGATGCCATCGTCACTGGAGAAGCAGGGTTCTGTGGCCAGGAATGGGCCACGCTGGGAGCGAAACTGGGACTCCCAGGGTCCACTTGGCTCAGGCCTTTGCTTTCCACTCAAGTTTCAAATGAACAACACACGCCTATGTCAACTTCCTCTCCTTGGTTGCCATCAAGTTGACCTTGACCCATGACGACCCCGTATGTGTCAAAATAGAATTGCACTCCAAAGGGGTTTCAATGCCTTCTTGTGTTATTTCCTTCTTCATTCTCTGTCTCCTGCGCTTCCCGCTCCTCCTTCCTCTCCCCTTCTGCGTGGTGTTCCCCTCTCATTCATATTCTCTCTCTCTCTCTCTCTCTCTCTCTCTCTCTCTCTCTCACACACACACACACACACACACACACACACAGAGGCAGAGTCCTCCTTCTCCAGACTCCTCCCTCCCTCCCTCTCCCCCCTCTTCGGCCCTGCAGCAGCCCCTACCTCTCCTCCCAACACTTGCTTTCCCCTCAGTGCTTCTCGTCCTCCTTATCCTTGGGGCTCTATTTTTGCCAGCCACCTTTGTCTCCTGTCTCTCCCTCCCACTTTTCTTCAGTGCCCTAGTTTCCCAACCCCTTTGCCACTGCCTCCTAAGGTGCTTTTGTCTCCAGACCCTCTCACTTGGTCCCCATCAGAGACCTTCTGCATGGGTGACACCCCCAGGCTCTGTGGCCCAGGAAGGAAGGGGGACCCCGGTAGGTAAGGAACACATTCTCATCTCTGTTGCTCAGGGCGGTGCTAGTGGGCTGGTGACGTGGGAGGGAGGGAGGGAGGCTGCAGCCATGCGCTGAGTACGAGGATGTGTGTCTCAGGGCCGACTGTTGACTAATAGACACAGAACACCGAACACCCCAGGAAGCTAATTCAGGGGAGACATTTCCAAACAATGGCACCCAGCTCAAACCACGCTGCTTGACCCAAGGCTGGGCAGGCCCTCCAGATGGTATTACAAATGGACCCCGGCTCTTGCGGAGAACAAGCCTCACAGATAACAAGAGCCATAAAAATTCCCGTAGCCCTTTGACCGATTCATCTCTCTGCTGGGAATTTTTCCAAACAGAATTATTCATCATCGTGGGGAGACGGGGACAGGGACAGAGAAGAAGCTTCGAGCAGGCAGATACTCGCCATGGCTTACACTAGAGAACCGCAAGGAGACATAGCTTCAGAACCCGAGCGGCAGGAAACGCTTCCATAATTACGGTGTGGCTCAAAGGTGCTCTCACAGCCACGGAAGGCCTAAGGAGATGGTGCAATCAAAACTGATGTTGGTGATGGACAGACACCATGCTTGTACCGACGTAGACACACGTGTACGTGCGAAGAAGAAGAATAAGGAGAAAATCACACAGGAAGGCCCCAAATGTCACAGCTATTCGGCTCACAAGCTGAGAGCTGGATGGATGCTGCATATCTGAAAGGGTTTGGTGCCTGAGTTCTGGATTGGGAAAGTAGGGAACTTAGCTGGAAACAGCTCCAAATCTACCTACCTGGTACTCATCTGGATGTGAGGGGGAGAGCTCAGGGGCTGCTCCCTGGACAGCTCTGCTCCAGCCGTCTGTCCCCAGTGCACAGAACTCCACTCCCAGATCGTACCACCTATCAGTCCCCAGGGCTGCCACCCGAGAGCCCCCACAGGGGGACACTCCTGACCCAGAAGCAGGGCCCTATGGGGTCATGGCTGAGCCGCTGCACGCTTGCTTCAAGAACAGGGAGTTCACAGAGGACTCCTCTACTGCCGGTGTCTCAGCCAAGCAAGGAGGCCAGAGGTCAAACAGCGCCAACACCAGAGTCAAGGCGGTGCAATGATCCTGAGTTCAAATCTTAACTCCACCACTTACTGGCTATGTGCACAACTGCTCTGGGCCTCAACATTACCAGAAAGCAAAATGGGAATTAGAAAAGAGCTCCCTCTCCAAGGTTTTTGGTGGAAGGGAACATGTCTATCAGGCCTGGCCTATCCTGGTACTCCATCCTCGTCCTCCCTTCTGGAATGCTTTTTTCCTTCCCTTCCTTCAAGACCTGCCCCATCTGGCTCCTGGACATACCTAGGCTCTGTGCCCTACTCCCATCCCCTTTACAGCCCTTACCAACACTTGACACATCAGTGCTTGTGTCCTGCTTTATCAGTTGAATCTCAGTCTCCCTGGCAGAGAGTCCATGGCATCTGGGCAGGCCTCTGTTCACTAGGGCACTGTATCCCATTAAATGGATTCAAACATAGTGGGCACTTATCCGAGGCCACAGCAGGCTTCTAGCCCAGGCAACCAGGACACCCAGGGGTCCCACATCCTCCCCGCTCCCTAGGGGCCCAAAGGGCTCTGCTCCAGTCCTGAGGCAGGCAGTGAGAAGACAGCCAGGAATCCCGCTGGCCAGGAGCACACAGAACACTGCCCTGCTGTGGCTGGAAATGTGAAGAGGTACACCCGATGGGTTCCGAAGCCCCTCGGAGGACCGGGAAATGCCCCTGGGTCTTCCTTCCCACGTGCATCTCCTCCTGCCTGGGGAGCAGACTTGCCTGCACAGGAGCCTCCGGATGTCTGCTGCAACCTTCCCACAGGGCCCTGGACTTGGTGGGCACGATACACACATCACATTGATTCTCCCACCTGAGTGCACTTGGCAGCACCAATGTGCAAAGAATGAAAGACTAGAGGAAATGGTCAAGGTCACCCTAGGGTCTGTCTGGTGACAATGCGTGCTGGGCCACGCACCTGCAAAACAGCCATCCAAACCCTCACTGTAGAGGAGCAGGCCTGCAAACCCCGTCTCGTCCTCCACCCAAGCATAAGCTCCGATTTCCTCAGGTATCTGGCCCTTCACCATGCTTCAGTGCCTCACCCCTCCCCCAGCTAACTCCAGCTCATCCCCCAAGTGCCTGCTCCGATGTCTCCCCCTCCAGGAAGCCTTCCCAGAGTCTCAGAGTCTCTAAGTCCGCCTGTCAAGGTCCCACCCTGCATGGCCCCACAAGGCTGGTAGGCTTTGCTAGTAGCTGCTTCCTTCAGGCCTGACGATGTGGCCAGGACATGGCAGACACTCACTAAACTGGTACTGGGTGCATGGCAAATGAATGAATGAAACATATGATGGAAACCAATGAGCGAGAGACGGGCACATAGATGGAGCAGGCTAGAGTGGCTGAGGACGTCTGTCTCAGATGCCACTGACCTCCCAGAGTCAGGATTCTGAGCCAAGTCCCACTGACAACTGTTTCTCTCCCCCAGGATGCCTGGGGCCGTGGAGGGAAGAAGCTGAAGGCTCCAGGCTCAGGCTGGGTAAAGGGAGGGGGAGAGTCCACAGAGAGGGAAAGGAGCGCAACTGGCATTTCACCCCAGTGGACGGTCCTCCTGGGCAGCCAGGCACCAGCAGGACTGCAGTCAGAAGTGGCCACAGGGGCAGATGAATGATGGCAGGAAAAACAGTGGACAGATCTCCTCACTCGACCCTCAAAGCAACTCTAAAAGTGGCCAGCTGTGGCTGTTCTTAAGTGCCGTCAAGTCGGTTCCGACCCATAGCGATTCTGCATAGGGGTTCCAAGGAGCTGCTTGTAATCTTGAACCTCCAACGTTGTGGTTCAAACAACTTTGCAGTACAGAGTATTAGCCAAAGCACCATTATAGTGATGAGGAAACGGAGGCCCAGAGAGGCTCAAGAACTTGCCCCAAATCATGCAGTGAGTGGAGTCCGAGGACTGGCTCTGGAAGTGGAGCATATTACCACGACAGCTACCGTCTTTCAGCTTTCAGTGCTGAGGTTATGTGGTCCATCACGGGCGCAGGACCAACAACAACAGTAATGGTAATAAAAAGGGTGCACCAACAGCACCGGCAGCATTTGTCCGAGTCATGTTTGGAGCGCTAACTTGGAGTGTGCTGACAGGACGCCGGGTAGGACCTCCAAAGCTGCTGTTAGGTGCCACGGCTCAGCGCTAGGCCGACCACTTCCCAGGACTGTCCCCTCCATGGCACCATTTAAAGAGAAGGCAAGCAGAAGTTCAGAGAGGCTAACTGAGGTGGCCAAGGAAGTGATGTTTGAAACTGGCCAGTCTCTGACTCTGGTGGCAGACCCCTGCCCTCTGGTCTGGCCTCCTTTTCCTTCTGAGGGGAGGGGCTGCCAGGAAGCCAAGAGGAACAGGGCTGCCCACTCCCCCTAAGTCAGCTCTGTGGGCCAGCCACAGGCCCGGCACCCTACCAAGTTCAAAGTGATTCACCCCGAGGCTGTGTGGTTTGGTCTGGGGCTCAGGAATAGAGGAGTCAGAGCCACATTCACCCCTGACCACCCAGGTCTGAACTGGCTGCCCCAGGCCCTCAGGAGTTTAGGTGCCAGCAGGCTGCAGCCACCTGGGAAGCCGCCATTTCTCAGGGTAGACGCAAGGGTGCCCCAAATCAGCCCCCAGCTGCTCAGCTGAGTCTTGCTTCTCTATTCCCAGCAGGGTCTGGACACTCCCCCGGAACCCGCATGGCTGAGGTCAAGGCACTGGCCCAGCAGGGTGCCCCTGTCTCTGCAGACTGGGTTCCCAAGCTCCCTAGTCCGGAGCTCCCTCCAGAAGACTGCCCTTGTCCTAGGCCGTGGCCATCTCCAGGCCGGACCTCTAGACCCCAGGAGGCCGGGGGACTACTGGAATGTGAGAGGCCTGGGGTCAGAGCCGAGGCTGATCTGAGCTGGGCTGAGACGAGGGGAAAACGGCCAAGAACAACTCGCTCATTTACTTCATTTCCAGACTTGGCGGCCGGCGGGGCCAGGCTTCCAAACCAAGCTGGCTTTGGCGGGGACATGTGCAGCAGCGCCGGCCACAAGACACATCTGGATCCGCTTAGGGAGTTAAGAGCCGTAAAGTTCTCTAAAGAAATCAGTTCTTGGGGAGCCCGGGTGTCTCTGGGGACTGGGTGAGGGGCCCGCCTGTCCCAACTTCACCCCCTGGAGCCAAGGGCACTGGTTGAAAACCACCTGACTGCAAATCTGTGTGACGGGTTACCATGTGAACCAGAGGCAGCAGGGCTGGCGGACCCCCTGGCACCTCCTACATCCCACCAGGTCTTGCAGTGGGGGCCTACAAGGACACAAGAACCTCAGCTTCCTCATCTGTAAAATGGGGTGATGATACCTGTCTACCTGCCAGAGTATCCTGACGACGAACGGACACATCAGACGGGAAACCCTGGTTCACTGATTCATTTATAAGCATACACATTTTTTTTATTATTTTTTTTAATGTTCTGGCCCTGGGAATACAAACTCCCCTTAAAATGCCTAACTCTGATAGGAAGCCTCATTTTCGTCACCCAAACACATTCTATGTGCATTGCACCCACCGGTTTTCTCTGATGACACAAGAGAACACTGGGTGGTGGTCTGAAGTGCTGATGCTCCCGGCAGGCCAGGACCAGAACACAGAGCAGTCAAGGGGAACCTGTCCAGATGAAAACTCGGGGCTCCCAGCTGCATGCAGGTCACAGGTGTTCAAAACCCAGCTCTCTGGCTCATTAGCAGTATCACCTCAAGCCACTTCTCTTGACTTAATTTCCACATCTTTATGTATTGTTGTTGTTGTTAAGTAATCGAGTCTGTTCCAATCCATACTGCCCTTGTATAGGGTTTTCAAGGAAGTGAACGAGAACTGCCAACCTTGTGATTCACACAGATATTGCAGTCCAGCGCATTAGCCAAAGCGTACCCGTACTCTGTCAGGGACCCACAAAACGACATCCCTAACACGCTCAGAAAGTCATGTGGCTATTGTGCATGCTCAATAAATGTCACATCTCATTCGTATTCCACTAGTAGCTGGTTACACAGACAGTTAAACAGAGAAGCCACAGGTCTCCACCGAGTCCACAGGGACACCAGGAGGAGGATGGTGCTTAGACTTGGTTTCCAATCCTATAAACCAGAGGTCTCCAGCCTGGCTGCAGGGGAGTCTGAACAAAATGGGACACCTTGCAGTTACCACCTGCGTTCCGAAAGGCACAATGTATGCTTCTGTGCATGAGAATCATTTGTGTGATCAGTTTTCCAACTATGAAAAAATTGTCAAATTTTGTGATTCGGAGGCCTTGAGTTTACGGTTCTTGTTGTTGTTAAGTGCCATCGAGTCTGTTCCAACTCACAGCGACCCTGTATTGGTTTCCGAGGAGCGGCTGGTGAGCAATTGCTGGTCATTCAGTTGAAACCGACTTTATAGTCGAGCGCATTAACCCACAATGTCGCACCAGGACTGAGTTTATGACGGTGGTGATGAAGTATCTTGGGGAAAAGACAGTGAAAACTGTTGCAAAATATAAAGAATGTAGTCTGTGCCGCTAAATTTACACATAGCAGTGAGTGAAGTGGTGAATGCTTTAATGTGCATATTTTCACCACAATTTACAAGAAAAAAAAATTGTAAAATAGCTTAAGTTTAAGAAGTGATGGAAATAACTCAAATAGGTGAGCATTACGGGCTTAAAAAAGATGGCTAACAAATATATTATCAAGGCAAAAATCTGTATACAACTTAAATGGCCATCCATAGGAATTTTTTTACATATGATGCACCCATGTAAAAAATACATACAGCCATAAAACACACATAGCATGCATAGGAAAAGAACGTGAGTTCTTTTCTCAAGGGTTGCTTGATCTGCAAAATAAAAAACCAGACAGCACATGTATTATGTGCATAAAAATAGAGGCCCACCAAACAAACCCTAGCCGTAAGGGGTGGGACCCAGGCTCAGGTGATTCTGAAGGGCAGGTCAGGCTCTGTACTCAACCCTCCAGGTCAGGGACTGCCTGAGGCTGGAGGAGACAGAGGGAAAGAGGGTAACACTGAGCCCATTGCTGGAGGGAAGAAGGAAGCAGAACAAGGAAGCCAGAGTCATTCCAGGTGGAGAAAGAGGAGACCTCACACACTGCAGGTGTGAAGGTAAAATGGCGCCATCTCTGGGGAAATCAGTTCAGAATTGCTAACTTGTTGCTAGATGCCATCAAGTCAGTTCTGACTCACAGCGACGCTAGGTACAACAGCAGGAAACTGCCCGGTCCTTCATCATTCTCACAATTTTAGTTCTGTCTGAGACCACTGGCGCAGCCATTGTGTCAGTCCATCTCACTGAGGGTCTTCCTCTTTGTTGCTGACCCTACATTATCAGCATACTGTCTTTTTTCAGGAACTAGTCCTCCCAATTACTCTATGACCCAGCAATTCCACTCCTTTGACTATGCTGTACCCAAACTATCTGAAAGCAAAGACCCAGATACCTGCACACCAATGTTCACAGCAGCACTAGTCAGAATAGCCAAAGGGAGGAAACCCAAATGAGGAACAGATTAAACAGAACGTGGCCCACACATACCAGAAGGCTTCAAAAAGTTCACAGAAAAACAAAAGAATTTTTCCATGAACTTTCTGAAGCCCCCTTGTACCATGGAATATTGTCGTTGTTGTTGTTAGGTGCCATTGAGTCAGTACCGACCCATAGTGACCTTATGCACAGCAGAACGAAATACTGCCCCATCCTGGGCCAACCTCACTACTGTTGCCACGCTTGAGTCCATCCATGCTGCCACTTGGCCAATCCGTCTCCTTGAGGGTCTTCGTCTTTTTCTCTGACCCTCCACCTTACCAATCATGATATCCTTTTCCAGCGACTGGTCCCTCCTGACAATATGTCTGAAGCATGAGACGAAGTTTGGCCATCTTGGCCTCTAAGGAGCACTCTGGCTGCACTTCTTCTTAATCGGATCTGTTGGTTTTTTTGGCAGCCCATGGCACTTTCAATGCTCTCCTCCAACACCATAACTCAAAAGCATCAATTCTTCTACAATCTTCCTTATTCAACTGCCCAGCTTTCACATGCATATGAGGTTATTGACAATACCATGGCTTGGGTCAGGCGCACCTTAGTCAGCCATATAGAAAACTGCAGTTCTGACACGTGCTATAACATGGATGAGCCTTGAAAACAACTGCGTGAAAGAAGACACAAGAGGACAAATAGTGTGCAATGTCACGTGAATGAAGTATCTAGAAGAGTCAAATGCATAGAGACAGGAAATAGACCAGGAGTCACCAAGACTGGTAATGGAGGAGACTGTGATCATTGTTAAGGGCACAAAGTCCATCATTTGTTAAATGCAAAATTAATCATCAGTTCTGCAAACTCTCAATCAATTCACAATATGAAATTGCTTTTCTTTAAGTTCTTAAAAATACTGTATTTTGCTTAGTCTTAATCAAACAGTTATAAAAGAAAGAGGGGGGGAGGAACAACAGAAAGAAGGAAGGGAAAGAGGGAAATCGAGTCAGACTGTAGCACACAAAAGGCTATCTAACACCCGACATTTTCCAGGTCTGTTTAGAGCCTTCACGTAGTGGCTCTGCCCAATATTCCCATCACATAATATACAAAGTCCAATGGCCCTCAGCTAGCTGGGTCTGTGTCCAAAACTACAGTAAAGAGTGAGAGAAAATTAGACAAAAGTTCCACCCCAAAACCCACTCCTGCCTCAAGCTCACCATCCGCATGGGTCAGGGGGACAGTGGGATGGTTAATACCGTGTGGTTCTTAACAACTGTGGAGAAATTCTCCACTCAAGTCACAACAGCACAAAACCTGCAATACCTACAGGCTCCTCGAGAGCAGAAAGCAGGTTGCCATGACAACTGCCCACCCGTAACCTTGGCCACATCAGGGCTTGCTGAGCAACACCAGTGCTCCTGCGCTTCGCCTGCATCTCCCAGAATTCTCTCTGGGGCTGGCAAGTGAAATGCTATCCTGTCACCAAAACTGACTTGGCCAGAAGGAAGGGAAATTGGGGAGGTCCAGAGGAAGACCAGGCCTTGGAGCTGGACTGGGGGATTTCTGGTGGAAAGGATGGCGTCTGAATAGGCCTGAAATCACATGACCAGCTTCTTGGTTCTCTTGCACTCTGTAATAAAGTTACATATAACAGGGCAGGAAAGGTTCTCATGTCTACAGAAAGTTCAGATCATTATTATTTGCCTGGAGAAACAATGTGCTGCAGGAGGGATTGTGAAATTCTAGAAGCCAAGTTTGTAAACCATGGTGCTGTATAAATAGCAAAAGCCATAACGGAGCAGCGGTGCGAGGCTGGCTGGAGGATGGGACGATTCAGCAAGATCCCCAGGCTCGGGGACATAGGGTGGGCCCCAGCAGGCCTTGGTGGGACCAGCGTCTACCCCATGAAACAGAGTGGGCAGTGGAGGAAAGGAAGGCAGGAGGACAGTGACATTCAGGCTGGTAGAGTCGCCATGTCCTGAATGTCTGTCCTCTTCTCCATTAGTAGTCTGGTCCCTGATGATCACTGCTCTGCTCCAACCATGTTCACACACTCACAATCCTAGGCATACCTGCCCCTGGGCCTTTGCACTTGCTGCGGCTTGCTCCCTTACCCCCTTCAAATCTCTGCTCACATGCCACGTCACCTCACCCAGGCCATGAAGCCCACCTCATGAAGACACGGTCCGCTCCCTACTCTCACAGCATCTCCTTCTCGAGACACCCTCATCTTCCGTCCTGCCATTCACTACCAACTGACAAGATTCCTCCATGAGGGCAGGCCCGCTGGCTCTGCCATGGCTGTTGCCTCATGTCTAGAAGGGGGCCTGGCACCCGGTGGGTGCCCCACCAATGGTGGCTGGATGCACATGTGTGAGCCACAGCAGGTGCAGTCATCCCCAGTCCGCACCCCCTGGCCGGCGTCACAGTGACCCTGAAGACAGGCTCTGCTCTCATCCCTGTATCAATGAGGAAACGAGGCTCCGCTCACAACATGGTGGAGCTCTTGAGACTCAGTCACCTCCAGTTCTGGGCAGGGGACATGTGTCACTCTCTACCATGCTCCACCTCTGAGGACACAATGCGTCTCCTCCAGAGGCTCAGACAGGGACCCCTGAGTCCTCTCTCTGGAAATGATAGAGATGACCATTTCTCAGTCAGATGCATCTGCCCAGGGCCTGCCTGGCCCTCACCCAGCACTCTGGTCCCTGGCAGCCCCATCCCACAGTGCCTGCTCTCTGATTCCCAGGCTTCACTCCCCTTCCTGTGGTAAGCTCCTGTGACTATGCCGCCTCCACAAGGCAGAAAGGCTCTGCAGAGGTGATCAAATGACAGATGTGAGGTGGGGCCAGCATTATCACAGGGGTCCTTATAAGAGAGGGCAGGAGGCTCAGAGCAGAGGAGGAGAGAGGACGACAGAGACAGTGAGGAAGAGAGATTGGAAGCCGCTACATTGCTAGTTCCAAACACAAAGATGGGGCCACAAGCCAAGAAATGCAGATGACCTCTAGAAGCTGGGAGACAGAAGCAGTAGATTTTCCCCTTGACCCCAGAAGGAATGCAGCTGTGCCCACATCTCAATTTATCTCAGTGAGACCCTTGCAGACTTCAACCTCCAGCACTGTGACATGATAAGGTTGTATAGTTTGTAAGCCACGAAGTGTGTGTTCAAATGTTACAGCTGCATTTGAAAGCAGATGCACCCCCTAAGCCCACCCTCACACAACGCCACTCAGGGAGGCCTTCCCTGGCCCCCCACTTGTCAGACCCCACAAGGATGGCCCTGGACTTCCTCTTTCATCATCATCAATAGCTGAGGCCACACAGCCTGCGTTCAAGTTCCGCTGTCAACCCTCACGAGCTATGTACCTGTGAGAAGGGTGCCCAGCCTCTCTGTGCCTCCTTTCTCTTGTGTGTCATAACAGGTCCACCAAAGGGTTTGCCCTGCAGTGCAATGACTGTTACGAGGCCAGACAGAGAGAACTTGTGGGAGACAGGCCAGCACGTGCATCGTGTCTGTCCTCAGAGATCCAGATGTGGCCAAGTCATTGGGTCTGAATGTTTGTTGAACGAATGCATGAGTAAATCCTTGCAGCATCAGACAATCGCATACACAAAATGGAGCAATGAACCAAGTACTGTCAGCGGTGCGCTGAGACTGAAGGTGAAGGCTGGGCAACTTCTCCAGGGCTCGGCCCCAGTGGCCCCCAACACTAAGCGCTGCTGGTTCTCCTGAGAGAACACCACGCCCAGGCTCTCCTCTGCCCCACAGACCCTAACACATCATTCAAATTCATCTCATCTTTCTCTTACTGCTTCAGTTGAGCACACCCCCAAAAATATCCTATGTGACACCCCAAAGCCCTTCAGTGCCACATCGATGCAGATGCCTAGGTGCTGGTGAGTTCATGGTTGTACTCTGCCGACTGTCAGAGAGGACACCTACCAGTCTTCAAAGGGGAGAAACCTTGAGTAACCTAACGCCCTCTGTGCAAACAGGATTCTCCAGGAGTCAGAACAAGTGAAGAAACCACAATGCGTCCCCACCCCCACCCCCAGCTCCAAGGAAAAGCCTGGTCCGGTCAAGAGCAGAACTAAAAGGTCTGGGGAAGACTTTCATTTCCTACTAGCCCAAGACTCCCCACTACTTCTGGGCGCCTAGCAATGGTCAGACACAGAAAGGCAGCACCACCTTCTCCACCTGCTCCAAATGAGGGCTGGTCTCACCTACACAGCCACACCCCCTCCAGAGAGCATTCCTGGTGCTCTCTGCTGGAAGGTGGGGGCTTTCTCAAGGACCCATGGCTCAGAGGAGCCTGAGTCCCCTGCTGCCTCTCTGTGGGCTCCTCTGGGCACATCACTCTGCCTCCCCTCACTGTCCTCAACAGTAGAAATGACAGGATTGCATTTCAACAGGGAAGGCAAGTGTCTTTATCTCATGTACCAACATCTGCTGATCTGGAGGCTCTAGAGAGAAGGTGCCTCAGTTGGCCTTTGACTATCAGGATGGATTAGCGATGTCTGCCCTGGCAGGATTGTTGTTATGTGCCATGGAGTCAGTTCCGACTCATAGCGGCCCTGCACAGGGTTTCCAAGGCTGTAAATCCTTATGGGAGCAGAAAGCCTCATCTTTCTCCCGTGGAACAGCTGGTAGTTTCGAACTGCTGACCTTGAAGTTCGCAGCCTGATTCGTAACCACTAAACTACCAGGGCTCCTTAGTAACAATGTGTAGTTTGCCTGTGGATATCAGGATGGATTAGAGATGTCTGCCCTGGCTGGGTAGGAGTAACAATGTGTAGTTTGCCTGTGGATATCAGAATGGATTAGTGATGTCTACCCTGGCAGGGCAGGTGGGACAATGCAAGGTTCATGTTTGCCATTCCTGAGTGAGACCCCTTGAAGTGCTTCTAGAATGCACTTTGTGTCCTCCCTGACTGACACATACCCGTCCAACCTCTGCTTACACACTGTCTCCCTCAGGTAAATCACTATATCCTCTGTCAGCTGCTTCTCCAAATGTTGTTGTTATGTGCCATGGAGTCGGTTCCCACTCATAGTGACCCTGTACAGGGTTTCTGAGGCTGTAAATCTTTATAGGAGCAAAAAGCCTCCTCTTTCTCCCACGGGACAGCTGGTAGCTTTGAACTGCTGACCTTGAGGTTCGCAGCCCAATTTGTAACCACTATGCTACCAGAGCCAAAATCTCTGCCCCACAATCCATCCCCAGGGATCATGGTTCCAACTTCTGGCACCACCACAACAGGACAGTCCTTCCTGTAGTTAGACCCTTGTTGACATTTGAAACCGTGTTCATTTTCCCCATTAAAAGCTTGAGTTCCTTCAGTCTTCCAGCACATGAGCTGATTTCCACAGGATGGCCGGTTACAGAAGAAGGAGGCTATGTCCATGTCCGGCTCGCAGCGCATCTCCCTGGCCCAGCCCCTGCATCCCAACAGCGGAGTGCACTCCGAATGTCCGAATGCCGACATGGGGGCTGAGGCAGATAATGGCCATTCTCCACTCCCTTTTTAATAAAAAGATTCTGGTTTATACTTGGATGCATTGCTCCTGGTAAAAAATGACATTTTCCAGACTCCCTTGCTGCTAGGGGTGGGACAAGAGACTCAATCTGGCTGAAAGCAGAAGTCTTTTTTTAAAGAGTAGAAGTGTGTCCTTCTTCCTCACTTTTCCTCCCCTCCCACTTCCTGCTAACTGGAATGTAGATGTGAATGTAGGAACCATCCCAGATTATGATGCAAAGCACTGAGCAAGGCAGAGCAGCATCATCCACTGATAGGGAAGAACACCGATGCACCACGGTCAGTCCTAACATGATAGCTTATACCCTCAACTTTCTTCATGTAAGAGAAAAAAATTATTCCTGTTGTATTTAAGACACTGTTTCTTTGTTTTTAATTTGGGATCATTTTGACCTTCATTGCAGAATAAATCTCATCTGACTGCAGATGATGAGAGCTCTATTACCTTCATGCAAGGTGAAGCTCCCACCACCTTTCCGTGGTTAAGAAGCAACTGGTGCCTTCAACATAGAGCCCACATCATTCCGTAAAATGTGCCCCTTAAGAATTCGGGGCCAACATTTCCAAGGCCGATACGACTGCAGAATCGGGAGGGTAGACTGGTTTTACCAGGCAATGGTCACATGAAGCTCCTGCTACATGAATGGTCTCAGTTCTACCAAAGAGAAAGGTAGACCCAATTACACAGAGGAGGACTGGCAAGTGAGCTCAAACCCAGGCCTCAGGACTTCACTGTCTCCTAAAGATTCTCATGTAGCCACGGGACTGGCGTGGGACAGCTAGCTGCACATGGCTATTCCTGGGGAGTGAAAACAAGAAGAAGGGAGGGAGGGATTGAGAGAGGGTAAAATATGAAAAGCAAGAAGGGTTAAGTGGGAAATACACTTGTATTCCTGTAAAGGAAGATGTTTATAAAGAAAAGACGGTCACTACGGAATTGTTTATAGCAGTAAAAATCTAGACACAGTCTAAATGTCCTTGAGAAGAATAAATAAATACAACATGGTTTATTCATACAATAAGGAATCCTGGTGGCACAGTGGTTAAGCACTTGGCTGCTAACCAAAAGGTCAGGGGTTTGAACTCAACAACTGCTCAGAGGGAGGAAGATGGGGCCCTCTGCTTCCGTAAAGACTTACAGCCTTGGAAACACCATGGGGCAGTTCTCCAGGGTCACTGTAAGTTGGAATTGACTTCATAGCAGGGGGTTAGTTATACAAAGGACACTACAGCAGGACACACAAATGAACCAGAATCACACGTGACATGTTGGGGAAGTCTCAAAAATACAATGATGAGCAAAAAGAGGCTAATGACACAGGAATGGCCAAGTTCAGAAAGTTCACATAGAACCTTAGAACCTGAAAAAGAGCATAGAGGCTCCTATGGTAAGCATCCACGAAATACAACAACATGCCTAAGGAGGTTACACCTCAAATTCAGGCTAGAGAACAGGAGGGGGTGGAAAACATCAGGAATGGGCGCAGGCATGGTTTCTTTCTCCAGATGGGCGGTTACTTTGAATTCTTGTTTTCTAACTGCCTTGGATGCCTGAAACAGTTCATCATTTTTAAACGAAAGGGAGACTGTACCATTACTATATGTCAACCATATCTCATCAAAGTTGCTTTCTGTTGTTTTTTAAAGGGAAGGGAGGACGGAAGAGATGGGAGGGCAGATGAAACGGGAGGGAGATGAAAGAAGGGAGGAAGGAGGAAGGGAGGGGTTAAGGCCCCCCAATACAGAAGCTGTTCATGGCTGCCCACGCGTCTCCCTGCCACAGGGCCAGCTGGCCACACAGACCACAGCAGCTCCCTCCACAAAGCCAGAGCCTCTTTACCTCCACAGTGTGAGGCCTCCTTCTTATTAGGTGAAGTGAGTCACCCCCAGAACCACGTCCCGCCCACCAGCAGTGGCAACAGACAAGCAGTGGCATGTTATTAAGTTCCCGATGCTAGGGACAGGGCCAGTCTGGGTTGGCTCCCTGGGTGCTGAGGCAGGCCAGAGGAAGGTGGCCAGGACACAGAGGGGTCCTCTGCAAGGGGCCATGCTTTCTCTGCCTCCTTTTTCTCCCCTCTACGTGGAGCAGGACCACACAGCAAGTTCGACTCCAGGAGCTGGCTGGAGTCTCCCTTCTTTTGCCACCGGACTTAGCACATAAAGTTGTCCATCCTAAAGCAACAATTTAAAAAGGGGGACATATCACATCCCGCAGGATTCTGGGCTGAAACTAGAACATGTGTGAGTATCTCCCCAGTAGAGAGCAGACGTGGTATGTGATGCGGTTCTGGGATTGGGGAGCTACACCAATAGTATGTAAAATGACTCCATGCAAGGAAGAGCAGCTATGTTCCTCTTCCTTGGCCCCTGTCCCCTCACGAGGACAGGCAGGGAATGAGCCCATGACACAGTGGGCTGACCCAGCAAGGCCAGGCTGAATAGCAGAGCATGTGCCCAGCCCAAGGGGACGGCTACCACCAGCAATGCAGGCCGGTCAGGAGCCAAGTGGTCAGTGCCTGGGCCTCAGTGTCCTCTACTGTAGAATGGGGACAGTGACAAGAGCTAAACAAACACAGGGAGTGCTCTGAGAATAGAAAAAGGCACATGGCGATGGCTGGGATTGTTAGAAAATGGAAATCCGGATTTTTCTTAGGGGAACTCGCCTAATTTTTAAATGTGGACAAGTCATTGAAACATTTCAAAAAAAAAAAAAAAACACAGTGTGGGCCAAGTAAAACAAACTGGCAGGCTGGACGTGGCCCGTGGGTCAGCAGCCCGCAACTTCACTCAATGTGTTCCCTGCTCCCCTTTATAGCAGCTCAAGTCCAACAGGCGTCACAAATCACAGCACTGAGACTGGAGGTCACCCCAAGTCTCCCACGAACTTCCGCACCCATGAATCTCTCTTCATGGGGAGTCAATGTTTAAACCACCTCCACCAACTCCCACACCAAAACGACAGGAACTACGAATTCTAACCCGCCACATCCAAGTCACCAGTTGTATTTCACATGAAGAAGAAAAAGAGATCTATTAAAAAAAAAAAAAAAAAAATTGAACACCAACAAAGGCAAACTTAAAAAAATTCACTGCTGTTGACTTGGGCAACAGCCTTTGCTGGTCACAGAGAAAAACAGCCCGGTTCGGAAAGGCATCCCAGACATGAAAATTACAGAGCGGCGTCTCTAACACCCCCTGCCCCCTCCTTGTCACTCAAGCATGAGGAATGTAACCAAGGTCCCGCCCTGCCTCCCCACGAGGTCTGTCTGGGGTGGGGGGCGGTTGGGGTTGGGGTTGTTGCTGGAGGCAGGTAGGCAGGATGTTGTTAAGGCTGTTAAAGGCTCTGACAGTTTCACCCATTTTGTAGATGAGGACACTGAGAGGAAGGAGAGCTATCTACTCAGCATGCCTCCCCTTACAGGCCTGACAAGACAACGCTGCAGAAATTGGGGCTCATTTCTAGTGACTCAGCACTGTGGGGTCTGGGCTTATCCTAGGCTACTTTCCTGCATTACCTCAAGGGATCCTAACCACAGCCCAGGTCATTAGAACAGGAGGGTGAGGCAGAGGGGCACATACCTAGTATATCTGAACTCACAGAGTGAGATGCCAAGATACATGTATATTAAGATGCAGGTGTGAAACACAACCCACTGCCAGGGAGTGGATTCCCACTCACAGTACTGCACGGTTTCCAAGACTGCAATCGTTACGGAAGCAGACAATCAGGTCTTTTCTCCAGCAGTGACTGGTGGGTTCGAAACACTGACCTTTCCTTTCATAGTTGAGCACTTAACCACTGCACCACAAGAGCTCTTTATGTATCTGTGTAGCCTGAGCATGCGTACCAGCATGTGTAGATGTGTGTGCATGTGGGTAATGGGGAGCAGAGCTTGTGCTGGATTCTGATGACCCATCTGCTCATCAGCTCCCTAACAATTGGTGTTGTCGTCAAGTGCCATCCTGTCAGTTCCCATTTACAAGGACCCTGTATAGGGTTTCCGAAGAGCGGCTGGTGGGTTTGAAGTACCGATCCTGCAGGCAGCAGTCCAGTGTTTATCCTACAGCGTCACACCCGGACTTCAGCCAAGTAAACGCTACAGCTCTCCTCTATAGCAATGGGCTCACCGTGGTGTCCACAAGACAGCACCTAAGGACAAAGGTTGTATCATCGCTAGGTTCCTTTCCATTCACAGGAAAAGGTTTTCTCTTGTTCCTTTCTTAGGGTTCTGGAAGCCACACTCAGGAAGTCTGGAACTTGGAGTTCTGGTGTGGCGCTGTGGGCTAATGGGTTAGACTGCAAAGTCATCTGAACTGTGAGGTCAGTCGTTCAAGCTCACTAGCTGCTCCTTGGAAACCCTATACAGGGTCACTATGGGTCAGAATTGACTCAACAGCACTTATCAACAGATGTTATGTGAAAGTGTCACTATCTGACCATTTTTATCTCCCAATAAAGCTGCCCCTCTGGTATGGCGCCCTGCCAGTCACTTCAGCTCCCCTCCCCCCTTGTCAACAGTACTGCCTCCAGACAAACCTGAGAACTTGAAAAGGGAAGTTGTTTTGAGGTCAAACTTGGGAAGCATCTGACCTGGCCTGGGTGTGCAAATGTCTCAGTTTATAACAGATGCAGGGATGGCATCCTGGGGTCCAGGCCCCACACCAGAATCCTGCAGTGGGGGGCTCTGTAGGCAAGAACAAGACGCTGCCCCTGGGGACAGGGGGAGGTGCCTACATCTCAAAGGTGGACACAACAGAGAACCGGGCTCCCAGGCCACTGTTGATCAACCGCTTTACAACACTGTTTTTCTTAAAAACTTCTCTTCAAACCGAAACTGTCATAAGTTGTGTCTGATCAGTCTGAAAGAGGCAGAGGAAGTGGTCTGTTCGTCCTCAGGCACACCACTTCTGCAAAAAAGAACACAGGGCCTTCTGTGGATTACCAGGTGAGGCCAGAGCACCCGTCAGCAATGACACCCAGCCTGTCCTTGGTCAGGCACCCAGGAAACTCATATGCACTTGTACCTGCAGGTCTCCCGGCTCCCACCCCAGCTGCTAAGACAACAACAGATAGAAAGAACCCAAAGAAAGTCACCCCACCCTGAACACCCACCAAAGACTTTAAGAGGAATTTTATTCCAACTAAGGAGCCCTGGTGGTGCAATGGCTAAAGCACTCAACAGCTGAACAGGAAGGTCAGCTGTTGGAACCCACTGCCTCTCTGCAGTCTGCTTCTGTCCGTAAGGGTCACTAGGAATGGAAATTGACTCAATGGCGCTAAAGTGGTCAGCTGACTCTCCACCTAGCTAAGTGTGGCAGGGCCTGACGCTGGACTTTGGAACATCTGGCCCTGCCACCTCTGGGAAACCTTCCCTGTCCCTCCCTTTGCTGGCTCTCCCCACCACCACACACACACACACACACACACACAGTCACGGGGTCCTTTCTCACACTCAGAGGATCGATGCCACTAGCAGTCCCATCTTCCTCAAAAGCTCAGAGAGGTTAAGTCATTTCCCCAAAATCACATAGCAGACAAGCGGCCCAGCCCTGGGTGTTTCCAACACCTGACGGGGTCTCACTATGATCTGGGTACAGACAGACCCCAGGGGCCAGCCCCATGAACACTACACCAAGCTCCACCAGTCGAAGCACAGAACCTGGTCCTTCAAGGCTCAGCAGGGAGGAACAGGCTTCCTGACTGACATGCAAACTCCTGAGTGTCTACAACACCTGTCCTCTGAGCTGTTCCACCCACTCCTTGCCTCCTGGGAGCTTCAGCGCTGCCTCCTATAGGGTCCCTCCAGTGCCTCTCCAGCCTCCTCAGGGATGTCTCAGTGCCCCCACACGTTAGCCCGTCACCACAGCTCCCTCCTCATAGGCCTGAGAGATCCTGATGGGAAACGTCTCCCAGGACCCCTGCCCCCAGCCAATGCTGGCACACCTCAGGTGTGAGAAGCTCGATGACGCTGGGACTATCCAAGCAGGCACCTGGTATGGGTTGTACCGGCAGTTCCTCACCACCTTCCTAACACTGCCAGGCATGCAGGTGTCTGTTCCAGATGGGGTCTCACGGTGAAGGAGGCCCCACCCCAAGTCATAGGGTAGGGGGAAGCAGAAATGGGGATACCCCAGGCCTTTCCGGCAGCTAGGCTGATTTTCCATAGCCTGCTCGTCCAGGAAATGCAGCATGAGTGGGGGGTGGCGCACTGACCTTAGACTGGGGGCCAAGCAGAGCCAAAGGAGGTGAGCAGGCCTCCACACCTCACTGATGATTCCCTAGTCTTCCAACTGAAGAAACACCACAAACTGAGTGTTTCACATCTGGCCCACCTAGACCCACAGGCCCACAAGCGCCCTCAGACTAGAACGGGGGAGGTGGAATGGTGAAGAACCCTGGGGAAATGACACTCAAAGCCTTGCTTCCTGGCCCCCAACTTGGGGTGTGACTGGCACCCGAGTCCTCCTGCTCCCTGAAGGAGGCCATTTGGGGGGTGGGGAGGGGGCCTGCTGTGAGAGGCAGCGGTGATGCTCAGGCACTGGTTGTTACTTCAGTCTGTAAGTGAACAGGCCAGCAGAAGCAGGGCCGGGACACAGCAGGTCAAAGGCCAACGTCCTCACCCTCAGGCTGGGCTGTGGGGCAGGCGGGAGGCGTGAGGCCTCATCTGGCCTCCATGAGGCAAACTGGAAAGCTGGTCTATAAAACAGTCCCTGTCTTACCCTGTACCTCCAAGGGCAGTGTGCAGCTGTCTGCCGGGCCTTGGCTTGGGTGTTCTGGTCATCTGGGCCCTAACTGAGGCTCAAAGAGGGAAGTCTGCCCCCACCACACAGCCCCTGGAATGGGCACAGAGAGACGACGCTGGTTTTCCCAAGCTTGGTGAAGGAACAAGAGGCTCTTTCAAAGCTGGGCCCCTTTTGTTCCTGGTTCCCAGGGAGGAGGCAGGGAAGGGGCTGCTGAACAAACTAGGTCTAGTCCAAGTATCCCAGGGAACGTGACAACTCAACACCCAGACTAACCCTTTCCAACAAGTCTGGGTGGATCACAATTGGACGAGGTCGGATTGGTAATGTTAAAACTATGTAGCTGACAGATTCCCTGTTCCCTCATGGCCACCGTTCACAACAGCAATGGAAGCTCCCATCTGTGAGCAGCGGCACTGTACCAGACTATGCATTTAGTGCTTCCTGAGCGGTGTCTCTGTTAAGTCTCTATGAAGCTGACACAGCCATTTTTCGTTATACAGATGAGGAAACACTCAGGGGCATTCCCGAGACCGTCACCAGTAAGTGCAGAGCTGGAGTCGAATCCAATCATTGTCTATCTCTGGTCTCTAGTCAACCAGGAATAGGCCAACTGGAGAAATGAAACAGAAGAAAAGGGAAATGACGTAGCCTTCTGTATCGCCGTCTCTCCTGCAGCCATCAGATGTAGTCCTGTGCTTCTGTGTGTATATGGTCTCCAGTCTGTACAGTAGGGTTCCTGAGGGGCCCTGTCTGGCTCACCCTGGACCATAACCCTAGCACCTACCTCATAGGAGCCCTGCAGCAAACATCTGTGGACTCATCACGGTGTGAACTCACCCCACTGCTGCTGGAACCCTGTCCTACCCATGGGGAGGACAAGGAGGGCCATGGGCTCCAATTCACCACAGCTGAGGTAAAATGGTCTACCATAGAGCCCCTTCTCCCCATCATATAGGTCAAGGCCCAAGGCCAGCTCCCTGGTTAGCTCACTTAGATTACTCATACAGGAGGGGAGGGGATTTCTTTAATTCACTCATTCAACACATCATTACAAAGCACCCACCACACTATCAGATGCTGTGACGTGTACAGCACCCATGGAGGGCGTTTCCCAGAGAGGTGACTCCCCTCAGTACTAGGGTCTTATGCAAAGTGCTTCAGTTTATAAAAGAAGCTGCACCCCCCCACCACCACGAGTGCATGAGCAGGACAGCCCTGTGTGACCAGAAAAACGGGGCACAAAGAAATATCCTGCAGGAATGTTCATTTGCTCTGGGTGCCAGCAAGGAGCCCTGGGGTACAGTGGTTAAGATTGCTAACTGGAAGGTTGTCAGTTCGAGCCCATCAGCTGCTCTGTGGGAGAAAGATGAGGCTGTCTGCATCCGTAAAGAATTACAGCCTCAAAACTCCTAGGGGGCAGCTGTACTCTACCCTACAGAGTCGCTCTGAGTCAAAATCAACGCAGTGGCAACACGTTTAGTGTGGCGTTTCGGTTTTGAGTGTTAGCATTCTGGTTGAATTTTATTTTCTTCTGGTATTGATTATTATTTTCTTCTCACTTTGCAATGAACCTGCATTGTTTATGTAATGGGGGAACATTTTTTAACATTACCTGAGACCTGCCCTGTTCCCAGAGCAAGATGCTCCTGTTCTACCTGACTGGTAAAGTGGAGAGGACAAGGAAATGTGAAGGGACAGGGGTTGATGACTAGGGAGGCCGCTCACTCAGTTTCCACAAGTAGAAAATGCAAACGCCAGCCCAGACGTTCTCAAACCAATCAGGGTCCAGATACAATGGGGGTCTTGACATGGAGTTAACCGAAGCAAGCGATGCAGTTGGGTGGTGAAACTGACCCCAGACAGACGCCTTCTCCAGGTGAACAGCCAATGAACACCTCCTTTCAGCTCAGCCTCTCTGCCCTCTCAGTCAAGGAGCCCAAGTCATTGGGGGGGGGGGGGGGGGAGGGAGGGGAGGGAACTCCCCTGCCATTTGTTTTTCAAATCAAATGTCTCACATATTGATTAGTCTCTTGACTTGTAAGCATTAAAAACAAAGGAAAAAGCTAGAAGTTCTCTAATACATTATTCAACTGATCAAATCCTGGCAGACACGTTAAACTTGCTATGGTAAAATGGGGGTGAACTTGACAAGGCAGAACATTGGGGATCCTAGGTAAATATGCATGTCACCATATACCTTTGTGGCCACAAGAGTGGGGGGGGGGGTGCTTAGGAAAAAGAATACGGTTTGGTCAGCCTGACCCAGCTGTACCACCTAGGAAATGGGGCTTCACCCCTGCCTGCCCTCTCACCTAAAGCGGTAACGCTGCATACCCCTCGAGGCTGCTGTGACCTTCAAATGAGATCAATGTGTGTCTGGCACATAGTAGGTGCTCAAGCAGGTGGAGGCATTGGATTGTCAAGTTGAGTCCTACTCACAGAGACTCCTTGTGACAGAAAACACTTAGCTGTGGGGTTTCCTAGGCTATCGTCTATACGTATTACAGAGCACATCTCATGGGAGTAGATGATCACCTGATCTTTTCTCCTGTGGGGCCCTGGGTGGGTTTGAGCCCCTGAACTTTCAGTTAGCAGTCAAGTGCTTAACCACTGCATCACTAGGGCTCCTTCAAGAAGTAGTGGTACTGGTAGTGGTGGTGGTGTGTATTTCAAGGAGTAGGTTCTGACTTATAGTGAACCAGTATATGATTTCCAAGCTGCAGATCTTTATGGGAGCAGAAAGCCTCATCTTTCTCCCATGGAGCAACTGATAGAGTTGAACTGCTGACCTTGGGTTTAGAAGCCTAGCCCATAATCCTCTTCAGCCCTACTAGCCCTTGACCACTCGTAGGCAGCCTCAGTTTTCCCTATGAAAATCTTGCGGGGCAAGGGATGCGCCTGTGCACACAGCACCCTTTTAAGCAAGAATTTTGAGAGCCATAAAAAAATACAACCACATCCCACCAAAGGGCCAAATGCCGTGGGAGTAACAAAGCAAACAAAAGAGAAAGTTCTACACATTTATTGGCTTAAGAACAAACAAATGCAAAACTCAGTGGCAAAGAAATCATCTGAGCAAAAGTCCACATCTACATCTGAAATGGAATCCTGATTTAATGTAGCTCTGTAGGGTAAGCTCTGGACCTCAAGCTTGGTTTGAACCACAAGGAACTGACTGGAAGGCATTTGACAACAAACACCAACAACACAACACTTCTGAAATGGCCCTAAGGAACCAGCTTCTCTAGTCTTTTAGAGAAGGCGTCACCACAGGGCATGGTGGTGGATATAGCCTGCTCCCACAGAGAACAAAGACAATGAAGGAACTCCATGGGTCAGGCACCAAGGCGGAGCCTAGCTTCTCCTTAAAGGAGGCTGGGTCAAGATCGCTGCATTCTGTAGTAGGCAGGAAGGCGGCACATGTTTAAATTGTACATACAGTCCCAGTCACAAAGGGAACCGGGTCCACTCCATCCTACACACGGACTCCATAAAAATGCCAACAGCACAAAGGGACCCAAACTTCCAAGGTCAAATTCAAGGCGCTCCATTATAAAATCGGCCCAGCCTATTTGCAGATTCTCCATGCATATTTTTTGTATGTACTTAATGTTCTTTAATCCTTGACTATTGAGGGTCTGTGGCCATTCTGTCCCCTTGCTTTACAAGTTAGATAGGTAAGGTGGCAGCCCAAGGTGACACGGTTTCAAAGAGCGAGGAACTGTTATAAATCTTAAAATAAACATTCTAGGGGCAAGGAGTGCTGACCTTGAAACTCCAGACAGGACAGAAAATACATCCATATGAGGGGGCTTCGAAAGTTTGTGGAAAAATCCCATGATTTGTTTCTGTCATTTTCCTCTCTCTTCTGGAGACTACACACCACTTCAGAGATCACAGAAAGCATGGTGCAGGCAAACCCTTGCCCTCTCCGCCAAAGGAGCAAACCCCCCAGGTAACAACCTTGACCTTTCATATTTAATGAAACTTTACCATTTCACATGCTTATTTCCATGGACAAGTTCCATTTCCCGATAGGAATTCCCCACAGACCCTCTTGACTGATTTATAGCCTGGAGGTATATAACCTCCTAAGAATGCCTAAATTAAAGATGGTAATGTGTAATATGTGTTAATATATGTGGCATATATCATATATTAATACATATTGTGTATTAATAAAGATGGATGGATCTGTGTGTGTGTATATATATGTATATATATATACATACACACATATGTATATGTATGTTTGTGTGTGTGTGTGTGTATATGTATATATGTATATGTGTGTGTATATATATGTATATATATATACATACACACATATGTATATGTATGTTTGTGTGTGTGTGTGTGTGTATATATATATATATATATATATATATATATGTGTGGGATAAAGCAGCACTGGACCAGAAGGTCAGTTTAAACCACAAGGTCAGCAGTTCAAACTCATCAGCTGCTCCTCGGAAACCCTGTACAGGATCGCTGTGAGTAAGAATCGACTTGGCGCTTAACATATATAAAATTATATACTTATTGCACATACACGATAATATATAAGGATATTAGAAGTAATGAACCAGCCACATGTCATTTTGCCAAAGGAAGGGTTGCTCAAAAAGTCTAAGAGGCTGTGCCTGGGCACATAGGGTATTTGTGACTTACAGATTCACAGACTATTCACCCCACTGCAAGGACAAAATTAAGACTAGGAAAGAAAGATAAAGCATTACTTCCCAAAGTCATCCATGTGAAGCGCAAAGAAGCTAAGATTTGAATGGCTGCCACATAAAGTGGTTACAACATAGAAGTAACAATACACTTGCATAGGTCTATCTGTTACTTGATTCCATCCGCCAAGCAAAGCTGTTGTTAAGTGCTGTGGATGTGGATTGGTTCCAACTCACAGCGACTCTGTAGAGGGTTCCCAAGGAGCGGTTGGTAGATTTGAACCACAGACGTTGCAGTTAGCAGCCCAGTGCTTATCCTCCAGCACCATACTAGGACTCACTTCACAAAGCTAGGCCCTTGCAAATGTCAAGAGGCTCCCACAAGGGTCGCTGAGCTTCTCTGGGCCTCAGGTTCATAATCTAAACAATATTAAGAGGCGGGCCTAAACCAGGAATGTTGCATGCCAGCAGCTGATGAGTCATGACTGTTTCTGAGATCCCTGGGAAGTAATGCCAGGATTGATTAGCAATGTCTGCCATGAGCAAAGCAAGGAGCAGTGGCAACACGTGTGTCACATATTTGCCCTTTCAAAACTGCTTAGTGTGTAGGTTCTCTTCCAAATCTGGCCAGCACTGATGCTAATTATAAAAATAAAATACAAGAGTGGGGGTTGTTGTTGTTGTTAAGTACCATGGAGTCGGTTCCAACTCATAGTGACCCTGCACAAGGTTTCCAAGGCTGTAAATCTTTACAGGAGCAGAGAGCCTCATTTTTCTCCTGCGGAACAGCTGGTAGTTTTGAACTGCCAACCTTGGGGTTAGCAGCCCGATTCATAACCACTACGCTACCAGAGCTCCTTACAACAAGAATGGGGGTTGGCAAATAGAAAAACAAACAAACTTCACAGTTTCCAAGACTGGCCATGGCTGAATTAGGCAAAGTCCACACCTGCACCATATGCAGCAGGCACACAGCCCTGGTACACGAGAGGGCATCGAGAATGTCAGACCCACTGCATACACACCCAGTAAGATACCAGAGCCAAGCCAGAAGCAGCAGAAATGTGGGGTTTTGTCTGACCTGGTCTAGCTTGTACACACCTCGTCAGTAAGTGCAGTCACTTCTCAGCAGACAGACCACCTGGGTCCAAACCCTGGTCCTTGTCCACCTTTCACCTCTCTAATCCTCTCTTTCTTCATCCTAGAAATCCTCATAAAACTATCATACAATTAAACACATTCAGAAAAGCGCTTGCCATGCTAGGGATCCGTTTTTTTCCGCATGTTTAGCCTCAAGGACCATTTGATGATGATGAACTCTAAGATGGAAGGTGATGGTGGTCCAACTCATAGCAACCATATACGGGGTTTCCAAGGCTGTAAATCATAGCGGGAGCACAAAGCCTCATCTTCCTCCCAGAGTGCTTGGTGGTCTCACAATGTTGACCCTGCAGTTAGCAGCCCAACATGTGGCCCACAGCACTGGAAATCAATTCATCCTTTTCCAGGAAGCAGATGGCAGGCTCCAACGGTATGGCTGAAGGAAACTTTAAAAGGGGAAAGGTATGAGGACAGGGAAACACAAAAAACGGCTTTTCTACAGAGGGGAACCAGCTGTCTCATGTTATCTGGGACTCTCCCAGATTCTGCACCAAAAACTCAAGAGTCCTGAGCAGACTAAGACTGGTTACCTGATTTCTCCGCCAGTACGCCTATCCCTAGAGCCAGAGGCAAGGGGAGGGGGCAAGTACAGAAGTCAGGGTGGAGTCATGCTACCCACCCATGACAACCGGAAAGTTATAGAGGGATACCCGCCTCCACCCTCCTTCTTGCCTCCACTGGCAAAATCCACTGGAAAGTCGGAGAGTGAGGACGTTCAATGGTCACGGAAAAGCAAGGAGTGAGGGTCCTGTGGGCACAGGAAGATAGCGGCACACTGCGTTCACCCTGGGACAGCCAGGGGAGCCAGGCCCCACTTGTGTACTAGGGGGACACAACACTTCCCTCCCCAGTGGAGTGGGATGAACAACGGGGCACCCCCTCCACCTGGTAACAACTGACCAAGGACAGCACCAATGGTGTTAGCAGGTCCAGTCATGTCAGGGCCGAGGGGGCACAAGGAGCTGCTCCAAGAGAAGAGGGCCACTCCCTGGGCTCCGTCATCACAGGTAGAAGTGGAGGTCAGAAAGGCAGCTGCTCAGGGTTGGGGTCTACCAGGCCTAATAACTGTGACTGTGGAGGACAGAACTGGAACAATCCCCCCGCTGGTGTTGGCATGCCTGACCGGAGCCTCAACTTAGACGCCGCGCATGTGTCAGGGGCAATATCGTTTAGGAAATAAAAGTAACTCTCAATTCTGGTTTTAAATCATATTTTCCAAGATCAAAATCTCATTTCCCAGGCACTGCTGCTGAAAGCTGAGGTACAAACCAGCAATACTATCTGAATTCTCCCAAGGGCGGGTTCCACCTTGCCTGGTGGCCAGGAGGTCAGAGGCGGTCACTGCACATCCCAGAAGCTTTCCTGGACGCCCCTAGGGAATCAAGGTCACTAGGCAGGGCCAGAGTTTCCCAGAAAATCTGTGAAACACTCTTCTGTCCCCGAGATTCCCCCATCAGCCCTGTGTTCATTTCAAGGCCTGCACCGGACAGAACCCAAGCCCACCTTCCAGAACTTCACGTCATAGAGGACATTATCACGCCAGCACACATAGTCCCAGATTGGTGGTAGTGGAGAGCACTTGTTACACCCGGGGTCCTCTCCCACGCCCCTCCCAACATAATCTCACCAGATGCTCAGGACAACCTTGGGAGGCAGCCACTACTAACCACAGCGATGGAGAGGAACAGAGCGCTTCAATGGCCTACTGCTATGAAACATCTGGATCCAAAACTGGCCTAGTCCTCTTAACTGTGTTTAAGGGCAGGAGAGACAGAGGGTGGCCAGGTCTCCACATTTCCACCTGTCCTTCCACCTTCTCCAGCAAAAAATACTAGAAATAGCTTTCAGGTTTCCCAGTGGGGCACGGTGTTTTCGGCTACTTGGACATACCCTTTTAAGACAGTCCAGTCTGACGGGCTGAGTTGAGGCATGCTCAGATGTGTCCAAAGAGCCCTGAGATTTCTCCTCTTTGCAACGTCACCAAGCTACTGGGAGGCCCTGCACACAACTAGAAGCTTCCTTTGACTCTCTTGTCGGGTAGGGGGTTCAATTAACTCCAATCAGCCATGTTCCAGGTTGCTCACCCGAGGCCACTCCCCACTTCCCAACCAAAATGGCTGTAACACTTCAGGTTTCAAGGTCAATGTCCTCATGCCAAAACTTCCTAATTTCTGTGTCTGTCTTCTCTGACTGATGTGAGGCAAAACCCCTATCCCCCAACAACCCAACCCAAATCTACCAAGTCCAAGGGTCACAGCAGCAACAGCGGAGATCACAGAGCTAGGGTTTCTGGGCGGCTACAGCCAGCAAAGGAGCCCTAGTGGGACAGTGGGTTAGAGTATGGTTGGTCACTGCAAAGTCGATGGTTCAAACTCACCAGCTGAGGAAGAATAGGTTATCTGCGGCCGGACACATTAGAAGCTTTGGTTAAGCTTACAGAACAGTTCTACTGTATCTAGAGGTTGCCATGAGTCTACATCAGCTTGCCAGCCGTCTATTGATTGGGTTGGGTTTTTGGTGAGGCCCAGCAGGCACTGGACCCCCACACTGCAGCGCCCACGGGGCTGGATTCCTGCAACCCCTAAAGGGCAAGTTACCTCAACTACGGCAGGGTTTAATACACACTCTGAGGGTCCTGGTATGGTGCTGCAGATAAGCACTAGACCTCAAGGTCTCCGGTGGTTCAAACTCACCAGCCACTCCTCAGAAACCGTATACATAGTATCTGTGAGTCAGAACCTAACAATAACTGGAGACTCAGGGGGCTTCACAATAGCCCATCTCAGTGGGAGGACTTGCTAACCCAGGGGTCTCAATCTCACTCTGGTGCCCCATGACACAGGTGACAACATCTGGAGACAGTTTTGATCTTTACAACTGCAGGGGGGCAGGGCAATGCGATTGGCATCTAATAGATAAAAGCCAGAAATGCTGCTAAACATACACAAGACCACCCCCGCCCCAATACAGAAAGAGCTGGCCCCAATTAATCAGCAGTGCTGAGACAGAGAGACCCTGAGATGATGTAAGAAGAGCCGCCAGTGAGTAGTAAGCACTCAGTAAGGATCTTACTACTGCAGACGCCGAGAATAAGACGTCTCCTGCCCTGAGTGCCCACAACCCCAAGTGCATGACGTAGATTCCCTCAAAGAAAAAAGGGAAGAGTGGTCCAGGTGATGGGACTGGGAGGATTTTTTTTCCCTCTCCTTTGAGCTCTAGTTTCTTTCCCAAGATCAGCATCAACCCACATGATTACTTTTGCTTTGTTTTTAAACGTGAAGACACAAAGCAGATGGGTCAAGAGGGGACTGCCACAGGATTAGGGAGCAGAGAGGGGCAGGCTCCTCCTTGCAGGTTCTGAGCATCAGGAGGAGCCTGAGGCAGGGGAGCGTCACGTATTGGGGACTTGGCTAGCAGATGCTCACAGTGGACTCTGAGCTTACACTCTCCTGGTCAAGCCCTCTCAGTAGAGGACACTGAAGCTCTGAGAGGCTGCATGGACAATCCCAAGGAGGGGACCTGGCCTTCTAGAGACAGGCTCACAGAAGATGGCCAATCTGTAGGATGTTGGATATTTGGAGTCTTCCAGGAGTGGAGCTACTCTGCCCACATCCTCCCTTTTCCTTCCAGAATGCCCTCCTCTCAGCACAGACGCAGCCCAAGCCACTTAGCACCTCTGTGAGCCTCTGCTCTTGAACCCCAAAACCTTGCTCACCAACCTCAAGCAACAACACTCTGGGGTCAAACTCCAGTTCTGCCGTTCCTGGGTACGGAGTGACCTCCCCTCTCACCAATGATCGAAGCACCACCGCCCAGGTTCCTCAGTGCTCAGGGTTCATACAATGCCAGTCACAGTCATCGTGGTGGCGTGGCAAAGGTCGGCCCTCAGGTGTGGAATCGGAGACATTCAGGCCTGCTGCCCCATCTATAAGCTGAAGCCATGTGGGATCACATGCATCACATGTGAGGGCTCAGGGAGGCTGTTAGAATGGACCCCCATGCTGGGTACCCCACCACCTGAAATGCAGGCCAATGCAGCAAGGCCCTCCCAGTCCAGGAGCAGCCGGACGGCTGAGAGACTTCAGGCGCTTTCATTTCCACCCCCAAGCAAGACTCAGTCACAGGGGGGTGAAACTCGAAGGGAGCAGGCACACGTCACCACGACACTGTTCCCCCTTCCAGGGGAAGCCCTGCCCCTGGTTGCCCTGTGTCCTGCCTCGACCCCACTGCACTTTCTCCACTGTTGACATAAAGTGAGGCCTACTCTTGAGTCATCCAAGAGACCCTGACCAACCGGGTCCTCCCACCAGGCTTCAGGAGGGCAAGAAGGGGGCCCTGGGAGCCAATGATCCTGGTGGGGGGTCAGCGTGAGTTCTGGAAAGTACCAAGATACTCTGGTGGAAAGCTCCCGGAAGAGCCCAGGGGGACACCCAGGCTGAGCACAGAGGGTGGGTGCCACCCCTCAGTTCCTCACCGCTCACAGCAGCGGGCCAAGGGTCCTCGGGAGGTGCACTGAATGCTGGTCTTCACAATGACACCAGCCCTGCCCTGTGTCCTGAGGGTCACAAGGACAGGCCTCCCGGGATGGGGTGGAGATGAGGACCAGCCCTGCCCTGCCCCCTTCAGCAGGAGGGGACATCCCATTGGACAGCCTCAAGCAGCCTCACCCACTCCCATCCATCCATCTACCAGTGTATTCAGCCACAGAACGCCCATGAGAGGTACTGCCTCAGTTTCCCTGTTTGTTAAAGAGGGCAAGAAATGGTCTCTGCTTGTCTTGTGGGCATCACCAATGTGCCCCTTGCCCAGGTGGCTTGAAGGTCCCTCCACAGCCTGACCCTGTCATGCTGTGGCAATGGGGGCCAGCCTATCCTCAGACTGTGTCATAACCCCACCTCCACCCCAAGAGGCCCTCCATAGCTCCAAACAGCTACAGGACGTTCCCTGCACACACCCAGTATCTGGTACTCAATTCTCCAGCCCTCTACCTAGCAGTTGCCCTTTACAAGGCCAATTTCCTGAACTCACTGACAAATTCTCAGGGCATGTCTCCCAAAGACTGGCAGACGCTAAACAGAGAGGTCCGCAGACTTCAGAGGAGGATGTTTCCACAGGTAGTGGTGGTCGTTTATGAATTTCCAGCAGACGTGTGTGCATGCATGGGGTCAGACCTGGCTCTCCCAACTCTGCCGCTGCCTACTTTGCAGAACTTGAGTCTCCATCCCAGGATCTGTAAAATGGACCACCACAGGCCCCACAAGCCTGCTCTGAATGGAAGTGTGTGCTGCGCCTGACACACCGGGTACACACAAATGCTGCTGTCTCCTTCAACTCACAACCCCGTCAATGCTAATAAGGCTTGCTGCCCGGCTCAACTTCCCATAAGAGAAAAGACAGTAAACGTGCTAGCCTGACACAAAGTTCAAATCCAGAAATCAGACCAAAGCCCAGAGAGCTGAGCAGGCCCTTTCCAGGGCACACCTAGTCCAACCTGCTGCACGGAGGCTCTGCCCACATGTCCCAGCACAGACGATGGTGGGGGAATGAATCAGTGTAGAGGCAGGATGGTCGAGTGGGCAGAACTCTCCCTCTGGAGCAGGGCTGTGTGTGACAGTAGTCAGCTTGCCTACCCTGGCTGACACACAGCCCTTCCACACTGACAGCCCGCTGCTCCATCAGACCTCACGCTGGTACGTGTGCTGGTGAGTAGGTTCACCTGGGCTGGAGGTGAGTCAACGGGGACCAAGGAAGTCAGGCCTGCGTATTCCCAGACTGCTCCTATTCTCAGGTAGTCTCAGCCTCTCAGGAGTTTGGGACTGACGGGAGACACCTAAGGGAACTACTAAAAATTTCAAGATTCTCTTGCTTTTCCTGACAGCTCCACCTGGGCTGGACTGCATCCCTTCAGTATTCTCGACGCCCACCCAACTTCAGACTGGAGAATCCAGCTCATCTTCCCTGCAAAGCGAGTGGTCTGCCAGCCGCGTCTGTGAGAAGCTTTCTCAAGCCTATCACTTCTAAGTACAGCCTGGAAGCTGAAACAAAGGAAGCCACAAGCTAAGGAAGGCGCTGGAAGGCGGGAGGTCCTGGGTTTGAATTCTGCTCCCACTGAGCCAGCTGCCAGGGTCTCTGGGCAGGAAGCTGGGTAATGACACGATCAGTGTCCTCTGAAACCTAGGAGCCTTGGAGTGTAGCTACGGACAAAGCAGCTGCTTCTCAAAAGCTTTTTAGCTTACAAGGCTCCTTGAACACTGCTGTACAGCTATTCTTCACTCTTTATGGGGAGGAGTCCTAGGGTGGCACCACAGGATAAGCACTCGACCATAAAGTCAGCTTGAACCACAAGATCGGTATTCAAACTCACCAGTCGCTCCTCAGAAACCCTATACAGGATCGCTATGAATCAGATCCGACTCAGCGACACTTAACAACATTTACTGCGAGGGAGTGAGACTTCAAAAACAGAACCAGAACCTTACAGCAGGAACACTGGAATGGGAGGGCAGGGAGCCACTGGTTTGCCAGTGCACATTCTAGATAGCTGAAGCATCTTCCACTAGAGGGTATCAGCACCTAAAAAGCAGCAGAGACAAGGAAGCTGACCTCTGTAGAGCATTTACTAGGGGCCAGGGATTGTACAAGGAGCTCTGGTGACACCGTGGGTTCAGTACTGAGCTGCTAACTGCAGGGTTGGAGGTTCACACCAACCAGTCACTTGGTGAGAAAAAGATGAGGCAGCCTGCTTATAGAGATTTTAAACCTTGGAAGCACTAGGGGGTATTTCTATTCTGTCCCATAGGGCCGCTGTGAGTCCACACTGACCTAGAAGGCAGTGAGTTTGGAATTGGTGTGCTGGGTGAGTCCTTGGTTGGGTCTAGCTTTGGAGCCTCCTCCCCCACCCCATATCATCTCCTTCCCAGATCACCCAGCACAAAAGAGCAATGCCCCCAGTCCTGACCCTGCCTTTCCACCAAGTATCCAGAGGAGCAATCTGTAGCTGGTAAAGGTGGCAGGCCTCACTTACCCTGCCAACCAAATGAACAGGAAGTCCCGGTAAGCTTCTTCTGACAGATAAGGGCAGGAGCCCGGTGACCTGCCCAAGGTCACTAATTAGGAAGTTGCAACTTCACCTGTCTGATGTCAGAGTCCCTGTCCTCCACACACCGCCCCACCCCTTGGCATGTGTCCCTCCCTCCAACCACCCCAGTGCATCTCAAACATTGGCAGAAATGCCCCGTGAGGGGTTGGGGAAGGGACATGAAGGACTTAGGGGAGACAACAGTCATTGGATGCCCCTCACCAAGAGCCTCCCACCCACCCCTTCCCTCCTCCCACCTCCTCTATATACTCACCCCCAACCACACCCACACCCACACTCAGTGGGCTCTGATGGCACCCTCCAGCTGCCTTTCCCAACCCCCAAGTCCCCCAACAAGCACATGGGTGGGGACATGGGAAAGGGGGGATGCAAGGGGGAGGAGAAGGGCTCTGCACAGATACACCGACCGGCAAAGACTTCTCACTTCCTGTCTTTCTCTGGCTGCCACCCTGGCGAAAGCTCATACGCAGTAGGAAACCACTGCCCTGACCCGCTCAGGCCTGCTCCTTGGAGAACCAATGAGGTCTCATGATCCCGAGGCCACCCACTAGGGGGCCAGCAGCCAAGACCCTCTGAGAGGACTCCCTGAGTCAAGTGCTTTAACGCCCCCCTCAAAATACATGAGTTAAAGAATATTCCAGTTATCAAACCAGAAACAACTCGACAGAAATCATTTTGTATGAAAGGGCCACAGCTTAAGAATAACCTAAATACAGGTGTCCTGGTGTGAGATTGTAGGATAAGCACTGGACTGCTAACCTCAAGGCTGGCGGTTCAAACCCACCAGCCGCTTCACGGAAACTCTATACAGAGTCACCGTGAGTCAGCACTGACTCGATGGCACTTTACAATAAATAGAGAAGCAGTTGAAGCTCAGCAGTCGCTCATGGTAGAAAGATGAGGTGGTCTGTTTCTATCAAGGTTGACATTCTTGGAACCCCTATGGGACAGTCCTACTGTCTGACAGGGTGGTCACCATATCGATGCAATAACAGTGGATTTTTAACCTCATTGTCCATCAGCGGGGGACACACAGTTTGCCAGCAATGCCGTGGTGGACCTCAATAGTGGAATGCTACATAGTCATGAAAAAGAAAATGGCAATTCGCCACAAGTGGACCCAGTGTGACTGGAAGACACACTGTGTGACGTACAACCACAGCACAGCTAACACGCAAGGGTGCTCAGCAAGGAGAGCAGCGTGAGGGACTTAATGTTGTCACGTGCCGTCAAGCCGGTTCCAACTGATAGCGACCCAGTATAGGGTTTCTGAGGAGCAGCTGGAGGGTTTGAACTGCCAACCATGGGGTTCGCAGTCCTGTGCTGAGCCTACAGTGTTGCACCAAGAGTGTGTCGGGGGAGAAGTAAAACCTTAATTTTCAATGTATGAGGTATTTTATTATTTGAATGTACTGGGTGTGTGCATTACTGTTTCCATCTCCAAAAAAAAACAAAAAACGATCCTGTTGTTTCCTGTTTGCAAAGAAACTCTATTCAGTACTCCCGTTACCATCCAACATACCAGAGCTGCTAAATACCTCTACCTTTCCCAATGCACTACTGCACATCTCACGAGGCGGGAGACTCCTTCTGTGTGCAAAAAAAAATCACACGAAGTTCTTTCAGGGCTGTGAGGCAAACACACCTCTTGGAGAAGCCCCACTATGTGCTGGCTGTCCCTCCCATTGGACAACTGGGTCCAGAGAGCGAAAGCAACATGCTGAAAGTCACACGGTCAGGAAGACAAAGCCTCAGAATCCATTCTCCACTCTAATGACAGCAAAGCAGACTTCTTCCCCGGCCCCGGTGTGGCCACCCCATGACAGGCTGCCTCATTTAATCTCTTAATCAGAGGCCTACCTCGACCATCTCAAATGTCCATTCTGACAAGTATCAAGTGGGTTTCCCTTAGAAAGAGCTGAGACCCTGATTGGACCTTCGCTGAGGTTGGTGTGGAGACCAGAGACGGTCCCCCAGAAATGCCCTCTCCTGGCCAGCACCCAGGAGCAGAGCCAGTCCCAGAGGCAGCCCCGAGGCACCCCTTCCATTGAATGGCCTGGGAAGAAGGGCTAAAGGGAGGAAGAGCACGGCTGAACACAGGCATACCTTGTTTTACGGCGCTTGCTTCATTGCATTCCAAAGGTATTGCGTTTTTCCATTAATGGAAGGTTTGTGGCGACCCTACGTCAAGCAAGTCTACAGGCGCCATCTTCTCAACAGTATGTGCCCACTCTTGGTCTCTGGGTCACATTCTGGTCACTCTCACAATATGTCAAACTTGTTCATCATGCTATTTATTGCATACTGTGATGTGGGGCCAACATTACTTTTCTCTACACTGGGAAACAAAAAAAATCTGTGTGCCTTGCTTGATGGCAAATATCTGATTTATCGCAGTGGGCTGGACCCAAACCCGCAATGTCTCCGAGATCAACCTGGACTTCCACCTGGACTGGGATGCTGCGTGGAGCCAGGAGGCATCTCGGCTGCGCCCAGCAGAGGACAGCATAGAAACTTAAACCTGCTTCAGATGTACTTATTTATGCCCGCAACAGCTTGACAAATGTGTGCTCCCTGCAGACGCTTTGGAATTTTTTTTCCCTCTCCTTCTGTTTCTGCCCCTCCCCCATTTCACCACCTCTATTCAGACAAGTTCTCTGAGAAACAATCTGGATAAATTCTCCAAAATCTTTTTAGGCCCAATGGCCTTAGAAGAAAAAATGTCTTTGGTTTTCCAAGTAGCCAGTAAAAGCATCGAAGTCAGGACCGATGGGCATACCACACAATGGTGGATGGGATGAAAAGGGAAATTAGCACCCGTGCACACACAGATGAGCACCGCGGGACTTGCCGCTTCTCTGGAGGGCATGGGTTTGAATTCTCAAGTAGGGACCACATGCTCTGAGCTCCCCCTTGACACACAGTAGGTACTCAGAAGAAGGTGGCTCCCTCTTGCTCTCCAAGAAAACACCCAACTAAAGAAACGGCTGGGAATTAAGGGCACCTCTGCGTCTCCTTTCTGTGACCAGAGGTGCTGGGGAACATGGCAAACGAAGCGGTGGAGTGGTGACAATTGAAAAACAAGGCAGTGATGGATGGCAGCTGGAGAGCAGCGACCGGTACTGCCACTCTCGTGCCGACCTGTTTGGTAAACGAATAAAAGGCTGAGTGGACCTACCATTCTGAGGTGCCAAGGGCTGCATTTCAAATAAGAAGATGAAATAAATGGTCTTCAGCTTACTTCTACTTCTTTGCCACAGAGGAATCAAAGGACACGGACAAAGCCTCCTTCCAGGTGACAAACACGCCTAGCAGGTGATCAAATGCAACCCAACGAGGAGAACAGCAAAATGGATACTGGTCTGGCCAAGCCCACTGCTTGTGCAGAACTCCTGGCTGGCTGCTGCACACTGGTCGGCAGCCATGACCATCTCAGAAAGGCCTGGAGAGGGGGAGGTTTGGATGCGAAAAGGTGACTGAGGCATGGCGTTCCAGCCCAGCCCTGCCCCCAACAGGTGCGGCAGGGCCATGTGTACACCTGGGAGGGGGCAGACGTCTCCCGCCTTTTGGTTTCCTTCTTTGTTTAGGAGCCTTCCGGATCCAAAGTCTCCGAGAACATCACACCCAGCCGGCTGACCTAGGCCGTGCTGGGCAGGTTGTTGGGCCTGGAAGGACTTAATTAGTAAACTGGGCCGAGCGAGGCACGGGGGCAGGCGCCCACCTAGTCCCAAAAGAGTCCAAGGTTACAGCCACGTCAGAGGGTGAGGCTGCCAGTTTCAATCCCTTGAGCTGGGACACCTGGAGGGAGTGGGTCCAGAGATCCCAGGCTGGAGCCCAGGACACCCCTTTTTGCCCTACCAGACCCAAGGAACACCCCAGAAGGGACTGCAAGAAAGCCCACCCGCTGGGTGTGCCCAGCTTGGGCCTGGCCCCATTCAGCTATGGTCTTGGGAGCCTGGTCTTTATTTCTCACAACAATCCAGTTAACAGCATCAGTGTAGACAGACTCTGCAGAGTATGTGAGCACAAAGCGTGTGTGTCTGGTGTGTTCATTGGTCTGGATCCAAATCACTCACTCTGGGTCTTACTCCTGAAACCCTTACAATGGACTGAGTAGTTGGGCTGTGTAGATGGCTTAGAAGATGGACAGCCGGGGTCCAGCAGGAGATGTCCTGAGAGGGAACACACCTCATCTATCAGCGACTCCAGCTGGGCTGCCAGCTATCCCAGAGTCTCAAGGGCTGACAGATTTTTGGTGTAGTGGACTATGCACGTACTCACCTTTGTTTCACTCCGGCTAATATGTCTCAAAAGAGGGTTTGGGCAGCACTTTAATATGCAGACAGATTACATAATGGTCAGGCCACAGGGAAACCCCACAAGGGCCCCTGTGCTTCTAGGGGTGGGACACTGACCCAACCCCACCGTGTCTCATGATGGACTATGTTCTGGGGTGGCAGCCTCAACCCGTCCACTGCCCAGCTGGCTGGCCTGCCCTCGAGGCCACACCTCCACATTCACATGCCTGGCAAGGAAAGCTGTGCACCCCACCAGAGCCCACCACTTCATGGACACCGCCTGCCTTCTGAACACGGTGATGCCGGGCAACAACAAGGGGTTAAGTCAGCTCAGTGGATACTTCCCCGAGTTCCTCCTTCCCAACGCTTTCCTCTTTCCTAACGCTTGAGTCTGTTCCTGTCCTACAGCTAACAGCTGCTCTCCACAAAGGCCCGAGTGGCCCAAATGTGCCAGCCACCTCTCATGGTAAAGGTGGGGTGGGGGGCCTCTGGCGGCTTGAGAAACCAGTCCCCCAGCTGTAGTCGTGACTTCCTTCCTCTCACACACACCTCCACACCTCTTAAGCAATCAGCGGTTAAGCTAGGGGGCCTTTCGCCTCCAAAGCAAGCTCCCCCCCACACCCCTCCCAGATCAGGGGCATCAGTAGTCTGAAGACACTACTGGCTTCTGGGGAGGGGAGTAGCCGGTCACTGTGCCTCTCAGCCATTTTACTCCCCTCCCCAGTTCCCCTTCAGGTTGAGGAGTGTCGGAAATTAAAAAAACAAAATGAAAAAAGCCCCCAGTCAGGTGACACCCAAGGCAGTGGTAGGGACTCCAGATGCCCAGCAAACAACGACAGAGCTCCTTATCCTCACACCCACCCCCATCTGAAACAGGCCTCTGTGCTGGTGAATTTCCCTCCACAGGCTTCAAAGCCAACCGGACTGGGGCCCACCTGGTTTCACACCCGCACCCTCAGGAAGCCAGGATGGCCTGCCTCAAGGCCCCCAGCCAGCTTCCCCAGCAAAGATGGCTTTGCAGCTAGTGCACCAATTTGCCCTGAGGGGGTGGGGGTAGGCGTTCAGAACACGTCTGGGCCCAACATTCAGAATAAAAGTCCGGGTGAGCCTTTGGTTTTCTCAGGGGTGGGGCTAACTTTCCCCCCCTCCCCATTCCTGGGCGCCTGTGTCTGTCACACAGCCAGGGGAACATGGATGCCGGGGGAAATGTCTCCACACGCTACACGTCTGTGACACACCATGGAAGCGACACTCACACTCGGCTTCCTGGCTGGGTTTTCTTGGCACAGGTGTGGGCAGGCATTGGCTCCTGCCCCCATCCCACTGTGCTCAGTAAACAGGTCCACTGTGGCCCCAGGGGGGTACTCTGTGCATTCTGGGGAAGCACTGACCACAGAACCAGTGAAGATGGGACACCCACAGCTAGGCGCAGGCCCAAGCTGGAGTCCTGTTTTTAACTGTCCTTGTTTCAAAACACAAAGCATCCTGTTCACGTTCCTAGCCGCCACCCCCCATCCACAGACCCCAATAGAGTCGTCTCCCTCCTTGGACCACGAAGAAAGCCACCATTTGCAGCTTTGGTTTCAGAAATATTATCAATGGTTTCTCTCCTGCCTCACCCAGTTGACCCAGTCTTAGCCAGCCATGGACTTAAAAACAATAACAAATTAAAACCGCCAGCAACAAAACACACGTACACACACATGCTGCCGCAGACAATGCAAGCCCAGATCTAGAAAGCGGCTTCCAACATCCAACTGGACCACCCCTGGTGCTGGGGGAGAGATTCCAGGACACCCTTGCCTGACCCCCTTCAGTTTCAAGCTCTCCAATGGGCGGATGAGCCATTCAGAAAGGGAAGCACGCAGTTCTGCCTGCGAGCCGAGCCGAGCCGGGGTGAGCCGAGAGTCGAGCCGAGCCGGGGCAAGAAAACAGAATCAAACCCGGGGACACCAAAGAAAGAGATTGGTTTCTGTAAATTCTTGGGGTTTGTAGGGTTCCCCCCACCCCACCCCGCCCTCACCCCCTTGGCTGTTTTGTTTTCCTCTCCAGCTCAGATCCAGAAAGGGAACCCCCCACCTCCACCAGGGCCCAGCTACGGCGCACCAGGGGTGGGGTTCCAGGGGTGCCCCCCCCCAGCTCAGGGTGCAGCGCAGGGGGCAGCCGGTGGGGGCGCCCCTCGGGCCGCGCGTCCACTCACCGTGGCGGACGCCAGGCTGTTGTCGGCCAGCGTTAGGTGGTGGGGCTCCCAGCGCCTCAGGAACTTGGAGGTGAGGATCTTGCTGAGAAAGGTCCGCGGGTGCCGGATGACACACACCTGGATGTCGCCCTCTTGCAGCAGTTTGTACCTCATGCCGTTGCACAACACCAGGGTCCGGCGGCACGGCACAGCGCCCATCTTCGTGCTTTCGGGGGCCGACATGTCGCCCCCCAGCAGTGGCTTGGTCTCTTCGATCTGCCTGGGATCGCCGCCGCCAGAGCTGCTGGTCAGATCCATGGCCTGGCCGGAGGGTGCGGGCGGGGGGCGGGGAAAGGGGGCTGTCCTGGGCGTCTGCGGCGGCGGGGCCCCCGGAGGCGATGGCCCGCACCCCCCCACCCCGGGAAGGTGGGGGGGTGTGGGGCTGGGGGCGCCTTGCAGTGGAGGGAGGCGGCCGGGCGGCGCTGGGTGCGGGCGGCCGGCTTCCTCCTAGTTGGTGGGGTGCATGCTCGCCGCGGGGGCTCGGACTCGGAGGGACTGACGGACAGAGGGACGGACGAGCGGGCGAAGGGGGGCCGGGGGCGCGGGAGGCGCAGGCGTGTCTCGGTGCGGCCGCCGCGCGCCTGTCCTTCGCCGGCCCGTGTGTACAGTACGTGTGTCTGTGCTTCCGTCCCGAGAGAGAGTGTGTCGGGCGGGGGCCGCGGCGGGGGGCGGGGGCCGGCTAGCTTGAGAGATTGCAGAAGCCGCTCGGTCGCGCAGCGATTGGTCCCCGCGGAGTCATGTGCCCGCCCCTCTGACGTCAATGGCGGCAACGGCGGCGGCTGCGGGTAGTGGAGCCACAGCCACCGAACCCCGTGCGGGTGGAGGCCGGGCCAGGAGGGCGGGCGGGTGCGGACCGGGCGGGCCGGCAGGAGGGCCGATCCCGGAGGAGGGGGTAGGCGGCGAGCCCCGACAGGCCCGGGGCAGGGCCGGGCCTGGAATGCGGGGGGCGGGGCGCTGGCTGACGTCACGCGCGCCGCGCCCCCGTCGGTGCCCAGACCTGTGTGGGCAGGGTGGCGGGGCTGGGGGGAGCGGGAGTCCAGAAGCCCCCTCCTCGGCCCCGGTGTCCACCTTATGAGGCCGGGGACCAACTGATGCCTGCCATCGAGAACGTCCCCTTAGCTCTCCGGGTTAATTTCGCTCACGGCACCCGCCTTCCTGGTTTGGGGCCTTGGGGTCCCCCCCAAGTGACCGCTCCCCCTTTATTCTCCTTGGATACACAGCCTCTGTGGGACCCTCCACGGATCCAGATACCAGAGGGCCTGCCTCCTCCACCCGAAGGATGAGGGTCTTTCACTGGGTCCCCACTCCCAGCACAGGGTTCCTATGAGAGCAAGGTTCGCACGCCTTTTGTGCCTGATCCTGCTCTGGTGTCATCACTACAAAGGGGGACGCCCCTTGTTCCCCTCGTTCCTGCGGGAGCGGCCCCTCAGCCACCTCAGCGCCTCAGCTGCCTCTCCCACACCCACACACTTTTGCAGTTCACACCGTCAAACCCCAGATTGTCCTTTTTGTTACATGAAAGTGTCACGCAATGAACCAAGGACCTTGTGAAGCGTGTGTTGAGGTGCATCCTTGACGCACTACGTCGGCCTTGTCCGCCATTTTCTCTCCCAACTACAGACAAGATGGAGCTGTCTCTCTCCCTGAGGAGACCGGGGTTGGGCCTGGGGTGGAAGGCAGGAAAGACTCTGGCCAGGCAGCCCAGGAGATGATCAGGAATGTTCTCCCCTTCAGGCCCTGGGGAAGAAGACTCCATGACGCTCCCACATATTTGGACAATTCCCTCAAGGTCTGAACAGAAATAGTCTTGGTGAAAATACCTAAAGCAAGAATGCGACAAACCTATGACCCCGCCTTGTGATATAGACACAGGCGCCAGCCTAACGTCACCAAGAAGCCCCTAGGCCAGTGAGAAGAGTAGTTAGGTCAGTTATTCAAACTTTTATTGAGCGCCTGCTGTATGCTGGTCTGAGACCAGGCGTACCTCAAAACCAAATCCACTGCTATCTAGTGAATACTGACTGGTAACCCCATGGCTGAGAGGAGAACTGCCCCACAGGGTTTCCAATGCTGTAAATGTTCATGGAGGCAGACATCTTTCTCCCATGCAGTAAATGGTGAGTTTGAACCACCGGCCTTTCATATAGCAGCTTAGCACTTTAACCACTGTGCCATGAAGATTCCTTTCCAGGTCAGGCACTGGGATAATAATAGTGTTGTTGTTAAGTGTCATCAAGCAGATTCTGACCCATAGCGACCCTGTATGGGGTTTCCAAGGAGCAGCTGGTGAGCTTGAACCACCAACCTTGCAGTCTGACGCATTAGGCCACAGCGCCACACCAGGACTCCTGGGATACTAATGGCACTTATTAAAGTAGCCACAGTGTCCGGGCACTTCCTGTGTCCCAAGTATTTTGCCTGCACACACTATTTTTTACCCCGGCAAAAAACCTTAAGAAGCAGCCCTGCCATCATTCCCTCTCTAGATGAGGGTACACAGACATCCAGAGACTTGCTCCTGGTCACTTAGTCAGGATTGGCTGGGATTTCCCTGAATCCAAAACCCATGGCTTAACCAGAAGGCATGAAACTCAGAGTCTAGAACAATGGAAAACAGACATAGACCAGACTCTAGGGAGGGAGGGAACTAAAGGACAGAGAAGAAGAACACTTAAGACCCTACTCTTAAAGTCTTTAGGGTAGTTTTCATCAAGTCAATTCCAACTCCTGACGATCCTATGTGTCAAAGGAGAACTGTGGTTTCAATGACTGGTAAGCCATCTATAGGTCTGCAGACCTTTCTTCTGAGGTACCTCTGGTGTACTCAAACCTCCAGCCTTTCAACCAACAGACAGAGGTGTGTTAACCCAGGGACTCCCAGAGGTCTCAGAGTTAGGTAAAGATGGAGAAAGCTACTCCAGGAAGGAAGCATGGAATAAACAAAGAAACGCAAAGAGGTGTGATGGCACAAGGCCTTTCTGGGAAACTGCGCAAGGTACTCTGGGGAGGCAGAACAGAGGCCTAAAAGATGAGCAGAGCTGAGCAGGGTACCCAAAATCCAGACCCAGGGACCATGAAGACTGTGCAGGGGAGTAACAAGTGGGTGGAATCTTCCGTAAGTCTCCTGAACAGCCTGGGGTGGGAGGTGGGGGGGGTGGGGAGAGTGTAGGGAGGAGACCCAGGCACCCAGGAGGGAGGGGAAATCTTGGAGTGACTGGAGCAGAGGCAGAGAAAGCAGCTGCTGACCAGTTCAGGGACGTCCCCTGGTCCCCTTCCCTTCATTCAGCACAACACTCCAGCAGGGGAAGGTGATTTTACAGGACACCTGCCTGTGATTAGTTCTTAAAAGGATCACTGCTCCCTTTCAGGACTATCCCAGACGTTCTCAGCCCAGCTTGGTACAGAGTTTGATTTGTAAACATCAAGTAGGAATATCATAATGATAATGACCAGCACTCAGCAAGAGCCATCTCTTCCTCCAGACCAGCCCAGAGGTGGGAGTTATGATCCACCCATCTGAAAAAAAAAAAAAAGAACTACCCATTCCTCCCACTCCATTCCTCCCATCAGGAGCTCTGGTAGCTTACTGGTTATGAACCGGGCTGAGAACCTTAAGGTCAGCAGTTCGAAACTACCAGCATGTTCCATGGGAGAAAGATGAGGCTGTCTGCTCCCGTAAAGATTTATAGCCTCAGAAACCCATTCAAGGTCACTACGAGTCGGATCGACTCCACGGCATACCCCCAACACCCATTCCTCCCACAGCCCTAGCTGAGCTCCATCATTCCTTGCAATGGAAACACAGAACTCAAAACACCATGCACACAGTTATGGAGTTTAATAGGGAACTTGACATAGTATAATGCAGGATCAGAAAATTCTCTGGACACAAGTCTTCCAGTCTACACAGCCTCTCCTCAGCCATGCCCACTGGCAGGCCTTCCTCTGTCCAGTCGATGGGACAGAGCTCTTTGAGGGCTGCTGATGAATGCTCACAGGACGCACCATCATTAGCCTCAGCCTGAACACACTGGGCTCTAGCTCAGTGGGTCAGCTAACCTATGTCCCCCAATAATGACCTAAAGATAGCCCATTCTGCAAGTCACTCAGCTCTACTTGTGAATCATACAACCCATTAGCATCTTCCCCCTACCTTCCCTTACTCACAGGACAAAGTTGTTTAGTGGGAGCTTTCAAAGACTAGTCCTGCTATGGCGCTTCAGGATAATGCACTGGACCACACGATTGGTTTGAGCTGCAATGTCGGTAGTTCAAACTCACCACCCACTCCTCAGAAACCCTAGGCAGGGTCACTATGAGTTGGAATGGACTCGACAGCAATTAACAACAACAACAATGGCTAAAAAAGGCATTAAATAATTCATTATATTACAGACCACCCCTTGCTTCTTCTAGCCATTGTCCCTTTCATGCCTAATGGATTAACTTTTCCCATAGCAATCACTTAAACTGAAAACACCCAGGAAATCTCATAAGCCAGCTACTTCATGCCTTTGTCTCCCTCCATTTTAGATGTGGCGATGGTGGTGGTGATGGTGTGCTGTGAAGTCGGTTCTGACTCATAGCGACCCTGTAAATCTTTATAGGAGTAGAAAGCCTCATTGTTGTCCTGCAGAACGGTTGGTAGTTTTAAACTGCTTACCTTGAGGTCAGCAGCGCAACTCATAACAACTATGCCATTGCCCCACCCTGTCAACCTAATGGAGTCTTGGTGTGGCGCTGTGGGATAAAACAGTGGACCACAAGGTTGGTTTGAACCACAAGATTGGCAGTTAAAACTCACCAGCTACCCCTTGGAAACCCTGGACAGGGTCACTGTAAATCGGAATCGACTCGCCAGCACTTAACAACAACATCAATCAAGTACTATGGAGACAATCATGTGCTAAATGATTTTGCTATGAAAAATCTTCTGTACCTGTTCGGCTGTGGGCATCTACATCCATAAGCAAAGTCCAGGCCAGAGGAAGCCATCAAAATTGCAGTATTTAAACCAGCTCCAACATCTCTCTTGATTAGGTCGAGTTTGGGTCAATTCAGCTCTAGCAATTCTAGCTAGGTCAAATGGGAACCAGCTGCAAGTTGGGGTCCACATACACCCCCTTGCACGTTAGACCAGCTGCCCTCTCAGCAAGATCTCTTTCAGTGTTAACCTCCATAATGGACTAGGTTGATGGTCATAGGCTTAGGAGTTCACATTATTCCTTAAACTCCAAACCAGCCAGCCTTTCCTCTTCTCTCAACTCATTTCTTCATTGTTGCATTCTCCCCAACTTCCACTCATCAAGTGGACCCACGTGGTGACCAGAGATCATACTAGGCTGTCTACTCCCTGGCTGCCTGCTACTTGCAGTGTGTTAGAATAAGATTCTTCTGTTGGGCACAGACTTTCCCTGCCTCAGTGTGTTTAATAGCAAACCACTTGCTGGAAATTCAAAATGCCAGTCATTTTTCTTTCTGTAGGTCTCTCCTTTACATACACATCTCCCATTCTCTCAGCAGTTCTAGGCAGGGTTCAGGTTTCCACCTAAACTTCTTACACTCCAAAGGCCTAAAACAAGCCTTTTTATTGTAGGCAATTTCTAACTCTTCCTAGCATATACAACCACGCATAGACTGAAGACAGACTTACAGGCTCTCTGTAATCAGGATATTCAATAACCATTCCCACCACGCACAAGCACATGGTCTTGCGCCTCTGGCTGGCAGCGTGAATCAAGTAGGCCCTGGTCACTACTGTTTACCCCACGGCTTTTGCCCAGATGACTCCAGTAACACTATTATATTTCTTACATTCCCTTCAGCCACTAGCAAACAATTGCCAAAGTAACCATCTTCAGAATCACAAATTTAACTTCCCATGCCCCTTTGTCCTTTCTCTCACCAAACCCCCAAACTTTCACAAGTCTGGAGCCATTGCAATAAATCCCACTCCTGACACCAACCACAAAAATGAACCAACCATTCCTCTCACAGCCCCATCGACTCAGCTGAGTTCAGTAATTCCTTGCAATGGCCACACACAACTCACACCATGCACACAGCTGTGGGGTTTACTAGGGAATTAACAGGTTACAATGCGGGATCAGAAAATGCTCAGGGCACAGTTTTTCCAGTCAGGACAGCCATGCCCGCAGGCAGACCTCCCTCTGCCCAGGCAATGATCCGGGGCTCTTTTAGGGCTGCTGAGACATCCCACCCCACCCCACTATAAGCCTCAGCCTAAACACACTCAGCTCTAGCTCTGTGGGTCAACAAACCTAGCTTCCCCAATTAAGTGCCCAAAGTCACTCGGTTTTACTTGTTCTGTGGGCGAGGAAGTCCCACCGCCCTGGCTCTGATGCTGCTGCTTCTTCTCCTTTGCCATTCCTCCAACAGCACAGTTTTCTGTCCCAGGGTCAAGGAGGTTCAATGCATAAGAACCCCCGCCACAGGACACACCCCACGCGGATATCTGCTTCTCCCATTCCACTTTGGTCTCTGAGCTGGCTCATTTTATACCCAATCCTCTCATTAGAGTTCCAAATGTTGACTATGACAATCGTGCCAACAATCACTCCCGGGTCAATCACATAATATATCAGCATCGTTCCCCATCTTCTCTTACCCAGGCTTACAAGAAAGACGTTGCTTGGTGGGAGTTTACAAAGACTACGGCTAGAAGAGACAATAAGTCATTCATTACATCACATCATCTTAGGGTGAGGAAGTTAAGCTCAGAGGGACTCAGACAACTATGGGTATCTAGCCAAGATTTGAACCTGAACATTTTTTTTAGAACTTTGGATTTCACATTTTCTCCATCATTTGGGGATTTTAATATCTTCCTTTGTGATATTTTCCTGAGCAGGCACTCAGGAAGCAATTATTGAAGTCAGTGGATACCATCTGAGCATTTCTTAATTTTAGCTTGGAATCAACACATTATCTTGGAACCCCCAAGATAGTGCAGCTAGAGGTTTTTGGAGGCAGAACCTTAGAGCGTTGGGTTCACCTCAGATCCTGCTCCATGCTTACACAGTAGGTACCCAATAGAAAGGTTCTGATTGATCATCCTACTCACCTATTCCCTGTTATAATGTGCTGTTGGGTCTGTTCCAACTCATAGCAAGTCCATGTACAACAGAACAGAATTCTGCCCGACCCTAAACCATTCTCATCATCATTGCTGTTTGAACCTGTTATTGCAGCCACGGTGTCGATCCATTTTGTTGGTCTTCCTGTTTTGGGGTGATCCTCTATTTTATCCAGTATACTGGCCTTCTCCAGGGACTGGTCCCTCCTGATAACATGGCCACAGTCTGGAAGATGAAGTCTTGGCATTCTCACTTCTTAAGTGGTATTCAGGCTATACTTCTTCCGTGACAGATTGGTCCCTTATTCTGGGAGTCCACGTTATATTCAGTATTCATTGCCAACACTGTAATTCAAATGCATCAGTTCTTTCTTGGTATTCCTTATTTACTTGCTCCCTGTTATTGTGGTTAACTGCTGTCGAGTCAGTTCTGACTCAGAGACCCTGTAAAGGGTTTCAGAAGAGCGACTGGTGGGTTTGAACCACTGACCATGTGGTTAGGCAGTCTGGTTTTCATCCTCCAGCACCACACCAGGATTCCTCCCTATAGTATTTAGGAAAGTGTCAGCTGTAGGACCAGGTCAACAGGCCAGGATGGGTGGAGGTGGGATGGCATTGGATGGGAGAAAACTTAATGCACTCTGTAATGATCAAAAACCTAGCCTTGTAGACTGGGTCACATGTAACCTCCTGCCTCCCGCTCTCCCGTTCCTGACCTATAAACGAATCTGAGCCCAGCTACCAGATCCCATCCAAATTTCACCCCCTGCAGCTCCTCAAGCTGGAGTTCATCAAGTTTTCATGGGTGAGTCATGTGCCCAAGTCATCTTTGATGCCACAGGAATCCAGACCTACCAAAGAACCAGCCAGGCTTCTTAAAGCTCATCCTCCTAAACAGAACTTGAGAGTTTACCAAGCAGAAGGAAGGACACAAAAACTCACACCTGTCACTCCCCTCAGTGTCCCATAGGCCAGTTCACCAACCTAAGCTCACCAGACAGCCTGCCGTTCTCTGCAGCCTTTGCTGACAGAACCTCCTTGTTGAAGGCAAGCCCAAGGACTACATTCTGCTCTTCCCTACTCATTCAAACCACCACTGCTAGTTCAGCAGCTCAGTAGGCTCACCCCTGGGTCACATTGGTGGGGGACTTACTATGTGTCAGGCTTAGTGCTAAGAGCTGGGGAAACCTCAGGGACCAGGACAGAGCCCTTGACTTCCTGAGCCTTTGACTTTATGAGCTCGGTCTCAAGTGCCAGTTCTCTGAAGACCTTCCTGAAGACTCAGAGATAGACATACTACCCTAACTGCTCAGAGAGGAACTGGATGAATGGGCAAGGTCCTGGTGGCAAGCAAGGTCCTAGGCCACAGCCTAAACACACTCAGCTCTAGCTCTGTGAAGAACGTGAAGGCACCCAGCTCTCCAAGCAAGTCTCCAGCCCAAAGTCACAGTTTGACTTGCATCATGGGAAACCTACCACTCTGTCTCCTGCTCTGTCCTCTGGTATCACAGCTTTCTGTTGAGGAGGTTCAGCACAAAAGGATCTCTGCCAAAGGGTGCACTCTAAACCTAGACTTATTCTATGAGAGTAAAACCACCTTCTTCTGCTTCTGAGATGCTCGTTTTATACCCAGTAGGATGGAAACTTTGACCAGTCCCTTCATGAGATTTTCAAGTGTTTACAATCACAATCCTGTTAACAAACACTCACAAGTGGATCATCTAATCCATCAGCATCTTCACCAATCTTCTCCTACCTTGACTTATAAGGAAAAAAAGCCATAGAGCTGATGGTCAGATCGTGGAGAGGCCCAGCTAAGTCCCTTCCAGCAGCCCTGCCCTGAGGCTAAGCTCTCCTTCTTCCTTGGGTGGTCTCCAAATATCCTCACCAACCTTTGCAAAACTCTCTCTTTGCTCCATCAGACTGTAGACTCCAAGCGGATAACAGTCATTCCCACTTAACTTGTCTGTATCCAGTGGTGTGCTGGTTCTATTTTTAACAGTCAGCTTGTGGCGGGGTCGGGAGGAAAAAACCTTGATTTACAATTGCTACCTTGGAATCTATACAGGGTCAGAATGGGCTCAACAGCACTCAACAACAAGAAGCCTTGGGGTTGTGGTGTGGTGTGGCGCTGTGGGTCAATGCATCAGACTGCAGAGCCAATTGAACTCCAACGTCAGCAGTTCAAGCTCACCAGCTGATCCTTGGAAATCCTATACAGGGTCGCTATGGATTGGAATTTTTTCGACAGTACTTAACAACAACACCTCGGCCTACTTAAGCCACCAACACGTATCGATGAGCACAAGTGCCTGCTGATGATTGTTACCAGCACTGGAGAGACACACTGCAGGGCACATGAACAGTTCCATGCTAGAATCCATCCCTTCATGCAGGAAGTCTGGATTGGATTCTGACCCATGCACCTCATGTACACCCATCACCTGAATGTCAGGGGAGGCTTGCATGAGCTATGATGCTAAACAGGTTTCAAGGAAACTAGAAAAAAAGGCCTGGTGACCTGCTTGTGGAAATTAACCAATGAAAAAGTGAGGGTCCCCACAATGCTCATGGGGACAGCATAGGCTGAGGCAGCATTCTCTTCCATGGGATATAGGGTCACCCTGAATTGGGGCTAACTCGATGGCAGCCAACAACAACATACTCAAGATAGCTGTCCCCCCAGAGCTCACAGTCAACTGGGGAAGCCAGCCCTCCCTCCAAAAACCATACCACAAATTGTTTAAAACTGCAGAGAAAGGGACCCCTCGCACTTCCTCATACCCTTGTGCATCTCCTCGGTGGATTTCCGATAAAGTGGGGCTCAAAAGAGTCTCTTCCCTGGAGTCAGGCAGATTAAATGAGATCAGTGTGATCTCAGAGTACTTTCAAGGGCCGTGAGCTATCTCACACCGTTACCATTTTTAGAACCCATATTTAAATATGATAGGCCTTACCAACACTCTGTTTCCTCAAGTCCGCATACTGCCTGAATCCTTCCCGTTCCCCTAACAGCTGGCAGTGTAGACACACAAGACACTGGATGGCACTTCACCTCAACACAACTGACGTTTGGGGCTGGAGACTCTTCTGTGTTGAGGGCTGCCCTGTGCTTGTAGGAGACTGAACAGTGTCCTTGGCCTCTTCCCACTACATGCCAGGCATCCTGTGAATTGTGACAACCAAAATGGGAGGAGGAAATGCACAATGGCGCCAGTGGAAAACCTTAGCTGCAGCCTCCCCCACCGAAAGTGATATCAACGAGAAGAAGCATTTACTTTTTTTTTTAGAAACCCAGGTTCATGTGACTTGACCACTGACCACCAGTGTAGCTCTCGGGTTCATGTTGCCTTGTCTACCACAAGCATCTGAAGAACGTTTTCCTGACAGATCTCAACAGTACACAGGATGCTTTCTCAGATCACAATCATCTGAAACCTCACACACACACACACACACACACACACACACACACACAAATATAGTACACCTACTGCCAAACCCATTCTAACTCATAATGGCCCTATATTAGACAGATTAGGGCAGCTTCTTAGGGTTTCTGAAACTGTAAATCCTTATGGGAGCAGGCAGCTTCATCTTTCTCCCACAGAGCAGTTGGGGGATTTGAACCTCAAACTTGTGGTTAACAGGCCAGCACCACCAGGATTCCTTGGAACCTCACAAGTGCCAACAACTTCCCATGGATTCCACAGTGTTGTTTGGCGCGTCCACAAGGGTATAACACTACTTGGGAAGCCTCAGATCTGGCCACTGATTGTGGAAAGGTGATGAGAAGATGGACTGAAAGGATGATGACCTTGAGGGCTCATTGGGGCTTCCAGAGGAGGAGATCCAACTTGATAACCTGACAGAGCCGAACACTGCCCACAGCAAATGGGTTTCCACCCTCACCATTGAAGATGGGAATGTGGATACTCAGAGGCCAAAGCAAAAGAGGAAGAACTTCAGGGACAGTGATGAGATCATCTTCTCGGAGGAGCTGGGTCCCTCAGTTGGTCGTTTCCGGAATACACTGTAAACTGTGTGGTCTCAGTCATGAAGTGAGCAGGGGGGCCTGGAAAAATCAGGAAGCTGGCACCTGCAGAATTATGTCTTCAGTGCAGAGCTCTAGGAAGGCCTGCCACCTCCTCCACAACACACATCCATGGAAGACAACCTTCACAAGTAGCTTCTCCATGCTATATCAGAACCTCCCTTAATGGGAACGTGAGACTGGACATGAACCCAACAACCAACCTTGCAATTTATAATCCTGAAGGTTCACATGAACCCAAAAAGAAGAAATACATAGGGGGTTAGGCAGAGCAAGAAGCCCACCCCTTCCTTACTGGTTTAATATTATTGATCACAGAGAAGGGTGGGAGTGGGTGGGAATCAAGTGGAAGGGTGATGAGGCAGCTAATGAACTAGGGATAAAATTTTCCACATGAAGTGAAGTGTCATCTTTCAGAATGTCTCCTAGGGTCCTGGTGGTGGTGGTGGTGTGCCATCAGTTCTGACTCATAGTGACCCTGTATAGGGTTTCCAAGGGTGTAAATCTTTCTCCTGAGAAGCAGCTGGTAGATTAGAGCTGCTGAGTTTTGGGTTAGCAGCCAAATTCATAACCTGGGTCCCTAGCCGTGTAATATTAAAACTGGAAGTAGAATTGAAATATCCCATAAAAACATGTCTTTATTTTCATCTTGTCTAGATGGTCTGCTGAAAAGATATGGGGAAACGATTCTTATGATTCAATAGTAAGTAATTGTTATCATGACTAATTGTGACTATCCCAATTGTAAAGGTAGAGGTTTTATAAGAAAAATGGGGGAGTAACTAATCTTACAGTCCAGAAACAGAGGACCCTAAAATCATCAAGGGAGAAGAGCACAAGTGGAATGTGGGACCCTATCCAGAGAAGCAGAGACACCAGAGATTGAGGCAGAGATGGAGACACACAGAGAGGGGGCAACTGAGGACTCTAAATTCATGGAAAGAGAGAGACTCAGAGCTGGCAGCCAGGAAGCAGATTTGCAGAATGTGCCCTTTGGTGGTATAAATTATTATATATGCCTGAGTGTTTTTAAAAAACAAAAGCGCTAAAATGAATAGAGAGAAATACTGTTAACTAATAGTACATGACATAGTGATTACGAATCGGGCTGCTAATCTCACTGTCAGCAGTTTGAAACGACCAGCTGTTTCACCAGAGAAAGATGAGGCTGTCTGGTCCCATAAAGATTTACAGCCTTGGAAACCCTGTACAGGGTCACTATGAGTCGGAATCGACTCCACGGCACATAACAACAACAATGGTACATGGAGGGGATTATAATCATAGTAATGCAAGTATATGATTTGTTGAATATAAAACTGATGATCTGCCATGCAAACTTTCACTCAATTCACAATAAAAACTTAAAAAAACAAAACAGGGCTGAGTTCAACCATGTTCTACAGACTCCCGTTGAACTGAAGATGAGAGAGAAAAGAGGAAGGGCTGGTTGGTCCAAAGTGTGATGAGACCTGGGGACACCTGACCCTATGGACAAGGACATAGCCACAGATGGCCTAGAGCTGAGCATGAAGCATCCAGCTGATATGAAGTGAAGGAGTCACAATAAGAACATCCAAACTTGCAGATAGTACCCATTTGACCTACCCTCGATGGCTTTATAATCAGAATTCAACTAGAGGAAGATTAAAAAAAAGAACAAAATAATTTTTTATAAAAGAAATAAGGGTAAATTGCTACAATTTGATGAACTTGAACTATACTCATGTAGGTAGTAGCTCTAAATACCAAGAGAGAGGGAAGGAGTCTTCAAATCAAGTATCAATGCTATCCCCTCTGTATACAGGGTAGTTAGGGACCGGCAACTTAGACACTGGCTACTTAAAATGAGGGGGCGATAAAGATACAAAGTGACTGGCTTACAAGGTTTCCAGGGGAAGTTTAGTTTAATAGTGTGTGGGGGGAAAAGAGTCCCCACTGAATAGTTCTCATCTTGTCCAGATGGATCTGGTTAAAAGAGATGGGAATAAGATTCTTATGATTCAATAGTGAGTAATTGTTATCATGACTAATTGTGACTGTCATAATTTATAAAGGTAGAAGTTTTGTAACAAAAATGGGGGAGTAACTAATCTTACAGTCCAGAAACAAAGGACCCTAAGATCATCAAAGGAGAAGAGCGCAAGCAGAATATGAGACCTTATCCAGAGAAGCAGCAACACCAGAGATGGGGTCATGGAGAGAGGGAGCAGCTGAGGACTCTAGATTCATGGGAAGAGAGGGACTAAGAGATGGCGGCCAGAAGGTAGACTTGTAGAATGTGCCCTTTGGTGGTATAAATTATTATGTATGCCTGAGTGTACAAAAGAAAAAAAAAAGAGCTAAAGTGAATACAGAGAAATACTATTAACTGATGGTTCATGGAGGGGATTATAATCATTGTAATGAAACAAGGTGTGTGATTTGTTGAATGTAAAACTGATGATCTGCCCTGTAAACTTTCACTCAATCCACAATTAAAAACCTTTAAAAAAAAAAAAAAGTGTCTTTAGTAGGTGGTTCATATCTAAGTGGACTTTAAGACGTTTGTGGAATAATTCCAATATCTTTATGTTCCATGTTTCCACAAACTTTTTGAATCCTCCCTGTACATTCTTTTGAATCAACTGGCCTGGTTCTTTCCAAGATATTCCATTACTTTCTTTTTCTTCTCTCCCTCGTTCTCAGATCATTTTGGGGTTACAACAGCCCCACCAGTCTTGCGGATCCAGCAGGCTCATTTACCTTTACTATCCTTGCTAGTTTCAGGCAGCAGAAGGTTGCCATGAATTTCAGGCTGATCTGAAAGAGGATTTAGAACTCTCCAGTTAAGTCAACTCCAGCACGTTTTCCTGCTGTCATGGTTTTGACATTCAGTTGTTAAGCTTTTCTCTTTTGTCCTTTCTGTTGGAAGGGGAACATTCTGATTTCTCTTTGTAACCAGCGCCGCAGACACAGGTGGATCGTTTTTTAAACGTGCAGTATTGTTTGAACTTTACCTGTTTTTCTTGTTAAACCTGAGCACTCCAGTAGCCGAAATTTCTCGTTTCATTTCACAGTACTTTCCTCTGCTCCCCTGAGCACGACTTTCTTTTCCAGGTGTGTTCTGTGTGTGTGGTGGGGGAAGGGGGAGCATTCTTTAAAGGATATGACTAGGTAGGTAGGGCAATTCAAATTTAAAAGGAACGTTTTCACGTCCTAGTTGGGAGGCTCCTTCCTGCCTAGACCGAGAGTTCCAAACGTTTATTGGAACGCCAGGACTAGCCCTGGCTACAAACCCAGGAGAAGAAGGTGGGAAACGTTGACATGAACTTCTACATAGATTGTACATTTGAGTAACCGGCTTTTCTCACCTCCTGTGTAGCTCTGTGCTTGTAACCTTCTCTTACACTGTAAATTAAGCATAACTTTTATGTTAAAAGATGTCTTCAAATGTAAGGGGACTTCAAAGCATTCCTGGAAAAATCCCATTACATTTCAATTTCATTTTCCACAAACTTTTTGAAGCCACCACAAATCACCCACTGACCCCTGGAGGGTTGATAGGAAAATGCATTTCCCCTCCCTCCATGCTCACCACCCCCACCAACAACTGCTATAGGCCACCCCTCCGCAGCCATCCTGTGACCAGGGTTTAGGGGACATGGCCTTGTTCCTGGCTGTGTGGTGGCATGTTCCTCTAGACCACGGTTCCCAGGTGCTAGGAGCAAATTCACAATCAGTGTCATGATACTGCCAGGGAACATGGGAAGTCACAGGATGGAATCAGATGCCACTGCACTGTAGGGTAAACACTGGACTGCTAAACACAAGGTTAGAAGTTCAAACCCACCAGTTGTTTTATGGGCGAAAGATAAGGCTTTCTGCTCCCATGAAGACTGACAGCCTCGGACACTGTATGAGGTCACGACGGCAGTGGCTTGGTTTAGATGTTAGTCTGTCAGTCTTATGTCTGAAGCCCATTTGATGGTAGGAGGCCACACGTGTGATAAAAAGGTCCCGTGCAAAAAGCAGACGATAAAATGTCTTGTTCTGGAATGATCCCAACTCTGTGGCTACCTGTGGCACTATTCTTCCTGGGGAATTCTCTGGAAGCCCTATCTTAAAACTCTTTTCTCAAAATCACATCATCCAGGAGAGTATTGAAGAAGCTCACTCCTAACAGCCATCCGACACCAGTATACTCTCGGGACCGATGGCATTTCACGTACCAAGCAAATCATAAGAGGCCGGATTCTCCCGGTAGGAGAGGAGTTTGTGTTTTCACGTGGTTGGACGTCGCCCTGCCTGTCCTCCCTGGCGGAGACTGGACCGACTGTAATATTACAGTACGGGTCACTGCTCTGCTCCTCTATTTTCAGGGAGCAAAGGAGGGCAGGGAGGGGCATGAGGTACACCCTCTCCACCAAGCTTTCTCACTTTCACCAAATAATTGAGTCTGAGGTTGTTGGAAAAGGATCACAGAGGATTGAGCAAGGGCTACAGAGAGCTGAGCATTTTTCTGGAACAAATTACTCACACTCAGAGACTGATTGAATGTTTGATCGACTTACATACACACACCAATATCTTAATAGGGGTTATGTCTACAATGGTGGGATTACAGGTAGATTTACTTTTACCCCTTTACCTTTTTAAAGGAACATTATAAAGGTATAATTTATAAATAATAAAATACAACTATAAGGAATCCTGGTGTGGTGCTGTAGGGTAAGCACTGAAACACAGGGTGGGATTGAAGTACAAGGTGGTTACTCCTCAGAAACCCTACACAGGGTGGCTATGAGTCGAAACCGACTTGACAGCACTTAACAACAACAACAACTGCAATGAATCCTGGTGTGGTGCTTTAGGATAAGCACTGAACTGTTAGCTACAGCCACTCCCAGGAAACCTTATACAGGGTCACCATAAGTCTGTGATCTTTCGCAATGGATCCACTCCCAGTCCAAGCTAAGCCCTTATCTGCTTTCTGTCGTAATTAGATAGTTAGACTTTTTCTTTCACTTCACAGAAATAGAATCAAAAGGTATATACTTTAGGTATGTAGTGTTTTGAATCTGACTTCTTTGACGCAAATCATGGTTTCTGAGGTTTTTCCATATTGGTGTCTGTCTCATTACTCTGTGTGTTTCTGACCAACATACCCATCTCATCACCTGTCAGTCAGCTTGCTGTTCTGTGGGGGACTTGTGTGTGGCTATGATGCTGAAAGCTATGCCAGTGGTATTTGAAATACCAGCACAGTCATCCCAGTGGACAGATTTCAGTGGAGCTTCAAAACTAAGAAGGAAAAACGGAACATCTACTTACAAAAATTGTTGTTTTTAAGTGCCTTCAAGTTGGTTCTGACTCATAATAATCCTGTATCGGGTTCCCAAGGAGCAGCTGGTGAGTTTGAACCATCGACCTTTTAGTTCAAACTGGCCTTGTGGTCCAGCTCATTCTTTTGCAGTGCCACACCAGGACTTCCAATAACTAGTCAGTGAAAACCGTATGGATCATGGCAGGATACTGTTCCATATATGACAGAGGATACATCCCCAAGATTGAAAGGCACCCCAAATATAGGAAGCCCATAGCAATGACCTCAAATTCTCCATCAATTGTAAAACGGTATCGTGCCAGTCAGCATTGTTCTCTCAAATGTTGCGTCACCGAGAGGCAACTCAAAAATAACTATAACAGTACAAGGCGGGTGCCACATGTTCATGAGAAAACGGAATGAAAAGACCATGGATTTTTTTCATTATATACCCTTATGTATTCTGGTGTGGCGCTGTAGGACAAGCACTGAACTGCCTAACTCAAGGCTGGCTGTTCAAACCCACCAGTTGCTTCTTGGAAACCCTATACAGGGTCACTATAAGTGTGACTTCCTCAAACTTAACACCACCACCAACAACGTAGATACATTACTTGAATATTGTTAGTGTTAAGTGCCATCGAGTCAGTTCGAACTCATAGCGACCCTGTGTAGGGTTTCTGAGGAGAGGCTGATGAGTTTGAACTGCCAACCTTTTGGCTCAAACCGACTGCGTGGTCCAATGCATTCATTATCCTGTAGTGCCACACCAGAACCCCACTTGGCTATTACAGAGATTCATTTCATGGGTATACCATTGTTGTTGTTGTTGTTGTTGTTGTTGTTGTTAAGTGCCGTCAAGTCGGTTCTGACCCATAGCGACCCTGTACAGGGTTTCCGAGGGTGTAAATCTTTACGGGAGTAGAAAGCCTCATCTTTCTCCCGCGAAGCAGCTGGTAGTTTCGAACCGCTGACCTTAAGGTTTGCAGCCCGATTCATAACCACTACGCTACCAGAGCTCCTTTCCATTATGGGTGAAATTTGTACTTCTTTTACCCCTACCCCAAATTTTCTACAACGAGTATGTATTGTTTTCTAAATATCAGAATAAAAGCAAAGATAAATGCCACGTATTTTTCAAAATTCACAGGACTTTATGAATAGTCCAAAAGCAGGTTTGCTGTGGACTGCCTAACCCAGCCACCCAGAGAACCGAAGGCCACGGATCATGTTTTTAAAAATAAAAACCACTGTATTTGTTCAGATTAATTGCTTCTCTGTTCCATACCAGTCTTTGCAGGGAAGCAGCTCAAATTGACCAATTTAAATGTGACCTCCTTTCTTTCTCCTCCATCCGCTCTGTGTCAGTTGCTAAGAAGCAAAGAAAAGAAGGGATCTGGGGAAAATGTGTTGTTACTTGTGTGGAATACACACAGTTCTTCCAACACTCACCAGCACCCGTGTTTGCTGGCCCCTCCAGACAACCCGTGGGACTGGCAGATGTGATGGTGTCACCCCATTTTGCAGATTGAGAAGCTGAGGCCTAGAAAGGTCAAAAAGTTTGTCTAAGAACATGGGGGACGACAAACGGAGACTCTAGATTAGGATGGCAAAGGGGGTCAAAACCCTGAACTTTAAATCTGAATCCCAGCTCTGTGCCTTACTAGCTGAGTTATAAGTTAACCAACTGTCTGAACCTCAGTCTCTTCTGAGAAACAGAGTGCATTTCCATACTCACTCCCTCCCCCACCCAAGAGAGGCTGAGTCTATTTAAATGAGATGTAAATGCTCATCATAAGGGTTCTGGGAACAGTCAGTGCTCAGTCAGTGAAATGGTTTCTCAAACCCACCTCTCTTCTCTTTCTTCAACGGCAGTATGAAACTGGAACTGATTCCAGCCAGCCTGGACTGGAGGAAGAGGAGGGGTCATTTTCTAGTAGCTCTGGGGAGCAGGGGCTCTGAGATACAGAGCAGTGTGGAGGAAGCAGCCCACAGCACTGAGATGTGTTAACCAAGACTCCTGGCCTACAGCAGGAACCAATCAGAGAAGTGTACTCAGAGAGCAGAAATGGACTATGGGACTGCAAGGGCCTGAAACTGGGAGCAACAAGGACCAGAGGACTTCCCTCTGCTCTGTGTGTCTGCTTCTCTCTGTGTCATCCTTTCCCTGCACACTGACTTCCTCTCTGTGTGGCCTCCTTGTGACACTCAAGATCAGCCGGGACCCAATGATTATCTCCAGAACCAGTTCCCACAGAAGGACCTGGTTGGCCCAGGTTGGGCCTAATGTCCACCCAAGCCAGTGTCCAAGTCAAGTTGTACAAATGTGGTTGTTGGCATCTGACTCCTAGAGATGGGAAGGATGGCCAAGAGGGTCATTGTGAGCTGGACAGGCCCCCCAAGAACTATGTTGTGCTCCCCCTCCCTTGTGCATTTCTTCATTTCATTAATAATAAGACCTATGGGCACTGGTGTGGCACTGTAAGACCCTGTGTAGGGTCGCTATGAGTCAGAACCAATTCAATGGCACCTAACAACAATAAGAAAGGTCTTATCAGAGTCCTAGGAGGTACAAGTAGTTAAGCACTTGACTACTAGCCAAAAATCTGGAGTATCAAACCCACCAGGGGGTGCCTTGGTGATTTGCTTCTTAAATGGCACAGCCTTGTAAATCCTACAGAGCAGTTGTATTCGGTGTACATAGGGTTGGCATGAGTTGAAATCGACTTGCTGGCAACTTCACAATAGCAGCAAGGGTCTTATCTAGCCTTGGCCTGAGACCACCAGGGACCATGACCTATGGCTTCATTACCTCTTCCCCCCAAACTGGACGCGGCAGGAACACAATTTGTTCATGGCTCTGAACAAAAGTCTTCTCAACGCTTCCAAAGGGTTTGCTCCCGGTGATACCTCAAGAAAGGAGAGTATACGAAAAGAATCACACATCCACATGGAGGCCCAACCAATGCCGAGTACCCAGGCCTCAGAACGAACAGGAAGGCTGGCAGGTTCTGTGAGAAGGGCCTCTCTTCCACCTGTTCTTGTCCAGATCTTCCTCGGAGTTGCTTCTGGACTCATCGCTTACCTGACTAGCACTGAATCCCAAATGACCACCTCAGCGCCAGTTTCCTGAGCTATGGTCACTGTCTCTGTTTCCAGCCTCCACATTTCCAGGTGAGGAATCTGATTCTGGCATTTTAAGTTCCCCACCTCACGTAGTAAAGGCGCTCTTGTAGCGTAGTGGTTACAAATCGGGCTGCTAACCTCAGGGACAGCAGTTCGAAACTACCAGCAGTTCCGCTGGAGAAAGATGAGGCTTTCTGCTCCCATAAAGATTTACAGCCTCGGAAATCCTGTACAGGGTCACTATGAGTTGGAATTAACTCCAGGGCACATAACCACCACCACCACCTCATGTAATGGTTATAAATCAGGCTGCAAATCTCACGGTCAGCAATTCAAAACTGCCAGCTGTTTCGCGGGAGAATGATGAGGCTTTCTGCGCCCTCATGTAAAGATTTTACAGCCTCAGAAACCTTGTACAGGGTCGCTATGAGTCAGAACCAACTCCACGGCACATAACAACAACCTCAAACTCAAAAAAAAAAAAAGAGAGAGAGAGAGAAAGGAACTTGCCCATGGTATTCTGAGGAAAAGGCCACAATGCCAGGAATTTGGTCTGTCAGAGGTCAGAGGCCACGGAAGAAGCATCCCTCTACTGTCCCCTGCTGGTTCTCTCCACTGAGCGCCTTGTCACCGGCCAGCAGGGCATGGCTGGGTCACTTTTCTCTGCGACAGGGGTGTGCATAGTCCACACTTACTGTGGTGACAAGAGGCACCCTGGGGGGTTCATGACTCAACCTGGGGTGAAGCAAAAATGCAGTTTACTCGGCCGGCCGGCCCGTTGTCACCAATGGCTTTCATTCAGTGAGGAGCCAGAGACCTGCGAGCTAAGCAAACAAGTGTGACCTCTGGTCAGGCAGGTTTCACAATGACAGAGCTAGACAGGCGGCTGGGTCCTTGACCACGGATTCAAGTGTGCAATTTATTTCTACGTTTATTCACTTTTCCATTTGGTTTGGCTAAAAATCTTAAGCAGATTTTGCTGTTGTTAATGACCACAAAGTCAGTGCGACCCCATGTACTAACACACTGCCTGTCCTATGCCATCTTCCCAACTGTTGGTCGGCTTTGAATCTATCGCTGCAGTCATGGCGTGTTTTGAGTGATTCAAAACTTTGTAGGGGTGCAGGTGGGGGCTCACCTCCAGCATTGCATCAGGCCAAGCTCCATTGTGATCCACAGCGTTTTCATTGGGTGATTTCAGAAGTAGATCAGGAGGCCTTTTTTCCTAGTTTGTCTGGAAGTTCTGCTGAAACTGCCCTGGTGGGTGACAGATTCTAATCAGCTGTTAACTAGCCGAATCTTCCCTGAGGGTTGGTTGTATTTTCCAGGCCTTGGATCTGGTTTCAGGTGGGAAAGCCCATCAGTGCCTTTCTACAGCTTTATCCCTGGCCGACATCACCAATCAATTGTGGAACTCTACTTCAGATCCAGGGCTCGAAGGAGTTCTGGTAACATAGGGGTTACAAGTCGTGCTGCTAATCTCACAGTCAGCAGTGTGAAACTACCATCGGTTCTGAGAGGAAAGGATGAGGCTCTCTGCTCCCGTAAAGATTTACAGCCTCAGAAACCCTATACAGCGTCGCTATGAGTTGGAACTAACTCCATAACACCTAACCACCACCACCATGTAAGATCCAAAGCTAATGTGAACACCAGTCTCCACAAGTGAGACCAGAAGAACTGGACAGTGCTAGGCTAACACTACCAACTGTCTGGACAGGCATCACGTTAGAGCGTCCCAGATTAAGGGGGACAATGTGTGGAACAAAACTCAAAATTACTTAACATAAAAAATGAAAAGACCAGGTTTACTGGTCAGAAAGAGGAACCTGACCCTGTGGCCCTCAATCACCCTTCAGGAATGGAAAGGAATTCACCCTGTGGCCTAATTTTCAGCCAAGCGGTACATAGGTTTATAGGGGGGACAATAACTCTAGTAAATTGTACTTACCATGGAATGGTCACGCATTCAAAATCAAAAGGACAACCTTTTCCTAAGGACAAAGTTAAGAAGGGTTGGAAAGTGGGCAGAATGCAAACAGGAACTCCAGGGAGGAAGTGAGATCACTGTTGTTGCGTGGAGGGGATTATAATTATTGAGATGAAACCAAGTATGCGATTTATTGAATGTAAAGTGGATGATCTTGTCTGTAAATCTTCACTCAATTCACAATGAAAGGTTAAAAAACAAAATAATGAAATAAAACAGAAAGACCCAAAGACCAGCAAATGTCAATGTGGGTACTGAGATCCAGAACAGGGCACCAGGAGGTTTTTCATTTTGAATTTAGACCTGGAGACTCACAGTCTTGAGCCTGCATGTGGCACTGGCCTCCATGAACACACCCAGATCCAGGCAATCTCCCTTCATCCATCCCCGGAGAACAAGCCATGAGATGAAACATTTTGCCTTGCTGGAACTCACAGAAACCATAGCGGACTTCTGGTTTGTCCCCTCCGATTTGGCAGGAGCACCCTGGGAGGCATTCAGTTGCTAACGGAAAGGTTGATGGTTCAAGTCCATCCACAGGTACATCAGAAGAAAGGCCTGGAGACCTTTCTGAAAAAGCAGCCATTGAAACCACATGGAGTACAGATTTACTCTGACACACATGAGGTTGTCAGGAGTTGGAATAGAATCAATCGCAGCTAGATAAAATGATTGGGGAGCAGATGTGAAAGCAGGTTCATAGGAGGGAAGAAAAGAATCCACCACCGGGACCGAGGGGTAGCATGTGCCCACGGAGAAAGCTCAGAAGTCAGGAAGGGGCAGGAAAGAAGGACAGATGGAAGTGGGAAACCCAGGGGGAGGAAGTGGGAAGGGTGCTGTGACTTTGTGGGAACTGCAGTCATTGTCTCCAAACAAAATGTGTCTGAGTTGTTGAGTGGAAAACCAATTTGCTCCGTCAACTTTCACCCACATCACAACAAAAAGTTAAAAACAAAGAGGAATGGGGAAAAGATGGACACAACCCAAGATGCAGGAAGCACACTGCCTAGTAATGTCCGTGTGGGGGGTGAGTGCTGGGAGAAGCTCATCCTCCCTGGTTCCCAGCTGTGCATGCTTGCTCTCCCCAGTGATTCTCCATTTCTGGGGATTTCTGTAGCTTCCACCCTTTCCCTCGCACTTCCTCTCATCGTCCCTCTGGTGCCACTGTGCTCAGTTGTAGAGAAGACTACACTCCAGGTATTTCTAGAGTTCTTCAGGCCCCTCCAAGGACTGGCATCGGCTTGCTCCTAACTCCATACCACGTCTTCTGCCACCACCATCCCCTGCATGAGGCTGATGGTCCTTTCTGAGCCACCCCCACATCTGTTCTCTCCAGAGCAGCCAGCCCCTGTGGACTGGGAGGGCCTGGCACACAAAAAGAAGACGGACCCTCTGTGTGGCCATCACTCATGTGTCTCTATCAGTCTTCAACAGTCCAGGGGCTTTAAATTAAAAATCACCTTCCTTTTACCAAACTGACATATATTCACTTAGAAACAAGAAAATATATTTCTGTTGTTAGGTGCTAACAAGTTGGCTCTGACTTGTAGAGACTCTATGCAAAACCCAACAAAACTCTACTCTGTCCTATGCCAGCCTCGTAACGCCATTGCCGCTGCCACTGTGCAAGTCCATCTCATTGGGGGGCTTCCTCTTTTTCGCTGACTCTCCACTTTACACAAAGCATGATGTCCTTCTTCAGGGGCTGGTCCCTCCTGACAACATGTCCAAAGTATGAGAAATGAAGTCTAGCCATCCTGGCTCCTAAGAAGCATTCTGACTGTACTTCTTCCAACACAAATCTGTTGGTTCTTCTGGCAGTCCATGGTACTTTTAATATTCTCCTCCAACACCATAACTCAAGTGCATCAATTCTTCTACAGTCTTCCTTATTCACTATCCAGCTTTCACATTCTTATGAGGCTAGTGAAAATATCATGACTTAGGTCAGGCTCACCTTAGTCCTCAAGCTGACATCTTTGGTCTTCAACACTTTAAAAAGGTCTTGAGCCACAGATTTGCCTAATGCAATATGTCATTTGATTTCTTGACTGCTGCTTCCATGACTGTTGAAAATATAGATAAGTAAAAATGCAAATAACAAAAACCTGTTGCTATCTTTTAAAAACAACATGAAAGATTAGTTCTGGAGTGGTGCTATAGCATAAGCACTGGACAACAAGTTAACAAGTTAGGTTTAAACTGTAAGGTCGGCAGTTCAAATCCACCAGCTGCTCCTTGGAAATCTTATACAGGGTCACTGTAAGTCGGAACTGACTCAATGGCATATTACAACAACAAAAATCGACCTCACTAGATGTAATACACAGACATCAAATTGATTACAAATGTGGGAAGAGACAGTGAAAAAACTTAGTCTGAATTTGCATGTGAGCCAAAAAGTTGCTTACATGCAAATTCAGAGTAAAGCTGAAGAAATTAAAACAAGTCCATGAGAGCCGAAATATGAATTTAGAGACCTTCTCAAGAACAGATTTGATTGATGCATTAGACACTGATGATCAAAGACCAGAGGGATGTGAGATGACATCAAGAACATCAGACAGAAAGAAAGCAAAGGGTCATTAGGAAGACTGAAAAGTAGGAAAAGACCAAAATAGATGTCAGAAGAGACTCTAAACTTGCTCTCTAGTGTTGTTGTTGTTGTTGTTAAGTACTGTGGAGTCGGTTCCGACTCACAGTGACCCTGTACAGGGTTTCCGAGGCTGTAAATCTTTACGGGAGCAGAAAGCCTCATCTTTCTCTGGTGGAATGGCTGGTGGTTTCAAACTGCTGACCTTGAGGTTAGCAGCCCGATTCATAACCACTATGCTATCAGAGCTCTCTAGAGTAGAGATGTTAAAAAAGATGGAAGAAATCAGGAGGTAAAAGGGCTAAACAAAAAATTTCAAAGGGCAGCTCTGGAAGACAAATATTAGTATTTATATATTATTTATATATTAGTATTTATATATATATGGAAGATAAATATTAAGTATTATAATGAAATGTGCAAACACCTGGAGTTAGAAAACACACTCAGCATTTCTCAAACTAAAAGGAATGAAGAAAAATTCAAGTAGCGATTTGAAACACTGAAAGATTCTATGGGAAAAATATTGAATGATATAAAAAGTATCAAAAGCAGGTAGAAGGAATACACAGAGTCACTGTACCAAAAAGAAATGGTTGATGTTCAACCGTTTCAAGAGGTAGCATATGATCAAAACCCATGCTACTGAAGTAAGAAATCCAAGGTGCACTGAAGGATTGGTAAAGAACATTCGGGAATTGATGGGATATAAATAGAGATCTTTCAGCACTGGAGATGCTCACTCATCAATGCCAAGAAATATGGACGATAGCTACCTGGCCAACTGATTGGAAGAGATCCATATTTGTACCCGTTCCATAGAACGTTCCATATAAAGGTGGCCTAATGAAATGTGGAAATGATTCATCAATATCATCGATTACACATGCAAGCAAAATTTTGCTTAAAATAATGCAAAAACAGCTGCAACAGTACATTTACAGGATCTGAATTAGGATGTGGAATGAGAAATATGATTGTTGACGTCAGATGGATCTTGTCTGAAAGTAGAGAATATCAGAAAGATGTTTACCTGTGCTTTATTGACTATTCAAAGTCTTTTGAATATGTGGAGCAGGACAGCTATGGCTAACATTGTGAATAGCTGGTATTCCAGAAGACTTAACTGTGCTTATGAGGAACCTATGCAAAGTTCCAACAGAACAGGGGACACTGAATGGTTTAAAATCAGAAAGGTGTGTGTCAGGGTTGTATTCTTTCGCCATATTTATTCAATCTGTATGCTGAGAAAATAACTGAGAAGCCTGATTATATGAAGACGAGCAGGGCTTCAGTATCAGAAGAAGATTTAGTAACAACCTGTGGTATGCAGATGATACAATCTTGCTTGCTGAAAACAAAGAGGGCTTAAAATACTTACTGATGAGGATCAAAGACCACAACCTTCAGTATGCATTGCACCTCAGTGTAAAGAAAACAAAACTCCTCACAACTAGACTAATAAATAACATCATAACAAACAAAAAATTTTGACATTATCTAAGACTTCATTGTGCTTGGAACCACTATCAACATGTGAGTGGCGGGATCCAGGGGATTATACAACTGCTTGCTGAATCATCTCTTCAGCTTTACTGTATGTTTGAATATTGTCATAACTAAGCGTTGGGAGAAGAAATTATCAGCCAAGTGTAATGTGTGGCCTGTGTAGATTCTGATTCAAAAAATGAACTGCAAAAAAGACATTTTTTTATACAGGATTGCTACGGTCAGAACCAAATCAATAGCACTTAACAAAAATACTCATTCTCTGGCTACTTGCATTATCCGTATGATCATCCTTCATTTTACAGAGAACACTGAGAAAGGACAAGTGGCTTATCTGATGTCACAGAAATAATTGATAAAACCATGCAAGTGTTTGACTAGTGACTTGCCTGCATTGACGTCTACTCCATTGTCGTCTTGCCTGTAACCTCTATGAGGGCAGATCTTTGTGGCTTCCTCCCCACTGAGGCCCCGGAACTAGATGGTCTTAGTCAAGACCTGCTGCATGAACAGAGGGGGAGCTGAACACCAAAGCAGCTATTCCGGGTGCCCTCTTGAATTCCTTTTCATTCTGCATTCTTACCCAACCACGTGCCATTCTGCAGTGTTGCATTGTTGTCAAGGACCCCAGTGGCGCAGCGGTTGGTTACTCTGTTAGATTGCTAACAGAAAAGTTGATAGTTGAAACCCACCAGCTGCTCTGCAGGAGAAAGATGAGGCAGTCTGCTTCCATGGCGACCGACAGCCTTGGAAACCCTTTGGGGCAGCTGCATTCAGTTGTATACGGTTTCTGAGTCAGAATGGACTAGACAGCAGTGAGTCTGGGTTTGGGTGAAAGGCACCCTGGTGGCACACTGGTTAAGTGCTTATCTGCTAACCTGCCGTCTGCTTTCATAAAGATTATATAGCATTGGAAACTCTGCAGGGAGGCTCTACTCTATCCACCCTAAAAAAAGAAAGAATTTACCTGGACTTTGGGGCGTGGCTTTGTGTGTGGGGGTTATGCATCACTACGATTCAGAATCTGCTTGATGGCAGTGGAGCTGATGTTGCAATGTTTGATGATGCCAGGTGGACTCCATCTGTTCCTTCTGTCCCCTCCCTTCTTGCCTGGTTCCTTGATGCCAACTCAATTTTCAGGACTGGTCCTAGACTAGCTGTAGTCACTGGGTGATTTCTGAGATTTCCTGCCTTCCTACCCACTTCCTAACTTGCATTAAGGAACATTTGGACCAGCATGAGTGGACTGTCCCACCTCACTAAGTGGTAGCAACAGAGCCTCTCGCTTTCTGCCCCTCTCGTACACGCCTACTTTGAAACGTCTAGGTAACGAGGGCTGAATGGGTGTTACCAAAGTTATTAAGTAGTTACCCCTTCTGCCCTGGGTCTTTTCCAGCTTTTCAATTTTATTAACAAAAGGACAACAAAGAGGGCTTCTTTATTTTAATACTGTTCAATCATTTGAGATAAATTTCCAGGAGCGGGGAAAATCATCACTGGATTTGGGGAATGGGTAAAAGAACGAAGATGGCGGAGGTAGGTACATTCACTGAGTGAAGGGACCAAAAAGAATCACATGTAGTAGGTGGTGGCTTCTCTATCCCCCCATGCTCCCCCCATGCTCCCCCCATTTCACTGCGGAATAATCGACAATACCCTAACCCAATCCCAAATCCCCTGCCATCAAGTTGATTCCAACTCATGACGACCCTATAGGAGAGAGTGGAGCGGCCCTGGGCAGTCATCGGTATGGAATCTGACTGCCATATCGTTCTCCCTAAGAGTGGGTTCCAACCACCAACCTTTCAGTTAGCAGCCAAGTCCTTAACCACTGTGCCACCAGGGTTCTTTGTAGGTTCAATAATGGTCCCCTCAAAAAAGATGTCTGCGTGGAACCTGAGAGTGTGACCTTCTTTAGAAAAAAGGTCTGTGCAGATGTAATGAAGTTAGGGATGGTGGGATGCAATATTCCTGAACAAGCATGGGCCCTGAATCCAATGAGGAGCCCTTATAAATGAGGAGGGGAAACAAAGCCACCGACAAAGAGGGCTGGGTATTAGACAAAGCCCTGAGGTCAGGGGTCAGCTATATGAGAGGGCTTCAAAAATTCCTGGAATATTCCCATTACCTTTCAATCCATGTTTCCAAGAACTTTTTGAAGCTCCTGTTTCTCAGAAAAATAAATCAAACATGTTGAGGTTGAGTTGATAGTGACTCACAGTAACTGTATATTACTGCCCCGTAGGGTTTTCTAGGCCGTGTTCTAAGTACTGGACTGCTAACCACAAGGCCAGCAGTTTGAGTCTACCAGCTGCTCTATGGGAGAAAGATGAAGCTTTCAGATGCTATAAAGATTTACAGCCTCAGAATCCGTGTACAGGGTTGCTGTGAGTTGGAACCAACTCAATGGCACACAACAACAACAACAACCATGTCTACAGGAGCACACTGCCAGGCTGTTTCTCCCTCAGAGCCAATGGGGGTTTTGAATCTCCAAGCCAAGCTACAAAGGACTGTTCATCTGTGTTGATGTTCTACAATATCTTTAGAAAGATTGAAAGGCTCAACATGTTTATTGAGTGCTGACGGAGTGAGGGGTTGAGGTGGGCCCCACATAAACTCCCACTCCAGAGTCCAGGTAAACTCTTTGACCTTTCTCCCCAGCAAACACTAAGCTTTCTTTCCGCCACCAGACAAGTTTCACCTGTGCTTGCTTGCAAACACACACACACACACACACACACACACACACATTTCAAAAAGAACAACACGACGTAGGAATTTCCTTTTATTTTTTTCAAAAATTGATAGAAGATACAGATCCATCTTTTGCATCGTGGTAATAATAAAAGTGGACATAAACCAGCAAACAGGCTGCCAACAAAACAGCACGAACCCAGCTTTCAGTGAAAAAGGCATAATCTCAGAGCCTGAGGAAATTCAAAGATTAAACAATGATGTGGGAAAATGTTCAACTTCAGGAGTGGCCCAAATCCCCACTTCCCACCCCATGCTGCCCACCTATGCACATCAGAGAGTACTAGGTGGAGCTGGCTTCTAAGATGCTGATATGAGGTCTAGGATTTCTACCTGAGTTAGTCAATTCAATACACCACTTGTCTGTCCGTTTGTCATACTGTGGTGGCTTGTGAGTTGCTGTGATTCTGAAAGCTATGCCATCAGCATTTTAAATACCAGCAGGGTCACCCATGGTGGACAGGTTTCAGATGAGCTTCCAGATGAAGACAGACTAGGAAGAAAGAGTGACAAACTATTTCTGAATATTTAGTCACTGACAACCTCATGAATAGCAGAGAAACACTGTCAGATAAAATGCTGGAAACTGAGCCCCTCAGGTTGGAAGGCACTCAAAATGCGACTGGGGAAGAGCTGCTTCCTCAAAGTAGAGTTGACCATGATGACGCACATGGAGTAAAGCCTGTGGGAGAAAAGCCCACAGGACCTTCATATGCTGATGGGACACAACTCAAAATGATGAGAAACAGCTATAAACATCCATTGAAAATCAGAACATGGAATGTACGAAGTATGAATCTGGGAAACTGGAAGTTATCAAAAATGAAATAGAACGCATAAACATTAATATCTTAAGCATTAGTGATCTGAAGTGGACTGGTATTGGCCATTTTGAATCTGACGACCACATGGTTTACTATGCCAGGAATGACAAATTGAAGAGGAATGGTGTTG
>NW_006408555.1:7948412-7949838 GCF_000296735.1 Chrysochloris asiatica
CCTGACCCAAGCCATGGTATTTTCAATAACCTCATATGCATGTGAAAGCTGGACAGTGAATAAGGAAGACCACAGAAGAATTGATGCTTTTGAGTTATGGTGTTGGAGGAGAATATTGAAAGTGCCGTGGGCTGCCAAAAGAACCAACAGATTCGTTTTGGAAGAAGTGCAGCCAGAGTGCTCCTTGGAGGCCAAGATGGCCAAACTTCGTCTCCCATACTTTGGACATATTGTCAGGAGGGACCAGTCACTAGAGAAGGATATCATATTTGGTAAGGTGGAGGGTCAGAGAAAAAACGAGATGGATTGGCCAAGTGGCAGCATCGATGGACTCAAGTGTGGCAACAACAGTGAGTTTGGCCCAGGATCGAGCAGTGTTTTGTTCTGCTGTGCATAAGGTCGCTTTGGGTCAGTACCGACTTGATGACACCTGACAACAACAACAACAACAACAAAGAGAAGGAGCACTCCTGATATTGCGCTGCAGGATCAACACTGGACTGCAAACCACAAGATCAGCTGTTCAAACCCACCAGTGGCTCCTTGGAAACCCTATAGAGTCGCTTTGAGTCAACGGCTCTTAACAACAACAACAACAACAACAGGAAAAGGAAGCCCCTGACAGTATAGGGCGCAAGTCAAATCAGAGACAGATAAAAGCATCAGTGACTCGATGGTAGAGTCCCTTCCTTCTTTTGGTGCAGGCGACCTGGGAGCTGGTCTGCTCGTTGCTTCCATGTAGAACAGGTGTCAGCCGAGCTTCCATACTAAGATGAACTAGAAAGAAAGATCTGGAAATCTACTTCTGGAAGTTGTTGTGAAGTGCCACTGAGTCTGTTGTGACTCATAGCGACCCTGTATAGGGTTTCCGAGGAGCAGCTGGTGGATTTGAACTGCTGACCTTATGGTTAGCAGTTCAGTTCTTATCCTATAGCACCATACCAGGACTCCTCTTGCGAACATTAGCCAATGACAATGCTATATGAGTCACCATGGTCCAAACCACAGCCAATCCTGAGGCCAGCACAGGGCACCATTTTGGTCTGTGTTGTATGGATTCCGGGGAAATGGAGACAGACAACAACAGTTCTCACAGAGTGGAGTGTGTGTCCTGACACCAAGCAGAAGACTGTTAGATCACTGGGGTTCCATCGGGGAGACAACACACACATACACACTTGTGATTGTCTCACATACATACTACTGGTGAGCAGCTCAGCCATGGGGCAGATGTGTCTGTGTGTGAGGGAGTCACACTGTGGAGTGAGTGTGGTGTGTCTGTGTGTGAGGGAGTCACATGGTGGAGTGAGTGTGGTGTGTGTTTGTGTGTGAAGGAGTCTCACGGTGGTGTGAGTGTGATGTGTCTGTGTGTGAGGGAGTCACACTGTGGAGTGAGTGTGGTGTGTCTGTGTGTGAGGGAATCACA
>NW_006408555.1:7950258-7961286 GCF_000296735.1 Chrysochloris asiatica
GTGTGTCTGTGTGTGAAGGAGTCACACTGTGGAGTGAGTGTGGTGTGTCTGTGTGTGAGGGAGTCTCACGGTGGAGTTAGTGTGGTGTGTCTGTGTGTGAGGGAGTCACATGGTGGAGTGTGGTTATTGTGTCTGTACGTATAGGGTTCGGGGGGTCCTTGATGGTCAACCAGCAGGTTACTCCATTTTCCTTTGACAGCAGAGGATTAAGAGAAATGAATATTCCTTGGAGATGCCCTTAATTCCACCAACTCATTTTCTTCTGGGGGCAGACACCATTCTTCACCTTTCATTGGGTGACTATCTCAACCCAATTTTGCCAGATTCTCCTGGTTTTAGCCTTGATGATCCCACATTCCAAGCAAACAGGGACAGCTGGTTAACCTTCATTTTACAGATGAGAAGACAGAGATCAAGAAGTGAAGTCTTGTGATCAGGACCAAGAGGCAAAGCCAGAGTTCAACACCAGCGCCATCAGAATCCACCACAGCATGGGTGGGGAAGATGGAGACATCAAAGACATTCAGATCACAGCAACTTCGAGGAAGCCCCCAGATGTTTGATTTGCAGTAAGAATGCATTATCATTCATGCATGCATGGTCAGAGTTGGTAAGTTAGGTGGCTGCATCTGCACCTGCGGCGGCGTGAGGTAGAACTTTTTGTGGAAAAGCATTTGGACAATTTGTAGTTCAAGAAATACTTCATAGCCATTGACTAAATAATGTGATGCTTAGAAATCGATTCTAAAGAAATGATCTTTCTTTATGATTATTAAGAAGTTGGATGAGCTTCAACCTTCCCAGGAGATGGGATCTGTAGCAGCTTAAGACCAAGGGAGGTCAGAGCCAAGATGGGCATGGTAGGGACAGCAGGGAAGCACGGAATATACAGGGAACAGGGAGCTGTCTGGTGTGGCTATGAGGCAAGACTGAGAACCAAGTCCTGGCAGAGTGGCTCTGGGCGAATCACTCATCATGTGGAAATCGACAGCTACGGGCTACCTGCCTACAGCTCTTGCAGGTGTTGGGAGGTTCCGATGAGGTAATAGGAAAGCCCGGTTAACTGCAAACCTCTCCCAAACCCTTGTTTTCATGGTGGTTGCTCTGCTGACCTCACCCAGAAGTCGATAAGGCCTCTGCCGGCTGATCTTTGGATCCGGCCTACATACAGCTCATTTGTTCATTCAGTCGTTCGTTCCCTCATTCAATCAATAGATCAGCAGATGTTTATCGAACACCTACAACATACCAAGCTCTGCTCCCAGGTGCTGGGGGGATAGAGCTCACTCAGAAAGACATGGGGAACAAGACAAACACACTGAAAGGCATCTCTGTTGTCATTGTTAGTTGCCTGTCGAGTTGGTCCTGATGAAAGGTTGCTTAATCCACCATCACTGGATGTTAGAGCTCATCTTTGTGGCCACTCCCTTCTTTTTGCTGACCTTCAACTGGATCACACGTGATGTCCTTTTCGAGAGATGGGGCTTTCCTGTGGATGTGTCCAAAGTAAGTGAGCTGGAGTCTCATCATCCTCCTTCTGAGGAGAACTCTGTGTGTACTTCTCTGATGATTAACAAACTCCCAAACCAAACTCACCACCATGGAGTTGATTCCAACTCATTGCGATCTTGTATAGGGCTTCAGAGAGCTGTGAATGTTCACGGGAGCAGAAAGCCTCACTTCTCTTCCTTGGAGCGGCTGGTGGGTTTGAGCTGCCGACCTTGTGGTTAGCTGTCCAGTGCTTATCTTGGACTGGACACCAGGATTCCTGTTCAGACTAGTTGCTGTTAAGTGTTGTTGAGCCAGTTCTGACTCAGCAATCCTGTATAGAGTTTCCAAGGAGCGACTGGTGTGCTTGAACTGCCAACCAGTGCTTATCCTACAGCATCACACCAGGACCCATGAAATGCTAAGGGGAAAATAAAGTGGGCACTGATGATTGGGGATGGGGGGCCTGCTATTTGAGATAGGATAGACTGTCTACATTTCTTCTGGAATGCACCTCACCTTCGTGGCATGCATAGGTGTTCAGAAAATGTTTGCTGAATGCATCCTAAAATATAAAAGCAAAAAGAGACCTTGAAGATCACATGTTGTTGTTGTGAAGTGCGGTCAAGTCGGCTCCGACCCATAGCGACCCTGTATAGGGTTTCCAAGGAGCAGCTGGTGAGCTTGAACCGCCGACCTTGCAGTTCAAACGGCTCTACAGTCTGGCACATTAGCCCACAGTGCCACACCAGGACTCCATCAAGATCACATACATACTCCCAAATTCTCAGTTGACAGATGAGGACAGAGATGCCACAAAACTGGTCAAATGCCACTCCTAGTTGTGAGGGGACCAGCCCAGGAAGACACCCAATCTTTTTTTCCTGAAGGCATAGGTTCACCCTGACATATCAGCGTGCCCCTTACCCAATGGCTGATAGCTCTTCAAGAAGCAATAGCCCTTTGTTGTTCTCTTACTTGTTAAATGCTGTTGTGTCGGTTCCAACCCATAGCGACTCTGTATAGAGTTTCCAAGGAGCAGCTGGTGAGCTTGAACTGCCGACCTTGTGGTTCAAACCAACTTTGCAGTCCAGCACATTAACCCACAGCACCACACGAGCTCCAAATCCCTGGTGGCAGAAGCATGTGGGGACTCAGCTGGATCTGAGCCTTCTCGAGAGACCCCTTTAGCCCTGATGGACACCGCCATGGGGGCTTTGAGTGTGTGTGCTGCTAGCGTGTAGAGCCCTCCCATGTGTTTCCGAGCACGTGCTACCAGCTGGCCCTGTGCTTAGTGTCCCAGGGAGGGGCCCAGCCGTGAGTCAGAGAGGCTGCACCCTCCAGATGCCTGCTGTCGGGAGCTGTCAGCCCACTGGAACCAAGTTCAGACCTTGTGGGCTGCAGAGGCGGGGTACTGCAAAGGGCGGGAGACCTTGGACGGGAGGGGCAGGAGCTCCTGAGATGGACTTTGATGCTGGCGATGGTGAAGAAGCCGAAGCCAAGGCAGGGAGCAGGTGTGTTCTAGGAAATGCAGGGTCCCTTCTGTTACTCCCACTTGGACTCCTGAACTTTGATGGCAAGCCATGAGGATATTGAGCAGGACATTGTGAAGACAGGAAGACGCCTCTCTGTGGAGCTGGAAGAACCAGATTCCTTTCCCAGTTTCCTGGGTGACTTTGGGCATGTCACCTAAGTTCTCTGGGTCGCTGAGAAATGGGAGGAAGAAACAGGGCTGTGGTTAGGATCGAGTGAGCCCAATACCAAAGTGGAAGCTGCTTTGACACATATGGATTGAGTACCAACTGCAAGCCAGATGCAAGGCTAGAAGTGGGCTTCCATGGTGGAGGGGGAGGGTCTGCCTCCCCAGGGCAGATGGACAAGCTAACCCAGCATGAAAGAGGGAAGGATGGGGCTGTGAGGGTCAGGACTCGCTTCCTGGAAGTGGCACAGGATGGACAGTATTGGCAAGGATCGGAGGGTACATCGTCTGGCCCCTTGTTTTGGGGGGAGGTTGGGGAGAGGCTGGAGATGAGTCCAGATGATGTATGAGTCTATGTGCTTGGGGTCACCGGTATCCAGTGGTGGCGACATATCCTGCAATGCACTGGTCCATCTCCTATTACGGACGGAACACAGATCCACGTCCTCTCAATTTCTCACTGGGTGTTCACATGAGCAAAAACCCTGCTTGACAACATGTACGTCTAGGGTCTAACTTCGCTTGACATGACATGCAATTGTTTTCTCCTGCCCTGTTTTAGTGTTCACTGAGTTTTCCACAAATGCAGCCACCATGCAAAGAAAGGGAATGCTGCTGTTGGTTTTGCTTGGACTTTGACCAAGAGTCCGTCACCATTTCAGAACATCATTTTGCCAACTCCCTCTCTGCCTCTGATGTTAGATTCGCTCATGTTACACCCGTCATTCTTGGGGAACTATGAACAAAGGGGCAGCATCTGACTTTTCCTTTATCTGAGGGTTCCCACATATAATTTTAGGGCACACAGATTTCCTTTTAATCATCTTTTATGGTATAATTTGTGCCCAGTACAGTGGTGGTTCTGAAGGCATGTATGTTAGGTGAATTATGTCTCTGTGAATTCAGTTTCAGAATATAAAGAGCATGTTACAAATATTGGATCTGAAAGTATGTGAACTCTTGCCTCAGGGGCTAGCACTGGTTTTATGACAGTGAAACTATCCCCTGCCCAGGGCGCCATCGATAAGGATGGCACATGACATGGGTATGAATCACTTGGAGGCCTTGGGAAATCTGTCTACCCTCCAAGACGGCGCCCCCAGGTGGAGGTTTGAAGCGTGTCCTTCCCTGGAGCAGGTGGGGTCTCACAGGTGGCTCTGAAACCAGCAGAGGCACCAGTTAACCCCAGGCAGGTAGGAAGGTACAGGTTCCTCACAATGAAGGTGAAGATTCCGAACTGGAGTTCCTGGAAGACCCATTCACCCTTTGAGGAGTGTAAGTGACCAACATCTCCCAGGGACGAGGGAACGCAATAACCAAGGAAAGACACTCCCGGATACGCTGACGTGTTGCCCTGACAAAGCGTGTTCCAAAGTCCTGATTTTCATCACAAGGAAGAACGTCCTTGGTACTCATAAAAAGCTTTAACCTTTAACCCCTTTCAATCAACTTGTAAATCAAGACTCTCAGAAGGGGTGCCGAGTCTCCACCTGCAGGAACCAGAGATTGGGCCATGGCTGTTATTTATCAGAAGAGGGTGGAGGTGAGAACCCGGCATTGGCCAGATTACAGGAGGTTTCATACATCCACTAAGAAGCTTGGACTTAATCCCAGTTTATGGGGGGGATCATTTGTATACGCAAAGCAGACAAGTATGATCAGATCTGCAGTTTAGAAAGATGGGTCTGTCTACAAGGAGGGGACTAGGCCAGAAGTTAAGCAAAGGGGAGAAGAGGGCAGTGAGCATCGTCCAGTGCTGAGGGTCTTCCAGGGGGAAAGGAGGGTGGTGTGGATGGTGTGGATGGTGGGTGCAGAGAGGACAGTGGCCTGGACCTTCCAGGATAAGAAGATGCTGGTGTGGATGGTCATGGGAGAGAGGAGGGAAGACCAGACAGGCCCTGCCCATGTTGGGGAGGTGATGTGGGTAGTAAGGTGGGAGGTGGGGGGCTCTGCCCGTGTGGGGGAGGAGGTGGTGTAGATAGTAAGGTGGGAGGTAAGGGACCCTGCCCATATAGAAGAGGAGGAGGTAGTGTGCATGGTAAGGTGGGAGGTGGGAGTCCCTGCCTGTATGGGGGAGGAGGTGGTATGTATGGTAAGGTGGGAAGTGTGGGTCCCTGTATGTATGGGGGAGGCGGCGGTGACCTGAATGAATAATGGTCAAAGAGGAAGACCCTGGGCCCAGCACTGCTCACCTGACCTTCCTGAACAACCTGGGCAGTAGGACCACTGTGGTGGCCATTTTCATAGATGAGGGTTACAGGCAGCTCAGTTGAGGCCTCTGGGGACTCAGCGTCAGTCCCCAGACTGTGGGCACCAAAGTCCATCCATTCTTACCACCTGCATCTCAGAAGGAGATTCATGAATCCTTTAAAGGGTGCTTGAGTAGCATCCCGTGGAAAAAAATACACGTTTTCAGATGTGTTGTCTAGGGCTGCTGACCCTTATACAGGACAGAGGACCAGCTTGGGCCTGGGAGCCCGTCACTCCACCGTGGCCTCACTGCACATTGAGGGCGGTGGTCCCTGAGGAGTGGCCAGTCCAGATGTGGGAGGAACAGCCTTACACCCCACAGCTGATTCTGGTGGGCGGCTACTAGGCCCTGTGGTCCTCGCAGTCCTGGGTCAGCTGTATGCCTTCCTTTACAGGGTCCAGTGCTTGCCCGCCCCGCTGGACAGAGGAGGTGTGATGAGGTCTTTTTCTGTGGCCTGGGGACAAAGTGCAGAACCTCCTCTCCCTGTGAGCAAGTTCAGGCACTCTGGCCGGTCTGGGGCGCCCTCTGCTGGATCTCCAAGTTAGAACCTGTCTCAGGAAGGGTCACCTGGGGTCTGTGGCCACTGGGGGACCAGGGCGTGGTAGTCACAGGGCCATAGGAAGAAGATGGCCACCCACCTGAAGAGGAAGGAGACGGGGTAAGGCGTACTCCTCAACGTGGACGCCCTGCTTCAGCAGCCTCCGTACTCAGGATTCAGAGTAGCCATGGTAACCGCGGCACTAACACCAAATGGATTGATTACATTGATTGGTTGATTAAATTAATGAAAACTTTAATTGATATGTTGTTGTTTGCTGCCATCGAGTAGGTTTCGACTCATAGCAACCCAATGCACAACAGAACGAAATACTTCCTGGTCTAGGCCCAGCCTCACAATCACCAGAGCTCCTAGCTGTGACCACCATGCCAACCTATTGCATTGGTGGTCTTCCTCTTTTTCACTGACCCTCTACTGCACCACACACGGTGTCCTTCCTAACAGTACAAAGTCTCACCATCCTCGCAGACCACAGTATGTTAAATATTCTTCACCAACACCAGAATGAAAGGTTATTAATTATTCTTTGGTCTTCCTTAATTGATATAAGGTCCACTCTTAATGTTGTTCGTTTCCATTGGGTCAGCTGGGCCCACGTGTGCAGAGTGGACCTACGTGTGCAGAGCACACTGCTCCATATGGTACACCAGGTCCATCATCCAAGACACCTCTGAGTGGGTTTGAACCACCAACCCTTTGATGGATAGCCCAGCATTTAACCATCATTACCACCTACAGATACACTACTACCAATTGGTGTGCCGTTATTAAATGCTGTTGAGGGGACCCTTCATAGGCTTTCCAAGGAGCAGCTAGTGGGTTGGAATTGCCACCTTTGCAGCTCAAACCTACCTTGGGGTCAAGCGCTTATCCTACAGTGCCATTAATAGTGACCCTTTACTGAGCATCTATATTGGCTTAACTTGAACACCACTTATATTATCAAACCCATCTTTCAGATGAGAAAACTGAGGCTCCCAAAGATTGAGTCTCCAACCCACAGCCCCACAGCACATCTGCAAGCAGACCCTGGGATTAATGCCTTTTCTCGTTTGCCTGGCTGTCCCCTCAGTTAAACCAGGACACAGGCCCTGGGGACCCTGACTCGCCACATAGACCATGGGAAGTTTATTCTGGGCTCCTGTGCTTGCGGGTGATGAGTAAAGGCTTGAATACTTCCCTTCCGTCTTGGACACAGCAGGATTTTGAGAAGTGACTGAAGTGGGGCTGGTACAAAAGGCACGCCCCGTTCGTTCCTAGCAGGCCCAGCTGGGCGTCCAGGGGCGGGGCTAAGCAGAGCTTGCGCTTTGTGGAGGGACGAGGGCCGGGGATTCCCAGGCGGCCCAGGGAAGTCATAGCTCCCATGAAACACAGCGGCTCACAAATGGGAGAGGCGCTGGGTGACTCATTGATTGATGAGGACTCCACGATCAGGAATGCTGATTAAAAAAGGGTCATTTCTTGGCTAAGGAAGAATAGCCTTTTCCAACAACATCCTTTCAAAATAAGGGAGTCCCGGGCGGGTGGCTGGCCTGAAGAAACTCTCCAGGATTGCTCCCTGGGGACTCACCCCCACCTAGACAAGAGGATGTGGGGGAGGAAGGGCAGATGCAGAACTAGCCCCCACTGCTCTGCCACCCCCACTCGCTCACTAGCCCTGTACGAGGTGGGCATTTATCTTGTACCCACAGGGACACCAAACGTGGAGAGGTAAATTACCTTCCAAGGCCATGCCTGGAATTGAACTTAAACCTTTCCAAGTCCAAGAGTCATGGTTTTTCCATTAAAGTAATGTTTATATTTGGACTGTGGTCCACTTTGACTCCCAGATATTTCTACCCTCCATGCTTACAAAAGGCGGGTCCTATTCATCTAGCATCTATGTGCAGTGATTCAATGAGGACCAGTATGTGTGGGACATGGACTAGGCCAGCCACTTCGGGGCACTTGGGCAAATAACTTTCTCTCTCTCAGCCTCACTTTTCTCATCTGTAAAATGAGGGTGTTGATAACAGTACCTACCTCACAGGGTTCCCAACATTGTGATAAGTTTGAACTGCAAGATTGGTGGTTCAATCCCACCAGCCGCTCCTCGGAAACCCTGTGCAGCAGGGGTAGGGAACGGCTGGCCCATGCAATCATTTGGTCTGGAACTGCAGTTTCAGCCATCACAATATAGCAGGCTAATTTTTTAAATAAATGTTTTGTGAATTATGTGATAGTTTACATGGGAGAACACTAATTTTACATTCATCCTATCGTATATCATTTCATTGCCATAGTTACAATCCCCTCCATGCATTATCAACCAACCAAAGTGTATACCCTACAAGCCTGCCCCCTGGTCATCAGCACACAGCCCCTCTCCCTCTCTGGGTCAAAAGTCCCCAGCTGCTCCATCTCTCCACGTCATCGTCTCTGCCTCCATCTCAGGCATCTTTGCTTCTCTGGGTAGGGTTCTGTTCTCCGCTCTTCTCCCTTGATGGTCCCAGGGACCTCCGCTCCTAGACTGCAAACTTAATCACTCCACTCCTTGTTACAAAACGTCTACCTTTACACTTCCAACCCTCACAATCAGTCCTGATAGCAGGCTAATTTTTAAGTTGATAATTTTGTATGACCAGCGAATGATGTTATAAATATCCAAATGTCCCTTGGCAGGAAAAAGTTTCCCCACCTCAGCTGCTAACCCACTCCACGGCACATAACCACCACCCCCATCTCTGCTATACAGAGTCACTATGAGTTGAAACTCATTCGATGGCACTTAACAACAATTTTTAAAGCCTGGCACAAGATGGTGATGGTGGTGTACCGAGGAGTCAGTTCCGACTCATAGCGACCCTGCATTGAGTTTCCGAGGCTGTAAATCTTTACGGGAGCAGAAAGCCTCATCTGTCTCCCGCTGAACAGCTGGTAGTTTCAAACTGCTGACCCTGAGGTTAGCAGTCCGACTCGTAACCACTACGTTACCAGAGCTCCTTGGTACAAGATAAATGTTAACAAATATGGACTTTTACGATCCATTAGGTTAGTAGGGAGCTCTGGTGGTGATTTGGCTGCTAATGTAGGGTTGGCAGGTTGAACCTACCCAGCGGAAGGATGAGAGCTTAGAAAACGCTTTGGAGCCGTCCCACTCTGTCACGTGGGGTCATTAAGAATCAGAATTGACTCAATGGCACACCACCACAACAGAATGGTAGCTGTCAGCCTCAGAGCTTTCGAAAAAAGCTCACGTGTGGACCCCGGTCAACTGCTCAATTGAGAACTGAAGGTTGGTGGTTCAAACTCACCAGTTGTTCCTTGGTAGAAAGACGTGATCGTCAGTTTCCAGAAAGATAGAGAGTCTTTGAAACCCCATGGGGCAGTTCTACTCTCTCCTTTAGTTTTTGTTTTTATTTTTTGGTTTGATGCTTCCATCTGTTCTATGGGGATGTTCTGATTGAACTGGTCTCATCTGGGGTGTTTCTGATGCTTATTGGGATGCTGAAGTGCAGCCCCACGTTATAACCTGAGCCATGGTGGCAGGTAGCACCAAAGCCTCCCTGAACGGCCGTCCCCAGGGGGCAGGAGGGCCGTTGCCCATGCAGACTGAGGCCATCGCTCTGAAATAAAGGCAGGCTTTGTCCGTCCTGACAATCCCTAATACAAACATGAAGTCATTCCAGCCCAGCCTCCGCCAAGGGCCTGAGCAGTCCCTGAAAATTCCTAAGCAGGGACCCGCCCAGTTTCTGAGTAAGTCACATGTGGACTGGGAGGGTCCAGAAGGAGAAACTCAGGTTTGGTGGGGAGGTGGGGGCCAGTGGAGGTCACAGGGGTGGGGGTGGGGTACATTTTGTGGTTCTGGGCTGCCTACATCTTCAATTTCACCCATGTCCAATTCCTGCCAACCGACGGTGAGTCAAATATCACCCAAATATCGCCCTGTAGGATGCAGTAGAACTGCCCCATAGGGTTAAGACTGTCATCTTTATGAAAGCAGTCTCATTCTTTCTCCTTCGAGCTGCTAACCCACTCCATGGCACATAACCACCCCCCCCCCCTCAGCAACTGGTGGGTTTGAACCACTGACCTTTCGGTTTGCTGCTGAGTTTTTAACCACTGCACTACCACCAGGATGCCTTCTATCCTCCAAAGGATGATAAACAAATGCCAGCTGTTGGTACCAACTGAAAAATGACTCCAACCGTTTGGGTCCTTGTTTCACCTCTAAACACCTTGCAGCCTGTGGAGGGGACTTCAGAGGGTAGAGGCAGAGACAGCATAGGTGGGTGGGCCCATCGTATGTGGAGTTGAGTGGGGACAGTTGTGGGACTCCACGCCCAAGTACGTCCTGACAGGAGGGTCTCTAGGTCAGAGAGCATGAAGCAAGAGTGAGCAGGGGAATCTGTCCGAATGGTGTCCTCGTCCCTAAAATGGCTCACAGCAGGGACTTGGCTGTGGACAAACGGGGTGTCTGGTGGCACAACTAGCCCTAGCTGAATGAGGTCACATCGAGAACACGTGAGGGGTCCATTTACAGGGTTCCCTGGGGCGTGAGGACCATGTCAGAAAAGGTGTCCTCCCCGAATTGGGTGTAAAGGGAGACATAAGGCATGAAGTGTCACCCTTGGACCCAGTACAGGGGAAGAGCAACCAGCAGGACAAAATGCTCTGAAAACAAACCCAGTTCTGACCAGTGAAAAGCCAAACCTTTCTACTCATTGCACACCACAACCGACGTGGGGTAAGGACCAGCTGAGGGTCCAAGGAACAATCAGTCGACTCTGATCCACAGCGACCCCATGTGTGTCAGAGCAGAACTGCACTTCACTGAGTTTTCCTTTTAATTTTATTTTGTTGTTGAGCAGAACAGACACTAACAGTCTGTTTCTATGTGCACAATGCAGCGATGGTCAGTACACTCTTGGAGTCGGACAACCATTCTCCCCTCTGTTTCTGAGTTATTTCTTCCTTATTAACATGAACTCACTGTCCACTAAGGTTCCCACCTCACCTTCCGAGTCGTCAGTTTGATCCCATACAATCAGT
>NW_006408555.1:7961556-7964088 GCF_000296735.1 Chrysochloris asiatica
TTTTTTTTTTTTTTTACAAGTTGAGTTAAACTATTGTTTGGTTTTTAAGTAGACTTTAGGGGATATTTTTGGTTTAAGGTTTAGAGATAATCTCAAGGCTCAGCTGCTATGGCTCCAGAAAGTCTAAGAGTCCACGACAATTTTAAATTCTGTTCTGTATTTTCCTCCTTTTGATCAGGTTTTGTCTACAGAATCTTAGATCAAAATGTTTAGTAATTAATGTTTTAGCCAGGCACCATCCAGTCCTGATCACATGGCCGAGGAGGCAGCTGCTCATGAAGGCAGTTAGTCACAATTTCCACATCCTCCTATTCCTGACTCTCCTTTCTCTGTGGCTTCAGGTGAATAGAGACCAATTGTTGTGCCTTGGATGGACGCTTGCAAGCCCTTAAGACTCCAGGCTCTACACAAAGAACTAAGAAGTTAACAGATTAAATGAATTATTAGGTCAATTAACTGGGCTGCCCTATGAAACTATGACCCTAAACTTCCAAACCAAGAAACAAATCCTATGAGTGTCAACAACCACTTTTTTTTTTCTTTTGGTAAGTATCTCTATCACACAATGTTTGCCGATTCAGCTTTCTGATGCTGTGCGCTGTGGGTTAACACGCTGGACTACAAACTCAGTTTGAACCACAAGGTCGATGATTCAAGCTCATTAGCTGCTCCTTGGAAACCTGTACAGGGTCACTATGGGTCGGAATCAACTCGACGACACTTGATTTAGGAAACCTAAAATTCTTGTGACTTGCTTTGAAATCTTTGCTTCATTGAGGTGATTTGGAACTGACCTTACAGCATCTTAGATGTCGGTCTGTTATCTGTCTGGCCCTTGCAGCATTGTCAACCCAGTGATAGCTGAGGGAGATCTATTTCACTGATGTTCAGACCCAATATCTATCAAGGAGAAGGACACGTGACTTCCATCTTCTAGAGCAGGGGTGGGGAACGTCTAGCCCACGGGCTGTTTAAGATCTGTAAAATCATTTAGTCTTCCCCTGCCAAGGCAAATGCAGTTCCAATTATCACATTGTTGTATTTTGTTATTAAGTGTCGTCAAGTTGGTTCTGATTCATTGCGGCCCTGCATAGGGTTTCTGAGGAGCAGCTGGTGGGTTTGAACCACCAACACTGAAGTTCAAACCGACCTTGTGGTCCAGTACATTAGCCCACAGTGCCACACCAGGCCATTACATTGTTGTTGTTAGGTACCATGGAGTGGGTACTGACCCATAGCGAGCAACCTTATGCACAGCAAAAGGAAACGCTGCCCGATCTTTGGGCCAACCTCACTGTTGCCATGCTTGAGTCCATCGATGCTGCCATTTGGCCAATCTGTCTTGCTGGGCGGTCTTCCTCTTTTTCACTGACCCTCCACCTTACCAAACATGATATCCTTCTCCAGCGACTGGTCCCTCCTGACAATATGTCTGAAGCATGAGACGAAGTTTGGCCATTCCATTCCATTAGAGGTGAGTTAATTAAATGTTTGACCAAATATATAGAAGGCTAGTTTTTAAGTTGATAATTTTGTACGGCCTGTGAATGATGTTATAAATTTGGGCAGAGATGGTTCCCCATCCCTGTTGCTGAAGCTGCCTGCATGCCTTGGCTTGTGGCCCCTTCTCCACCATTAAAGCCATCAAGAAGTATAGCACGTTCACGTCTTTCCGCCTGGTCTCCATTTCCATTGTCTCATCGCCTCTGTCTTTGAGCCTTCTGCCTCTCGCTCACCAAAACCCTTGGGATTACACGTTGGCCCACCTCCATGGCAGGATCATCTTTCCAGCCCAGGCCTGTCAGTTCCATCACCTCTGCAAAGTCCCCTTTGCTATATGAGGCCACATACCCACGGGTTCCTCCCAGGGCCATTGTTCAGTTTATAGGGTTGTTGTTGTTGTTAAGTGCCATTGAGTCAGTTCTGACCCTTAGCGACCCTGTATAGGGTTTCCCAGGAGCAGCTGGTGAGTTAGAACCTCTGACCTTGCGGTTCAAAGCAAATTTGCAATCCAGTGTATTAACCCACAGCGCCACACCTAGACTCCTTTACAGGGTTAAGGGATCTCAGGTATTTCTGTAGAACTGAGAGCCTTTGGAAGGGGGGGTCTCCATGCACACCTGAGCTATTTGGCTGGGCTGTTTCCCCAGGCAGGGGGCTGGGAGTCTACGCCAGTGCTGGTCCCAGGGACAGAGAGGTGGTACAGAGGACAGCTAGAGTAAGGACACAGGTTCAGGTAGCAGACAGACTTGGGATCAAATCCAACACTGCCTCAGATTGGCTGTGTGACTTGGAGCTAGTTACTTTAATAGTTTGTGGCTGTGTCTATCTGTTAAGTGAAGATCCTAACAGCTTCTTAATAGGTTGTGAGGTTCAAGAAAAAAGAGCCACAATCCGAGAAGATATATGCACACCAATGTTCATAGCAGCACTATTTACAATAGCAAAAAGATGGAGACAACCAAAGTGCCCATCAACTGAAGAATGGATAAACAAACTGTGGTACATACACACAATGGAATACTATGCTAC
>NW_006408555.1:7966092-8011699 GCF_000296735.1 Chrysochloris asiatica
AAAAAAAAAAAAGGTTGTGAGGTTAAGTGATCAAGGACCCACCTCCCAGGGCAGGGGTCTGGACTATGTGGAGTCCAGTGAAGGGAAGAGCTGGGACACCTCCTCCCTGGCCCTCCTCCGTCCATGCCGCTCTCGGGTGGTGTTGGAATTGTTAGTCAGTTTTCCCTTTCCTGGCCATGGCTAAGTACATCCTGTTGGATACAAATATACCCACCCTTACGGTAAGAGTTCTCCATGCACCCCGCCTCCTGCCTGGGGAGCGTCCGCCGTCTTCCCCCATAAACAATCTAGGGTGCTGGCGTAGGACAGGACCAGGATGGCTCTCCCCTCCCCACACTCTGGAATTGGGAGAGGTTGTTATTGCAGCTGGGGAAGAGGCTGGGCCAAGCAACAGGGAGCGGCTATACAAAAAACAGGGGCCCCTTTTCAGACCTGTGGGTAACCACCAGAACCTCCTTAGCACAGAGACAAAGGCTCAGTGACCCACAGGAGGTCGTGTTGTGAGTAACTGCTGTCAGCAGCGTTACTTCGTTCTCACCGTCACCCTGTGGCCGCAGGTCTTGTCACTGTTCCCAGGAAACGTGATGCATGAGGTACTAACTAGTTGTGACAACTGGACTTGAACCAGCAGTTTTTCAAGTCTTCCCACTGGACCTCATTAGAAATATCATTTGGAAAAACCCGTGGAGACCTGTCTCAGAAGGCACCTCTGGGGGGGACCTGCAGGCCACCCGAAACACTGACCAGGACATACCCGCTGGGCGTCCCCAGAGGTCAACCTCTCCTCCAGCTCCACCCAGTATCCCACGAGGATTCCATCCTAGGACGTCTGAAGTAAGCACCCTCCGAGTCTTTGCACACAACCGGACACCTCATTCCCTCAGGACTGCCAACAACAAAACCCCCAGCGTGCTCATCTTTTTATTTGTTCCCTACATTCCATCCATCATTTTATTTATTTAATTTGAAGTTCACATCACATAAAACAAAAGTGGCATTTAGGGTATTCCGGATACTATACAATGACCACCCCTAGTTAGTCCCAGGGGAGACTGTGCCCTTCCTGCCCCCAACTTCTGGGAACCACCTGTCTTCACTCAGTCTCTGTGGATTTGCCTTTTCTGGACAATTCATGAAGCAGAATCACAGAACACATGACACCTCTGGTGGCTGATGTCTTTCACTTAATGTTTCCAAGGTTCATACGTGTTGTAGCATGTATTACTACTCCATTCCTTTTTATGAGTGTAGGATAAGCACTGGACTGTAAGACTGGTTTGGAATACAAGTTTGGTGGTTCAAACTCACCAGCTACTCCTCGGAAACTCTACATAGGGTTGCTATGAGTCACAACCTACTAGACAGCACTTAATAACGGCAGTATTCAGTTGTAGACCCCAAACCCAATCCTCTACTTGGAGTCCATGCTCAAGTCTCATAGCAGCCCTGTTGGGGATGCTGACTGTAAATCCTTCATTGGAGCAATTAGCTTCATCTTTCTCCAGCTGAGTAGCTGGTGGGTTTGAACTGTTAATCTTGTGGTTAGCAGCCCAATGCCTAACTCATATCACCACCAGGATTCGTGTATATAGACATACCATAATTTATCTACTCATCTGATGGACACTGGGCTGTTTTTACCTATTATGAATGCTACCGCAGTAAACATTGTTATATATATGAATTTCAGTCTGCTTTCAATTTTGGGTGTAGATCCAGGAGTAGAATTGCTTGATTGTATTACAGTTTTGTGGAGAACTGGTGTGGAACATAGGATAAGTAAGCACTGGACTGCTTACCACAAGGTCAGCGGTTGAAACTCACCAGTTGATCCTCATAAACCCTATACAGGGTCGCTATGAGTCAAAACTGACTCGATGGCACCTTCTGGAGGAACCACAAAACAGTTTTCCACAACACCTGCACCATTTTATAATCCCACCAGCCAGAAAGTGAGGGTTCTAATTTCTCCAAATCCTTGTCAATACTTATTTTCATGCTTTCACTCTTTTTTAATTTAGCCAGGTTAGAGGGTGAGATGAGTAGAAAGACGACCCTCCACATGAGAAAGGGACGCAGTGGCTCCAACGTGACAATGACGGTGAGCATGACCAGACAGTGAATACGTCTTTGGTACACGGGGTTGGTGTGAGTGGGGACTGACTCCAGGCCACTGAAGCACCACAGCAACCACAGTGGTGTGAGCTGTCTGTCCTTCCCTTCTCAGAGCAGAGCTTGCACACACTGGGTTTACCTCTGCTGCTGTGGAAAAGCAGACAGAGCACTAAAGCTCAAACTCCTGCCCTTGGCTCACCATCCGGATGCCTCCTGGGCCCGAGCCGAGAGGACTGCTTGGCAAGCAGGGGACTGCACTGCGCTGGGGCCTGTGGAATAATAGATCCTGCTGCTCAAGGACATGGAGTTTGCAGATCACAGGGAACGGCTCAGCTGAAATTTTGGTGCCTACTCTGAGTCCTGGTGTGGTACTGTGGGCTAACGCGTCAAACTGCAAAGTCATCTGAACTACAAAGTCAGTGGTTCAAGCTCACCAGGTGCTCCTTGGAAACCTCATACATGGTCGCTATGGATTGAAATGCACTCAACAGCACTTAACAACAACAACTCTGAAACCCAGTGGGCAGAGTCGCCACGAACAGACTCGAGTTCTTCAGAAGGCTTCAGGCTTCTTAAAACTGAAACCTGGCCCTGGATTAAATAACAAGAAATCTTGCATCAGGTGCTCCCCCAGCTGAACAACGGTAGACAGCGATTTGCGTAACTCCACTCCCACCCCTGACCATTGAATAAACCCATGAACAGCTGCCTAAGAAAGCCTGCCCGCTTCCTGAGGAGACAGGCTACGCTGCCGGGTCCCTGAATTGTGCCCACTTACTTCACTTCTCGGGCCTCAGGTTGCTCAGCTACACAACACAGAGGATCACCGTGCCTTCTCCTCAGCGCTCTCATGGGCATGGTACAAGCCAACAGACCAGAAGTGCTTAGGGATGCTCTTGCCACATAGCTGTTCAGTAAAACATGAATGTACAGCTGTCTCCCAGTCTCCATGGGGCGGGAGGTGCTCAAAGTCAGTAGATATTCCAATCCCTTACAGGCATACCTCCTTGTATGGAGCTTTGCTTTGATTATCACAGATAATGGGTGTTTTACAAATGGAATGTCTGTGGGAACCCTGTGTTGAGCAAGTCTCTTGGTGCCATTTTCCCAAAGCCTCATGCACTCACATCCTGTCTGTGTCACATTTTGGGCATTCTCACAATATTTCAAACTTCCTCATGATGCTATTGTCCACCTCTTGGATTACCAAAACCACCCAGTGACTGCCCGGTAGTTCTAATGCATAGCGCTCCGACTGGACACAGTGGGAACTGCACCTTCATGTTTCTGAGACAGTATAGCTTACGGGAGCAGACTGCCCGCCTTGTCTTTTTCCGACTAATAGATTACCTGGTCCCTTCGGACATGTTCTTAGGAGGGACCAGTTTCTGGAGGACACCAGTGGAGGGTCAGCAGTAAAGAGGGAGACCCCTAATGATATGGACTGGCACAGTGGTAGCACAGCAGGCTCATGGTCAAGGACTAGGAAGTGCTGCATTCTGGCGTGAACAGGGTAGGTCACTATCAGTCGGAACCGAATGACAGAAACAGACCATGAGCATTCATTTTATATGCACAGAAAACCAAAAAATGTGTGTGACTCACTTTATTGCAACATTTGATTTTGGTCTCTGGATTGGAATGTGCAGACTTTCTGAGGGTCTGCGTGTAAGCTTGCTGCTGATAAGTGTCATTGAGCCTGTCTAGGGTGTCCAAGGAGCAGCTGGTGAGTGTGAGTGTAGTCTGCAGTCCAGTGCTAATCCTATAATGCACACCAGGAATCTGTAGCGGCATAGTATTTGCATATAACAAATCTTTTCTAAATTACTACTCATAATACCCAATACAATGTCAATGCCATGGGAAAAGCGCTGTAAGCTCCCTCCTCTCAGACTTCCAGGAATTGCCTGGATTCCGATTCCCCTACTTGCTTCCCCTGCCCGCCAACCCCAACATTTCAAGCCCCGTTGGTGGAATCTGTTGATGTGGGAAGCTGCAAACACAGGGAGCTGACTGAAGCAATCAGAGTATCAAGGCTGGTAACATTCAGCCTGCCACTTCCCAAAGTCAGTTTTACATCACCATTAACTATGTGCCCCCTGAACCCCCATTCTTAACAGACCCCTTGGGCAGATGAAGAATCAAACACTTCAGAGATAAAAGGACCCCTGGGGCTTGCTCCTGGATTTATATAATGAGGACTTGCTGGCTCTGCCTTTAGACCAGGAAGTGCAGGGATTAGTTTTACTTTAGAGACAGGAGTTGGAGGCTTGGAAAGGGCTGGCCAAGGTTCCCTGTGGCTGAGTGGGCTGGGGTGGAAGGCTAATGGTCAGTATGTCCCACTAACTCGGCAGTGAGGCAGGTGGGCTTCAGGCTCCTTCACAGTTCCTACAAAGCAGCTCTGCATTCCTCTCCTCGGTGAGGTTTCTAGGTAACGTTCTTTATAAAGAAAGAGCCCCAGAGCAACCTGCTCCCATGTCCCAGGGAAAGAAGGATCTGCAGACCACTGACCACTCACACTTCTTCAAATGGACGGTAAGAAGAAAACAGAAACCTACACCTGTATTACGCTCTGTAGTCAGATTACGAGTGAATAGTCCATGTTTTCATCTTTTCCATGTGATTTCAGAATGAAGTCTAACAGACTTCTTTGTATATATGAGGGGGCTTCAAAAAGTTCATGAAAAAGAACAAGTTTATGATCTTTCAATTCCATTTTCCCATGAATTCCTTTGCCTTCAGGTGAACTCTGACCTCTGACATTTACTTGTAGTGCCAACGATCTTTGTTGGTTTTGTCTCCGGGCATGAGAACAGGAGGAGAAGAAAGAGGATTCCATTTTCCCATGAAGCCTCCTCGAATTTTCCACACATGGAATTCTCAACCATGTAACTAAGCCCTCAATATCAAGCTCCTCTATTCCCATTTCATTAATTTTCTCTCTCTCTCTCTCTCTCTCAAAAAGAGCAAATTTCAAGCCACCGGGAGTGGGGGGAAGCATTGCAGGGTGCGGAGAGATGCAGGGTGCGGAGAGATGCAGGCCGCAGCCGTGCAGGGCTGCCAAGGAACCATGCTACACCACAAGCAGGCAACCAGAGGGCTGACATCCACACCTTTCAGGTTGTGATGTAGCTACCAACAAGACAATGTGTCATTCATAAATCACATCTCCCTGTATTGATAACGCTGGGTTAGCAGGACCCACTGTAGAAAGGAGAAAAGAACGGGCATGTCTTCCCCATTAAATTGTTTTATTTAGGTTAATTAAACAGCTTCAAGACGATTCATTTTGTTCAGTACCCTTCTAAAAAAATTTCAAGTTTCAAATGATCTTCCAATACATAAAGCAAAATTACTTCACCGTACACAAATTTCAGATCAAAATACAGCATTCTGCTTCTGTTTTCTTACAGTTATAAAAACCCAGTCAATACAAACTACATACAAAAGATAAAACACTTTCACTGATCCTTGGTGAAGAGCACAGCACAGTGACAGTATGTACCCAAAGCACAGGCCCTGTGCTCATGAACAGGGGTCCACCCCACAATTACCCCACAATACACGTGAAGCAGGTAAACACAGTAAGTGCTACTCAATTTAAGAAAATGACTACATCCTTTCTGCATCAGTAGTGCCTGTAAACCATAAAGCAACTTTGTAAGAAAGGTACTGATTAAAAATTACTTCTGCCTTGGCTAAAATCTACGACCAGCAGAGGAATCGAAAATTACCTCACAAAACAAACGAATACATTGGACCACAGGATGTGAAACGTGACAGTTTAGGTAAAACAAGTTAATACGGTTCGCTACTGTTCTACTGCATTTGCGGAGGACGATCTGACAAGGTCCAGAACGTCAAATACTTTCAGCTCTCTGTAGAATATGTTTCATGTGTAATGTATATAATCCTCATTGCAAATCCCTGCTTTTCAGCAGGCGGGTCTTTCTTTACTCCCACACAATACAACTGCATCTGAACACACTGTCTAACTAGGCTTTCCAGCTTGGAATTCTTTTGTATAGATAATGAAAGATGCAGGATTTCTGTTTAAAAATTAATATTCTGTAGGTACTATGTATTGATTAAAGATTTGTGTTTCATAGGATGGCATTAAAACATCCACATGACAAACTGAGAGTCCTGAGTGCCCAACGCCACCCAGACACCCAGAGCAGCCATACTGCCCACCCTGCTGGGCCAGGGGGCCACTGTGGAGCCCAGCCCTGACTTGGGGAGAACCCACGTGAATTTACAATCTTGTTTTAAGGATTCTCCCTTGATAGTTTTATCTCATAACAGATGACCTAAATCAGTGGTGGGTAACATGCATCACAAATAGCTCTCACCCTCCCCGCCCCCCAGCTACACATCTCCGCCATCAGTGACAGACACACAGCGGCAAAGTGGCGCCTGCTGCCACCTACTGGAGGGGTTTCTGAGGAGGATGTAGAGTTGTGAGGTGGTTTGTTTGTTTTTTTGCTCAGTCTACCTGTCATCCCCACTTCTGTGTGTGGGCACCACAGACCTGGTAGTTTTGGTTCTCACAATTTACAAGTGGTGTGATTCAAAACAAAACATGTCCGCGGGTCACTGGGGAGTAGCAAGTGAGATGCCAAACAAAAGCTGTGAGAGGAAAGAGTTTAGGGGAGCTAGCCCAGGATGACTTAATTAGCAACTTTTGCTAATTGGTATGTGCTTTTCTCAACTAAAGGCCACTTGATATATTTCCCAAAGATTACCCCATGGAATCTGGACAATTGCTGTTTTCAAGTGTAATGAGGTTCTCTCCAGGAAAAAGACATCATTTACCGACACCCACCGAGGGCTTTTTATTTCTTTTAAGCTGATGATATATTCTTGTCCCATGTCCCAGATCCTCAATGCCCAAATTCTAATTCAATGACCACATGCTAGATTGATAATCATAAAGTTCTTTCTGCAGTTTCTTTTGAAGCAAAAACAAAAACAAAACAGAGCAAAGCAAATCAAAACAAATTCCTTTAGAAAAAAAAACACAAAGAAGTGTTCTCTACCGTTATTGTAAACAAGCCATTCTACTTTCCACGTCCATTCACAATCTGGATTGCAGCGTGTTTTTCAGTCAGAGCAAAGTGTCTGCCTGCTCTGAGTAACACCAGGTATGATGGTGAAGAACAGAGCGGGCGCCACCTGGAACCAGAGCATCAGTGCCCCGGCGCTGAGTAACTAACTCGGTACCCATGTGGCTGAGGTAGTACATGTGGCCTGGGTTCTGCCCTGGGTGGGTGCATCTGAAGCCCCTTTTGCAGGTTCAGAGAGGAGCCCTAATACCTTGGCGCAGATGTGGAGGTGGGATGACTGGACCCTGGGCAGGCTGGCCTCAGCTAGGGAGAAACTCAGTCCTGAAAGGTGGGTCAGATCTGGGATGCTCTTGCGGCCAGTCCTGGGTGGTGAGGATAGTGCAAGGTATGAAGGCCACGTCGGGAACACCCAGGAAGAACACCTTGTATCTACCACGGTCTCCGGGTGCACAGTCTGACACTGTGAGCCTCAGAGAACAAGGTGGTTTTACGGGTTCATCTGATATGTTATTCAGTAGCTAAGACATCAGGCTGGGGGAGGTGTGGGATGAAGGAATAGAGGGAGTCCCTACTATTGTGCCGTGACGTTGATTCAGTTCCGACTCATCGTGACCCTGTATAGTGTCTCTAAGGAGTGACAAGTGGGTCTGAGCTGACTTTGTGGTTAGCAGTCCAGTGCTTATCCTACAGTACCACACCAAGGTCTAGCGTCACAAGATGGTACCATCTAGCAGTGTCCATAGCCCCGATGCAAAGTAACACTACTTCAAACGACAGCGAAGAGCATGTAGGAGAGAGAGGGGAAAAGATGCACGCAGAGAGTACACTAAATACAGACAACCGACTGCGTGACCTGGATGTGCATGCCAGCTGCCAAGTGTGAGGGTGCACTGTAATCCCTCTTCTCCTGGGTTTGGCCAGGTGGAGACAGGGAGGAAACGCAGGGCCACAGAGTAAGGGAAACATCAAGAGGAAAGTCAGTGTGTGCTGTCATGGAGAAGACAGGACAAAATGATGGGTGGAAATTCCCCACCCATAGGGCTCCGAGTTCCCTGAGTCTGAAGGGGCTGGCCGAGCTTGAGCACTGCAGCTCTCTCCCAGCCGACCATGCCCTCTCCTGTACCCCCGACTCTCGGGAAGACCTCTTTTCTGTTAATCTCTGCTAGCATCAGAGCTTTCACACCCGTGTGTAAAAGGTGAAGGTGGCTGCTGGCCACTGTAGCAGTGGAAAATGGACAGACAGGAAAGGAGGGCAGAGAAGGGACGGGGTAGTAAAGGCTGAACACAAACTGTCTCAAAAGCCGTTTCAATGTTCAAGTACAAGCATCATGGCTCTGTACAGAACTGTATCCAGAGACTGTTGGCGAGGAGACTGGGGCTACCCTGAGCCTGCCAGGCCCCCAGCGGTGGCTGCACAGGCCAGCTTTCTGAGGACTGCCAGAGGAAAGCTGGGGACAGAGGGCATCAGAGCAAGGCATCCACCTGGGGGCCCTCCAGAGTCAGGCTCTCGGGAGCAAGCATAGACATCTACTCTAAGACGTCCTTATGGGCCACAGAGCTGTGGGGACGCCATGCGCTCTTAGGGACTCCAGTAGCCCTGCTGACCTAGCTGCCATGCCCAGGGTGGTGTCGCCTGGGACCAGGGCAGGGGACAGAGGACAGCAGTGACCACCCCAGTGCAGCATACAAGAGGAGCTGGACAGATCCCCTTGCCTTGAGAGCAGCCTCAGGCACGGACATTCAGTGCTGGCTTATGCTTAAATCAGCAACACCTCCCGCCCAGCTCTGCTTTCTTTCATGGAGCAACTAACTATCCCTTCTGGACCAAGTTAAGGGACTTGTCATTTGGCCGTTTTATTAGACTGTTAGAGCATTCAGATCCTAACACTCAATACTAATCCCTGGACTTTCAGAAGCGTGCTGACACACACACTGTTAGGACCTCTGCAGCATCCCTGTCAACACTGTCGGGCGGGTCTGAGCCGTTACCCAGCTCAAACCTTTCCTAGTCCCAAAGATAGCGAGAATGGCTTCATAAAAGAGGTTTTTAAAAGTTCTTTAAAAAAAGGAGAAAAGAACGGTTTTTATCAAATGTCCTAATGATATAAAAATAAGGTAGTAATGTCACACATACATGTTTAATCTACCCATAATCTGAACTAGAAAGGAGGAATTAAATAGCTGATCTTCTCAAACACTTTGGGAAACACCCCTTCTTCATTGGAAGGTACGAAAGTCCCTCACATAAGCACGAATACCCATGGCAGACTGTTAACATTTATGTGTGCCATCTCGGGGGGGGCAGGGGTGACATTCCATTTTGATATCAGAGGATGTCATGAGGCAAATTGGGAACCCAGGGTGCTTTCTAAGAACTCAGTATCCTAACTGTGTAATTTGTGATGTCTTAGCCGTTATCCTGAATTCAAGCGCTAGAGCTATATACAAGGATAAGCAGCAGCACTGGTGGTACCGTGGGTTAAGTACTGGACCGTCAGCTGTGCTCCACACCCACCAGCCGCTCCAGGGAGAAAGACAGGGCAGTCTGCTTCTGATCATACCCATAGCCTCAGGAGGTCCAGGGAGCAGCTCCGCTCAGTCCCATGAGGTTGCTGTGAGTCGGGGTGGATATGATGGCAGTGTGCTGCGTTTGGTGTAGCACAACAAGGGCACAGCCTCAGAAGTGAATGATTCTGTAAACACACCCACATGAGCGGGGCTTTGAAAAGTGTGTCCACGATCTTTTGATTCTATTTCCCCACACACTTTCTGAAGGCCCTGTGGGCATTTTACGTCTATCTGCTGTGGAGTCTGAATGTTTAAACATGCTTTGAAACCCTACGGTTTCACAGGTTTCTGCTCCTCACACATCTAGACTCTGTGCCCGGAAGACGAAATGGACAGGACCTTGACCGTCTGAGATAAGAGTTAGGAGGGCCTGGTCCTGGGACAGCTCAGCTGCGGGGCCCTCACCTGCCTTCAGATCACCTACCTTTTCACAGCTGAGACGGTTGGGCCTTCCAGAGCTAGCCGGACCGTTTGTCCGAATGGAAACAACACAGCCTAGATTAAATAGCTGTGTGGAACCAAGGGGTTTAATCTTTAAGTGACTGTTGTTAAGTACGTTCTAGCCAGTGCTGACTCATAGCGACCCTGTATAGGGCTTCCCGGGAGCTGCTGGTGAGCTTGCGGTTAATTAGTCCAATGCTTTCCTATAGCGCCACACCAGGAGTCCTTTAAACAACTTACTGTCATTGATAAGTGCTGTCCAGTCAGTGTTGACTCTTAGGCACACTATATAGGGTTTCTGAGGGGCAGCTGGTGGGTTTGAACCGCTGGCCTTGTGGTTAGAAGTCCAGTGCTTACCTTAGGGCACACACCAGGACTCCCTTAAATGATTTGTTGTTGTTCAGGGTCATCTAGTCCATTCCAACTCATTTGTTTGTGTTGTTGTTATGTGCCGGGGAGTACGTTCCGACTCATAGCGACCTTGTACAGGGTTTTCAAGGCATTAAATATTTATGGGAGCAGAAAGCCTCATCTTTCTCCCACAGAACGGCTGGTAGTTTCGAACTGCTGACCCTGAGTTAGCAGCCCAATTCATAACCACTATGCTACCAGAGTTCCTTGTTCCAACTCATAGTGACCCTATATAGGGTTTCCAAAGAGCAGCTGGTAAGTGTGAACCAATGACCTTATGGTTCAAACTGACCCTGAGTTCAAGCGCTTATCCTACAGCACCACACCAAGAGGCCTTTAAATGGCTAGTTACAATTATCATAATATTTTCTCTTTGGGACAGCGCCAGGGGCAAATGTCTGTCACTTGCATTAGATCATGCTGGTCTCTTCCCACTATGATATAAGTACGAGGTTTGAAGAATTTTCTCAGTATTTAAAACAAATTTGCCATTTTCCGAGCATTAGCCAGATAATTCTTGTGCATCAATCAACCCCCTGCATGTGAAAAGTGAAGAACAGTTACTTGTAACTCACCACACATAAACCACATTGCTAAACTGAGATCTTCAAAGAACCCTCAACGACCTCACTTTACAGCTAGAGTTCGGACCTAACTTTTTGGTAGTTCTTTATTTAGTGTATGACAACTGGCCTAGACCAGTAACGAGTGAGATGACATCAGCAGAAGTCCCCAAGACCACCAACATGGCTCTTCTGAGCCCATTTAGTTCCAACGCAACGTGCCATTCACAGGGCAGCCTGCCTCTGCAAACTCACTGAGGGCTTGCTCATTTTTGACAAAATTCTAAACCTCACTGGATTGCTCCGAACACTGCTGGGGAGGCGCTGTCTGCATCTGTATCAGAGGGGAGTCCAGAGACACAGGGGCTGCTCCGGGAAGGAGAGCTGGCAGCGAAAAACGATTCTCACAACCCCCAGGAGGGAAAAGTCAGGAGTTGAGAAAGGCAGACATGACAGTGAAGGATGTCTCTAGTGAGGACAAGGCCCTCTGGACCTTGGGTGTGGTCAGCTGGGAAATTCCTGATGCTGAGAGGAGCCACGGTTCGGGTCATCACCACCATTGGTGCCAGGCACCACTCTGCTTGCTGCACTCATCACTTCCGGGGACCCTCACACACACACACACACTGTTCTGTTTACAGAAAAGCAGCCGAGCCTCACAGTCAGCGGGGCTCTCAAAGATCTCCAAACAGCAAGCGGGAGAAGTGGTCAGACACCAAAGCCCAGAGTTCGTTCAGGAAAGTCTATCAAACACTGATAGATGTTTCCCTCAGAATAATTACAGTAAGAACATGTGGGGCCTTCTCTTGGAAACCACGTACAGGAAGTGTTGGTCTTTGCTAGCAAAGCCAGGGGTTAGGAGCCTTGCCGTCTGAGGGGAACGTGGCCAATCCACAACTGCTCAGGAGCCAGCCCTTGACTCTCAAAGCACAAACATAAAGAAGGCACCTTACTAATGTACAAGGAGAGCTTGGGTGTGATTTTACCTGGCACTCAAGCTCTTCAGAATACGTCAGCTTTTTAGAAATGGGCACAGCTTTAAAGATAGTTCAGGCTCCACAAAGTCCTCCACTTACAACGGCAGGTAAGTCCATGCCTGGGATGAGGGGATTCCAACCTGAAGGAACTGTGGAGAAGGATGGTTTGTCCATAAGTGTTACTTAGTCTCCTGGGCATCTTTCACCTTCCTGACCAGGCAAGTGAGCAGTCCTGGAAAAGACAGACTCGACGGTGCCATGTGGAGGAGGGAGTCAAGGGTACCCCCTAGCCCGCAGAACAAATCAGACGGTTCCTAACTTTCAGATGAAGCAAAGTCTATGTGGTCTGGGGCCATCAGGACTAAACGAGATGAGGAACGTGAGCAAGGAATCTATAATATTTTCATCAAAATGAAAGATTCTTGGGAAACACATTCATACAAACACACTTAACAGAGCCCTAAACTGCTTAAGATATAGCACCTTACAGAAGAAAATGAAAACGAGTCCACCCCCAGACATCTGAATTCTAAGGCCTAGGTCAGATTACACACAGACAGCACAGCTCCTGTAGGCTCCGGTGGGGATGGAAACAAAACCCTTGAGTCCACACAGTGGCTGTGTGGAACTACACTACTTTTCCAATAACAGAAACACAGTCTGTTAAACGACGCTTTAAGCTAAAGTTCAAGTTGAGTTTCAAGTAATTACTTTGCAGCAGCTCTAGGAGAATCACTGTTCCTCCTAATTAAAAGTGCTATTAAAAACAAAACAAAACACCACCAAAATAACAACAACAACAAAGGTAGTAAAATGGAAAACAGCCTTAGAGAACTGTACTCCTCAAGGCCATTTAGTGCTTGTTTCCAGGTTTTTGTTAAAGGACAGAACGTGTTGAGTTCTTCCCAATTGGCAGGGGATCAAGCACAACACTACATAATGAGGTAGCTGAGAACAAGAGAACAGAGTTTTTCCTACCAACACAAAGAGCAAGGGAATAAACGCATATAGCTCTCATCCAATTAAACAGGAAGCATGAAAAAGCAAGGTACGTTCAGTCCTACGGAAAGCAGGCTCGCTGGTGGGACTTTAAAACACTGTTTCCAAGGGTCTCATCAAATGACATTGACGAGCAAGAACATCAAAATAAGGGAATTTAAGACCTAGTATTTGAACTGGGGTCTTCGAAGCTTGCCTGAAGCCATCTAGGTGTGCAAATCTTGGTCTCTCCCTTTCTGGAGCAAAGAAGAGTGAAGACAATCAATGACACATGGGAACAATCAGTCTACTGCAGTAACAGACCACACAAACCTCAGCCACCATGACTCTGAGACCAGAACTAGACAGACAGTGCCCGGTTCCCACTGCTGACCATTGCAAAAACGTTTCCATTACTGGGTCCTGGAGAACTGGGAGAACAACGTGGAGAAAACCTCAAGATCATAAAAAAGACTAAGGTTTACTTACCAGTCTGATAGAACCCCGGCACTGTTCGAGCCTCGGCCTGAACTTACCCCACAGTGCAAATTTCAGCCAAATAACAGGCCTACGAGGTGAACAAAAACAACGGAGAGGTTCACACCCCTTCAACAATTCAAAGGGCAGACTTGACCACGGGATGAAGCTCCGAAGGCAGGGATGGGTAGGGCAGAAGGACACGTGGGACTGATAGGCACAAGAAGGATGTGGGAAGAGCACACCGTGGGGGGAAGTGCAATCAACGTCACGAATCAAAATGTGCACGAATAACCAATCTGCTTTGTACACTTTCACTCAAATCACACCAAAAACTTAAAAAAAATAATTAAAAAAAGAGCTTCTATTTTACTGAAATAACAACCTAATAAACAAACACCATATTCCAACCAGAAAGAAAAACACACCTACAAGCACACCATTGGGATGTGAAGGCTCAAAGAAGGCATGTGATGCACACACGTGATTATCGAGCTCGCCTTTAGCACCTCGTTTCAGGCAGGGTACACCTGCACCCCAGGGCTGCCACCGCCTTACTTCTGGAACCTTCCCCAATTCAAAGACCAGTAACCTTAGAGTTCATGGCTCACAGCTTGGTCAGATGTAGGAAAAGAAGGTCCACAATGTTATTAGGCTGTGAGAAAATCAATTGTCAAAACTATCATTTAGTTGGGTAGTAATTTATTAAAAGTAGGTTTGATTTCAAGATAAAAAAGATAAGAAAAGGTATTTCTAACTAAATAATGATGTATTATAGTCTTATTTATTGTGCTTTTTTATTTCATGAGAAAGAAAAGGAGTTCAAAACTCGGATCACTGTAGAGAACCTGATGACAGAATCGAACAGACTTTCCTAAACAGTAAGCATTACACCAAAAATTCAGATTCATAACTCAGTTCTTTCTACAATGTAGAAATGGAACTCCTACAATGAAATAAAAGTTGAAATAAATGTAAAATTTAGGTAATAATATAATTACTTCAGGAAAAGAGACTACTTGCAAAAGTTTTACCAGCTGACTTGCTAAGAACATGGAAAACATAAACTGTTTCATGTTACTAAGATTTCAGTGCAAGCAGGCAGGATAAAACACGCAGTCCGAGTTCTAGGTCTTCATAAGAACCAACAGGTGGGTCATTCCCTTGTCGTTTCAGGTTCCACAATTGCTGAACCAACTGTACAGAACACTTCGGGATTAGGAGAAAGGTAGCAAAACATTCTTCCACGTTCCAAGACACGTTTCTTTTCCTTTACTGAGTATTTGAGATTAAGAGAAAGGAGAGCAAATGGGACTTCAGCAATTCAAAGTAAAAACACCATCTCTCTCGAACATTCCCCTTTGTCCTTCCTATAACTTTACTAAACTAAGTTCCCTACAGCCAACAGACAAAGAACGTCCAAGTTATTTCTACTTAGATGTGTGCAACCTGCAAAAGATATTTTGGGTGCTTACATTACACTTTTAGTGATTATCTTCTGATATGAAATAAAACAGAAAATTAAGTTACAGTCTAACAGGCTCAACAGTGAATGGATAAACCAAAGATCTAGATTTGGCCTTTGGTTTCTACTCACATCTTAAGTGAGAAATCCAATTCCTGGCCTGGGTCTCAGCAGATTGCACCCCACCTGCTACAGAACAACATGTTCTGGAAACGAGTTTGAGACGCAAAGAAAAGCGCGAAAGGTGAGTTTACTGTAGGTTCTGGAAAATACTACAAAACATCTGGAGACCACAGCAGTGTGGAACCCAAGTACCAGGCACTTTCAAGTCTATCTTCTCTCCCCTGGTAGGAGCGGACAACCCAGCTCTGTATAAAATTTCTCATTTAAAATCCAGTAAAGTGAGTCACTTCTTAAGAGAATACTTTTTAATCCAATGAAGACTATCGCTTTGGTAAAAAAAAATTATAAATTCATTCGTCAAATGCTTACCGACTGTCTACTGTGTGCGAAGCACTGAGATGAGCAGATCACTAAGACAGAGTTTACAATCTACAGCAGGAAGGCAGGATTCTTCCATCTTCTTCAGGGTTGGTTCCCCCAGAAGTCCCACATAGTGGGCGCATAGTACATATCCGGGGAGAGCCCAGGTCACTCACACTTCTACTGCTCCCCAGAGGTCAAGGGTCAATTACCTAATGAGAACAGCTGCAGCCCTCATCCTCCCTTCTAGCAGAAAGCCGATACAATCCAGGTGCCACCTTGTTCTCTGCCCAGCTGATTCAACATCATTATTTGACCTCAGGAGGCCGCCTCTTTCCTCAAAGAAGCCAACATTCTAAAAGGCAGTGTTGTGGTGCTTATAGATATTCCTTGGAAAACTTTTTGGGATCGCTGGTTTGGTACACAGAAGTACCAAATGGAACCCAACGGATCAAGGTACGTAAAACCTTTCTCTAAGACCCTAACCCCAGCAGAGTCCTATCTCTGTTAGGTCAATATAAAGACTGGATGACCGATACATTACCCAGGGAATCCTTCCCAACTTAAGAATTTAAAAAATGGCACCTCCAAACCAACAGTGAAGGACCATCATTAAAGTGTTGTTCAGTGCTGTTGAGTCAGTTCCGACTCATAGCAACCCTGTATAGGGTTTCCGAGGAGTGGCTGGTGAGCTTGAACCGCGACTCTGTGGTTCAAACCAACTTTACAGTCCAGCGCATTGACTAACCCGCAGCGCCACACCAGGACTCCATTAAAGTGGTAGTGCGCTATCATATAACACTTCAAAACAAGCAAGGTACTGCTCATTACAATTTTTGGTAGCTGCACAGTTTGCAAAAAGCCTACAATTAGTTATCAACGCCTCACAACGAAAAGATGAATTTGGAAATTTCTTAGGCCAAATCCTTGTAGCACATGCTTAGTAAACACTGCTTTTAAAAAAATCTTACTATATATGAGAAATGCAAATACCAATTACAACTTATTACATACTACAAATATTTTAATATTTACACTCAACTTGAGTTTAACACAGTAGTATAAACTGAAGGCTAGCAGGCTCAAGGATTTTTTGGAAGCACCAGGAGACAGTGATACGTGTAGTTTGGAGCCACGATTCATAAAGTAAACAGGTACAATCAGACCTGCCATGCCAGAGAACACACACATACACATACACACAAACACAATCATTCTTCTCACAATCTCTATCATACCTTTTCCTCACAGCTTAGAGCACTATCAGAAACAAAAACAGAAAGAGCTTCATTTTAAACTGAACACTTAAGTCTTTGTAAAGTATCTCTAAGTAGATATATGAGGGGGTTTCAAAAAGTTCGTGGAAAAATGGAATTGATTATGGAATTTTTCCATGAACTTTTTGAGGCTCCCTCGTATTAAAGAAAGAAATGAACCTACATTAGACTATAGCCTGGGCAAGAACTTTTTTAAAAATCCACTTACTTTCACCTGAGATGACTTCCCTTCTATAGATAAGAGACTGAAAATCAATTGCACTTTTCATTCAAAATTTTAAGACCTATCTTCAGCTGCCAACTCCAACAAACCCCAGGTAAGTGTGCCTTACAGAGAAAGCTGTTATAAAGAAAAGATGTTTCAAGGCATAAGTGGAATGTTGAAACACAAACCTGCATGAAAGGAGTTAAAATTTATTTCACAATACTTAAATAAGTGGAATTTACAAAAAACAAAAACATGATTGAGTTTGGAACATAATTAAATTAAATATACCCCTATACTTCAAAACAACATTTTTTCTATCTATATATTATATGAGTGAAAAGTTTGGCACTTAGCAGCTATTGTTGGTTATTGCATCCATGTTATGTGGCAAATTTATATTATAAAATATTAACTAATCTCTGCAGCTAGCGTGTCAATGAATGAATAAAAAAAGGCAAAAAAATAAAATAAAAAACAACTATTTTTATAAAACAAATTAACCAAATCATGCAGGCACTGAGGAGATTATGTTAGGAACCCACTGACTCTACACAATGAACAGTCTCCTTTGAGGGGTCTGGTGGAGACTGGGCAGAATGTTCCAGAAATGACACAGTCGACAACTGCTGGCGCTCACGGCTTGCACAGAGTATTAAGTCACTCTGGATGCACCTCAACTACAGTCGTGGGATGCCGAGGTCTGTTCTGTGGAGCAGAGGTCACCGAGGGGAGCTCGCTTTTTCAGCAACTTCTTTTCTCTAAAACAATTTCCTAACTGTGAAAAGAATTTAATTTTTTCCCTTTGCAGTGGCCAAGTAGCTTGCTTTGGTTACAGGATAGCCAAAGTGTCGTTGGGAAAACATGCAGAAGACATCCAACTGGTACAGAACAAAAGGGAGAAACCTGGCTTTGATTTACATGGCGAACCTGATCGCTTGCCATGAGTGTGAGACACCTCAGAAGGTCCATGACCAAGGACCCTCTGGCCGCTGGCCTCTTTCATCAGCCTGAGGAGCATCCCAGAGACCGCCAACAGCATAAGAAAAACACAGCGCATATTGGTCACCCTGCTTTCTATTCATGGGTCTGAAACCAGAGCAGCATTTCAGATGCATGGTCATAGCCCATATACAGATTCCATGTAGGGAGCTTCTAGAAGAAATTTCTGTTCTTTAATTTGTTCATCATTAAGACAAAACTCTGCTTCTTAGAGCCACAGTTTAACAGCGAAGAAAAAAAAAAAAATTCCAAACGAGAATTAAAAATGAAGGATTATATATTAAATTGATTAGAAATTTGATAGTGCATAAAATTCAAATTATGACATAATCAAGCACTCTGAAATCCTTCCTTGATTTCACACTAACGTGGCGTAGTTGAATGGGTAACTGAGTATCTTAATAGTCAGTATTTAGATAATATCAGAGATATAGTCCGCTAACAAAAGGTGCGCAGAGTGGGTTAAGACAAGAGTAATGGGAAGAAAAAGAGGGGAAGGAGGAAAAGATGAATTTGGTCTATTAGGAACAAAAGGAAATTAAGTTGAGGTAGTTCATTCTACCACAAAACTTTACTAATAATTGGTCGAAAACTCACACTAGTGAATAGCTTCGGGAAAATCAACTATAAAGACAGGATTTTTAACACAGGTTTGCATTCTAACCCAAAACAGCAGTAAACAAGACTTTGTGTGCTTTCAAGACAGGATTTTTTTAAAAAAAGATGCTGTTCCCTAGATATTTTGTCTGGACAGTTTTTGTTGTTGTTGAAGTTACAGCAAACTTTCATTCTTAATTTTATAAAATTTCTCACTTGCTAAATATCCTCACACTTATAAAATGAGTTTGAGTCACTGAAAAGGAAGAATGGCACTGCGTGACCTCCTTCACAACTCCCAAAATACGACCCCAGAATTCGTGCAGGACGCATCTGATTCTAAACACGCACAGACAGCTTCCTTGCAGGTCACACGCAGCTGCAACACGGCTCAGCAGTCTATTAACTTGTTAGGTCAAGAAGACAGAATGTTCAAAAAGAAAATGTGGTTATCTTAGCTTCAATTCATCGTAGCATACTTTAAAAAAAGGATCTTGGGTCAGAGAAGTAGTAGTGAATGGACACTAAGGGGCATCGAGGTCAATCTAATGTCTGAGGCACATGCCTTAATCTGACGGCCAGGGCTAGTCACACCATTCCCTCCAAGTGCAGTGAAAAGCCGTCTTGGTGGGGCTGGGTATGTCGATTTGCATATATGGACTGTTTTTGCATACCAAAGCCGTGTACTTGAACACAGCCGTCAGATATGAACTCCCTTCAGGGAAAATGCACCTTAGTATTTTGACTTCTATATTTTACATTATACCAATTCCCACTTCCCTTTTCCTTTTGACGTTCCCTGGCCTCCATGTGTCCCCGGACACATCTAACCAGAGGAACAGATTCCTCCCAAGTAGATTTGTGTTCTCCCCACAAGAGCAGAAGCTCAAGCTTTGAAGCATCAACAAACCACCAGAGAGTCACCATACCGAAGCACAGCACACAGGGTCCGTCGGGCTTGCTGCTAGCGCTCTTCTCCCTGACAGAAAGCTATGTTACGATGCACCTGGGTCAGGGTCTTGCTTTCTGGGTACTTTCTCTTCAAGGTGAATGCACACGAATACGGAATAAACCTTGCTGGAGCTGCAGGCGGAAGAGCTTGCAATTGGCGATACGTAAGGCTGCACAACCGGTGCGCCGGAGGTCGGAGGGCAGCAACGGTTTTGTGTGGTGCCAGGTGCCCGTGCTTCTTTTAAATTCACGCACGTAGTCGTAATTGGTGCCTGAAACACAACAATACCCAAAGGTGAGCCAGCGTGCCTCTGAACTGCCAGGAAGCAGCAGTTCCAACGACACCACAGCGATATCCTTACCTGTATCGAGATCTCCAATCACGTAAATACTGGCTCCTATGGGCACAGCTCCATACACAAATGAGGAACTAGCAGGGATGCATAAGTTCTGGTCATTCAGGTAGATCCACCTGAACACAAACAGACAAAATCAAAGTGCAATGGGTGACCCTGCACATAGAGAGACAACATGTGACAAAAGTACAGGTGCTCAACACTCCCAGAGGCACCAAGAAAAGGTGCCAAGGTGTCAAGAAAGGTGCCATCTGAGGAACCGCACTAGCAGCAGCGTTCCCGACACTGGCTACCACAGGGGCCACCTGACAAGGGTTCGCAGAGAGGTGACTACGGAGCATGACTCTGAGACAGAGAAACGCATCTGCTGATGGGCACAGGGGAAAGGGTCCTTTGGAAAGAGAAGGCCAACAATGGCGTGTGGTCACAGGACAGCCGGGCATGTTCCGGCAGTGCGTTTTTGATTTTTTAACTGGGTTTGCCAAGTAGTTAACAGCCAAAAACAAGTTAGGTCAGAAACCAGAAGTATTCATGAAAGACAGAATAATTTAATAGGAACTTACTATCTTGATTCTACTCCCGAAAATCAAACAAGTTGCTTTCAAGTAAATTTCAATTCAGGGAAAGAAACTCCATGTGTGTCCCCAGGGTTTGGCCTCCACAAGGTTTTCTCGCTGTGACTTTTTGTAAGCAGTTCACCAGGCCTTCCTCCTGAGGTGCCTGTCTCTGGGTAGCCTTGGAGTACCAATGTTTCAGTTAGTAAGCAGCCAACTGCTTAACCATTGATGCCGTCCAATGACTCAATGTACCCAATTCCATCATCTTAAAAAAAAAATCTTTAAAAAGTAACTTCATTTAGATATGAAATTAAGATACTTAAATAATTCATATACAATATGGTAGTTCTATAGGATAAGCACTGGACTGCTAACCGTAAAGGTAGCAGTTCAAACCCACCAGCAGCTCCATGAGAGAGAGATGAGGCTTTCTGTTCCTGTGAAGATTTACAGCGTCAGAAACCCTGATGGCTAAGAGTTGGAATTTGCTCAGCGACAGTGGGTGTGGTTTGGTATGAATCTATTTTAAGCATACAATTCAATGGGCAATGACATATATGTTGCTGTCGTGCTTAACTGCTGTCGAGTTGGTTGACTCACAGTGAACCTGTGTAGGGTTTGTAAGGAGTGGCTGGTGAGTCTGAATCACTGATCTGACCTTGCAGTTCAAAGCAACCTTGAGGTCGGGTGCTTATCCTATGGCACCATATCACTGATTCCACTGACATATATGTAAATCCCTAAGTGGCACAGTAAATAAGTACACAACTGTTAGCCACAAGGTCGGCAGTTCAAACCCACCAGCCCCTTCTCGGAAACCCTATAGAGGGTGGCCAAGAGTTGGAACCGACCTGACGGCATCTAATGACAACGACATAACCAGTAGCCAACAACCCAGTTAAGATACAGAACACACCCATCATTTCCACTGGCCTCCCTCCACACTTCTATCACAGATCTGCTTCCTATCAATACAGATTAACGTGGCTGTTCTAGAATGTTCTATACATTGGCATGTACAAACCCCACTTCAATCTGCTTTGGTTACTCAGCACTATGTTTTTCAGGACTCACACAAGCTATTGGCTGTATCAGAAAATTTGTTTATTTCTGGGCAGGGCTGTATTATAAAAGGATACCAGAATCCCTTTATCTATTATTCACCTGTCTGTGTTTATTTTGGCTGCGTCCAGTTCCTGACTATTGTGGATAAAGTTGTGAACATGGTTCTTTGTTCTTATTGTTAGATGCCGTCAAGTTGGTTCTGACTCATGGAGACCCTATGGACTTTTATTTCTTGAGATAAAATTCTACGTATGGAATTGCTGAGTTGTATGGTAAAGGTCTAGTTCACTTGCTAAGAAATCACCCCACCGTTTTCCAAAGCCATGTGCCATTCTGCATTCCGATGAGCAATGTCTGAGAGTTCCAACTGTTCAATATTATTGCCAATTCTTGCCACTGACAATCTTTATTATTTTAGCCATTTCTTTGATGGCTAATGATGTTGATCATATTTACATGTGCTTACTGCCCTTTTAAAAATGCCTTCCTTTGTGAAATGTCTGTTCAAAAAAGTCTGCCCATTGTTACAAAGGAGTCTTCTGTGCTTTACTGAATCCTAAGATTCTTTCCATTTTGTTAATATAAGCTCTTGGTCAGACACTGTATTAAGACTTTCCCAGAATGCAGGCTGCACTTTCATGTTCTTCACGACCTCTCAAAGAATTGTTGTTGTTGTTGTTAAGTGCCTTCGAGTCAGTTCTGACCCACAGAGACCCTGCATAGGGTTTCCAAGGAGCAGCTGGTGAGCTTGAACCATTGACCTTGCAGTTCAGTTCAAACAAACTTTTCAGTCTGACGCATTAGCCCACAGCGCCACACCAGGACTCCATTTTCAAAGAACAGAAGTTCTTAATTTTGATAAATTCCAATTTATCTTTTTCCCCCTTTATAATGAGCATTTTTGGTGCTTTTCTAGAAAAAATCTTTGCCTATCCTAAAGCAACGCCATTCCTCTACAATTTGATGTTCCCGGCAAAGTAAATCATATGATTATCAGATTCAAAATAGTCAATACCAGTTCATTTCAGATCACTATTGTCTAGGATCAACCTTTACACATTCCATTTCATTTTTGACAACTTCCAATTTTCCTAGATTCACACTTTGTACACTCCATGTTCCAATTATTAATGGATGTTACTCTGGATAGAGTCTAGGCACAAACAGGATTGCCGAAAGGTGACAGGAGAACCCCACAAATAGGAAAAGTAAAGAAGAGAAACCTCTAGATCAATGTTCATCAACTCATCTCAAGTCTTTGGTGGGCTCTGCTCACCTATGCTTTCAGCTATGGCTTACAGAACTGCGCCAGGATCTGAGCTGCTGCCGCCCACTGCAGGCTTGACAGTTTGCAATTTGAGTTTATCCAAGTTAATTATTTGTCAAAGAGTGCTAAAGCAACAGTCCTTGGAGAAGTACGACAGAATTTAGGGAACCACTAACATTTACAATCTCCAGGTTGAAAAATTCCATTTTTTCCCGCAAACTGTTTGAATCCCCTCAAACACTTATAATTAAAAGATAAATGTAAACAGGGACATGAAAAAAAAAAAAAAAAGTTCACTGGATGGTCACAACCACAGCAAGGAGACAAGAGAGGAATGGCTCAAGCAGTCCAATGACAGACGATTAGAAATCACCTAGTCTGAGGAGAGAACCCGAGGATGCACAGCACAATCCCCCTACCAACAAAAACACACAGGCAACTAGAAAGTTCTAAAAAGTGAGAAAAGAGAAAATGGATCAGAAAAAATATCAGAAGAAATAATGGCTGACAACTAGAAGGCAAAATTTACTGACACAGGATGCTCAGCAATTCCCCCAAAGGAAAAAAAAAAATCTGCAGACAACCACAGGTAGGCACATAGTAGGCAAAATGCTGAATGCCAACGTTCAAGATACAGTACTGACAATGCCAGAGATAGTGACACACTACTGAGAAAATCCTGAGAGCAATCAGAGAAAACAATGGACCACACGGAGACACACGACGCAGAAAACTCCAGACTTCTAGGCAGAAACCACAGGGGCCAGAAACCAGTGGACCATTTCCCTTAATGTGTTCATACAGAGACACACACCTGCTGGTCCAGAGTTCCACAAAAACATTCTTCAAGAATAAAGGACTAAAGACGACATTTTCAAGTAATGAAAAACTATGGGGATGCTTGTCTATTGGACCATTTTAGGTGATGCTAAAGGGAATTCTTTAAGCAATGACACCAGAGGAAAAACAAAATGTCAGGAATTGGCAAAGCATCAAGAAGGACAAATTATGTATAAATATACAAGATGTTCTGTTCCTCTTAATTTCATGAAAAGATGATTAAATCAAAAAGTATAATGCCTTTTGGAGCTTATAATATATATTGATCTAATATGTTCGAAGGAGCTCTGGTAGCGTAGTGGGTACGAATCGGGCTGCGGACCGCAAGGTCAACAGTTTGAAACTACCAGCTGTTCCGTGGGAGAAAGATGAGGCTTTCTGCTCCTGTAAAGATTTACAGCCTTGGAAACCCTGTATGGGGTTGCTATGAGTCGGAACCGACTCCATGGCACATCACAACAACATTGTTGTTGAAATTATAAGAAAGGGTGGTAAAGAGCCGGTAAATGGATCTACATGGTTAGAAGTTTTCTAACTGAATTGTTGTTGTTGTTGTCTAAATCAATGACAAAAGGTGTCGAGTTATCAGGAAGACAGAATAATCAAATGGATATGTGCATGACAAGAGAAGCCCAGAACTTGACAGAATTAGAGTGAGAAATAGATAATTTCATAATCTCAGTAGATTTTAGTATCTATTTCTCAGTCATTAAGGGAAGTAGGAAAAAAAAAAAATCAATAAAGGCAAAAGGTCTAGAGGTACTTTCAACTATTCTGCCAATTACTTATATTAAACAAAAATACCAGAAAATTGATGAAATCAAAAGGTAGCTCTTGGAAAGGAAAACCCCAATTCAAAAACCACTAGTCAGATGAGGCAAGGGGAATGAAAAGCACTGATCACATAAGAAGGGTTATCAGTGTGATTCACCAAGTTCATCTCCTGATGGCCCTGAAGATAAGAGATCGGGCAAGAGTGGGGTTTATCCCTCACCTTCTATTTTACGTCTTACTGAAGCATCTATAGTATGTACTACTTCCTAATCATCAGATCCAATACTATGGTCAATGGGGTAAGAGTAATGTGACACTTTATGGAACATCAACATAATAAAAACATCTCTGTAAGCGAATACATGGTAAATAGTTGATCTGATATGGTCCTGGGGCAATCATGTACAGGTGGACTGCTAGCCCAGCTTCTTGTTGCTAAATGCCTCTGAGTCAGTTCTGACCCATAGTGCCCCTGCATAGGGTTTCCGAAGAGCGGCCGGTGAATTCAAACCACCATTAGCAGCGCTAAGAGAAAATGTATTCTGATGGTCCTTGCAAATTGGTATGAAGAGAAAGGCATTCGCCAAGTCAACAGCTGGACACAAAAGCCAAGAGGCTGTGTGTATAGACATGGTATTTACCTCATTACATCTAGGACAGCAACTAAGACCAGAGTAACCACTTAATTTAGTTTATGCATGTACAGCGTTTTCTAAGATATACCTGGGCTTTCGACTTTTTCGAAATGAGTTAAATGAAATAGTTACCCCTCACATAGTCTCACTTCTTTGCTAGCAGCACTAATTTCTGCATTTCCCCCAGAGATGAGTATTGCTTCAGATTTTCTATCTTGGTCAAAAATAAAAAAAACAACCAAACACACTTGTCATCAAGTCCTTTCTGATTCATAGTGACCTTATAGAAGGGTTCTGAGAAATTCCCGGGGCTTCCATTTCGTTTTCTCTACCATAATAGTGGAGTCCTGGTATGGTGCTGTAGGATAAAGCACTGGACAGTAAGGTCAGTTTGAAGCACAAGGTTGGCGGTTCAAACCCACCAGTCACTTCTTGAAAACCCTATAGAGGTTGGCTATGAGTCGGAATCGATTCAACAGCACTTAACAACCACAATAACAGCCTAGTCTACCCTGTGGGTCAGAGAACCAACATGGGATTCTGCCAGTTGTCAAGTATGTCTATTGCCAAGTATACATTCAGAACTGGGGAAATATGCCGAATGTGACGGATCTAGCTAGTTCACGGCCCTATACTCTGGCTAAGACTCCATCTATTTGCCTGTACTTTGATGAGTGGGCTATTTTGGATCCCAGGAAATTTGACACTCTAGTAAACAAGTACAGCTCCCTTTGGGGAAGGCTTGGAGGGAAAGTACGGTATATGCTTGCTAAAGGGCCTCCTTCTCCTTCACTCATGGGGCTCTGGCATGTGAACTAGCTTATGCTTGGATACTGGGTGTCCTGCCCCAATCTCTCATCAGCTGTGCTCCCTCCCACATCAACTTGTTTCACTTCCTTCTTGGCATTTATCACCACCTGAATTAGTATTTGCTTAGCAGGAGGTAATGAGGGGAAGGGGTAAGTCTGCCCTGTTCCCTCGCTGTACCCCTAGCACCTACAATAGCAACAATATACAACTGTTTATTCAATAAAAATAGCTAGCATGCCAAGCCCCATTCCTTTACATGTTTTATGTAAATTGGCTCATTGACTCTTCACAACAATCCTATGAAATATGTGCCCATATTATTTTCATTTTATGGGTAAGGAAAATGAGGGCGCAAAGGTTAAGTAACTCATCCAAGGTCACACTATGGAGATACAAGTCCAGGATGTTTAGATCCACAACTCTTATTCTTACCCACAAGGCCTCTGGCTGCCTTTTCTATGTGTGCCAGGTGGAAAAAATGACAGAGATGCATTAGGGGGATTTCAAGAGTTGGCGCAGAAGTCCATACACTGTAAACCAGGATGGCGGCACTGGTGTAAATACTGACCACAGGCCTAGTATAAGGGAGCATAAGTCTTAAAGTTCAGGTATTAATTTTTAAGACAGTTATCTTGAAAGAGCAATTCCCATTTAAAATAGTAAAGGTGCTACAAACACTCTAAAATTATGTAAGGTAGTAGCTAATACTATAGCATTACACGTTCTTATTTCCCCCAAGATTGTAAACTACAACAACCAAAAAATCTATTGTATTTGCTCTCAACATCGACTGCATTTGCTCGCCACATCGATTGTATTTGCTCGCCACATCGATTGTATTTGCTTGCAATATCGATTACATTTGCTCACAACATTGATTAATTACATTTGCTCGCATTGAACGTGCAGTACACAAGCGCCTTGCTTACTTGAGCACACGAACTGCAGACTAATCTTGCCTGTGACTCTCAAGTTCTACAGACATTCATTCACCTATTAACAAATATCTGTATGAGTCTATATTAGGCACTTCTGGTTTTCAAAACATGGAACAGGCAAAGCTTGACTTCAAAGAACAAGGAACATGATTTACATATAAAAGTGACAGGGAGGAGGAATCCACACTGAGCCAATGCACAAAGGCAGTAAAACTAAGAAGTGAGTCAGAACACAGCGCACGTGAAAGAGATAAAAAATGGGCGAGACGTTTTCTTAACTCCAGATCATGGAGGGCTGTGTGTGTGGGAGGCTAAGGAACGGGAAACACAGGTTGTTCCCAACTTAGAACATATTCTGGTTATACTAACTGCACTTACAAAAGTCCATTCTGTTCTGTTTGTGTATCTTTTTGCTAATAATTTTACAGTGAAAAGACGAACAAGTTTTTGTTAAACAGAATCAGGGGCTTCAGTTGCTTGAAAACATGGACCCAGACACTGATGGCTTTACTGAAGTCAGTAAGTAGATTTGGGACAGTGAGATGTTACTGTGAAACATAAGAAGAAGAAGAAAAAAGATCATACAGGCAATTCTCATCCATTTTTGGACTTGAAACATCACCGCATCACCAGGGACAGGCCAGATGAGCCGGAAGCTTCCACAAGTGGAATGAGTACTGCAATTAACAAACTATAGTGTCGTCCAATTCTTCTTCATCATCAGAGCACATTCATAAGTTGTGTTTTTTCCCCTGTATGTACATGTTATATCTACATCTATGTATTCGTATAAGTAAAGTTTCCAACCCCCAAAGACAAAAATCAGATTTATAAAGGTAATGATATTTAAAGGCAATATATATATATTTTTTTTTTAAATGAGGTATCAGAACTGACTTCAGTATGGAGTTCTTAGAACCCTTTTGTGAGTTGGGACCAGCTGAAGTGAAGAATTTTGAGTAGAGGAATAAAACGACCAAAGTTTTGCTGGATTCATCTTTTGAAAGCAGAAGTCAGTAAAATGTGCTTGAGAAGACTGGTTTAGAAGGGCAATGGAGCTGCACATGGGGTCCGGTGTCTGTGTTAGGGTAGCAGCGGAAAATGGAGGTGAGAAGAAATTGAAAAATACTAGAGTAAAAAAATATCCAACTGACAAGATGTGAAATGCAGAGAGAACCCAAGCCGGCCCTTCAGGCGTGTGGGTGACCAGATGGACGTCCACGTTATTAACAGAGTAGGGACACAGGGCTAGATACAGACACTGCTATTTCGGATACATTAAGGTCTTACTATCACTTGGCAATTTCTTTGCCTTCCTTCAAACAGTTTTGTTTTTAGTTAGAAAAAGAGAAAATAATAAGATATGGCCCCTTCCCAGGAAAGTTTTAACCTAAAAATAGGGCACAAAAGCAGGAAAGACAAGTTATTTAACAACAGTCTAAATGGTTTCCCATCTAATACAGATGGGTCATTGGACAAGTTTCCACATTGTGCAAACAGAGCAGGCTGGAAAACAAGGATCTTAAACAAAATGAGCAATTCCATATGCTATTTTTTTCTATATATACCTGTGGGAAAGACTACATTTTAAAGCAGTACAGCATGGTGGCTGGGACGTTGGGCTCTGAAGACAGAATGTCTCTACTGCTTTCATACTTTATCTAATCATTTTTTCTAAGATACTGTATTCAAATGAAAAAAACAACAACATATAAATAAAGCCTATATAAATATTCTAAATTTAAAATACATTCAAGGTTAGTTAGCTGTGCTATGCACTACTAAAACCATGGGAGCCGCTCATTGCTTGGCTGGATCTAAAGTAATAGGAAATTAAACATTGTATCATAGCACCCCCTGCTGGCAACATAGTTGAAATACTATAACAAGAGTATGTTTTAGCATGTCAGGGTTCCACTTAGGATTCAAACACATTGCTACAATACAAATACTGTTCAGGGAGTAGTTAGTCTTACATTCCATGAACCGAGGACCCTAGGACTATCAAGGGAGAAGAGCACTGAGTGGAATGTGGGACCCTATCAAGAGAAGCTTCAACACCAGAGATGGAGGCAAAGATGAGGACAGGGAGAGAGGGAGCAGCTGAGGACTCCAGACTCATGGAAAGAGAAAGGCTGTGTGCTGGCAGCCAGGAGGCAGGCTTGCAGAATGTGCCCTTTGGTTGGTTAAATGATTATATATTCCTGAGTGTTTTTTGTGTACATCTGGAATAAAAGCAAATACTGTAGTATGATGATGCATGGAGGGGATTGTAATCATGGCAATGAAACGAAATATGAGAGGAGTGTAAAACTAACATTCTCCCATGTAAACTATCACTCACTTTACAATAAAAATTACTGGTTAAAGATCTAGTATGCTACAGACAAGGGTCACCATGAGTCGGAACTAACTTGACGGCATGTAACAATACCAATGTTAAAGCCAGGGAGCTCGAAGGTTCTGTAGGAAAAGCACTGGACAATTAAATACAAGGTTTTGGTTTGAGACTCCCAGTCACTCTGCGGGAGAAAGATGAGGCTTTCTGCTCTGGCAAAGAGTTAAAAAAAAAAAAGGCCTCGGAAACCCTACACAGGGTCGCTGAGTTGGAACCAATTCGATGGCACTTACCAACATGCTACAGACGTAGCTCCTATATTAAATGAAATAATGCAGAGCAGCGATTGTAAAACAGAGCTAAGACATGGTTTTGGAAACACAGAGATGCAGCAGTAGAGGGTGAATGCAAGCACTCATCATTACCTTTTAAACTCATCGTGATAGAATTCAGACTTGCAAGTCACCATCTCACCACCCTGGATGTCCTCACGGCTCCGGACGCCCCCAAATACATAGAGTTCCATGGCGACTCCACAAGCAACTGCTCCAAACCTGAAAGGCCACACAGAGGACATCAGATACTGACGTACAACTTAGGATCAGAGTCCATGCTGCTCTTTTTTAAAAAGATTTTTATTGTGAATTGACTGAAGGTTTACAGAGCAGAGCATCACTTTTACATTCTCTGGGCTTGTCCCTTTCTGTTCTGGGATTCTGGTCACCTGTAAGTTGTTCCTCTTCATGGTGTCCCACAGAACTCTTAGTTAGACTTTAGATTGCTATTCTAGTACATTAGTACTGACAAATTTATCTTCAAGATCACTAATTCGGGCTTTCATTGCTTTGCATGTACTCCTTTGCTACTGTCTAGTTCTGAAATCTCAGTGTTTATCTTCGGGACTTCTAATAGCAGGTTTTGTATTGTTTCAAATTTTGCATTTATTTTTTCTTGTAGGGTTTTCCTGAATTCTTAATTTTTTACTCTGTTAGCCTTGCTTTCCTGTATCAACCCTTTGAAATTACCTAATTATAATTCTTTTGAACTCTTTTTTTCAGTCAGTTCTATTAGCTTTTCTTCTGCAGAAACGTCCTCTGGCTCTATATCTTGATCATAAGTTTGAGCCATTTTTTATCTTTGTGTGAGCTAAAATTGTCTGTTGTCTCTGGGGGCGTTGTGAGGTTTTCGTATTTATAAAAACAAATAGTGCAGTTGTTGGACCAAAGGGGAGAAATCTTTGGGGTGCTCCTGAAACTCAAGAAGCTCACGAGGTGAGTGTGGGAGGGATGTGGTAGCAGAGTTCTTGGCCCTAGATGGCGTTCCTGTGGGCCTTCATGTTATCCATGCTCAGGGCACGCAGTCTGAAGTAGTTCACAGGGATCAGAGTTCTTGGCCCTAGATGGCGTTCCTGTGGGCCTTCATGTTATCCATGCTCAGGGCACGCAGTCTGAAGTAGTTCACAGGGATCAGAGTTCTTGGCCCTAGATGGCGTTCCTGTGGGCCTTCATGTTATCCATGCTCAGGGCACGCAGTCTGAAGTAGTTCACAGGGATCAGAGTTCTTGGCCCTGGATGGTGTTCCTGTGGGCCTTCATGTTATCCGTGTTCAGGGCATGCAGTCTGAAGCAGTTCACAGGGATCCTGGAGGGAGCTGGTTTCAATGTCTGTTTCAGTTCAGGGAAGGTGAGGACAGGGTGACTGGTTAAATGCTGCTCTGGGAGCTCTATGCACTTTACAGGTCTGGAGCTGAGCCCATCTGAGTCCAGACACCAAAGTGGCACACCAAAGCCGTGTAGCCGGCCCCCATCTCACACTGCTGTGGCTCCCAACCACTCAGTTCCAAACTTCCGGGGAGCTGGGTCTGCACTGGAGGTGGATGAGGGTGGAAAGTGGCCATCCTTCTCGTAACCAGGGGAGTGTGGGGAAAAAGAAGCCATCACACCTTTTCTGTCACCCGCGCCAGTCTGCTTGGCCAGGCCTTCGTCCACTGCCAAAGCTGCTCACAAGATGGCGGAGCTGTGTGTGCCAGCAGTTCACCACTTGGTCTCCCTCTCTCACCATCCCGGCTTAGCCTCTCCTCCTACAAAGCCCTCCATCCACCTCTCCAACCTTTCTTCTGAAGTTCAGGGTGCCAGCATTTCCATCTCGTGTCTGTTTTTTTTTTTTTTATCTCTCGCATCTTTGTTGTAGAGAGGGTCCGTGTAGTGCATCTGCCTAGTCCACCATCTTGCCGTAAGTCCCTCCCTGCTTCCATCTTAAGCTTATTTATGTCTGTATTGCTCAGTCGTTCACGAAGAGGTGAGCCTTCCTTTTACAGAAAACGGATTTCTCACTGAATTTTATATAAACCAAACGCCAAGAAAATTCAGGATTAGTTTGAAAGACAAAAGAGGGAACAGCGGTTGAAGTACTTGACCACTAACCTAAAATTAAAGGTTGAAACCCAGCAACCACTTACTGGGAGAAAGCTGCGGCGGTCTGTCCTGTAAAGCAGACAGCCATAGAAGCCTGATGGGCAGCTCTGCTCAGGTTTACAAGGGGCTATGACTTGGAATTGACTCTACGGTAGTGGAATTTTAAAGAAAGGAGGAGCAAAAGGGTCCATTTTCCCGGGGGAAGTCAATGAAGGGAAGGCAAAGTCTGAGTTCTAATGACTAGAGAGTGGAGAGGGAAAGAAAGAATGAAGACAGGGATGGGAATGAGTGTTCCAACTGCAATTAGGAGCCCTGGTGTGGCGCTGCAGGATAAGCACTGGACCGCAAGGTTGCCAGTTCAAGCTTACCAGTCACTCCTTGGAAACCCTATACAGGGTCGCTGAGAGTCAGAATTGACTTGATGGCATTTAACAACTGCAGTTAAGAATCCAGAAAGTAAAATAAGTAAAATGAGATAAACTGCCTCCACCTGAAATTCAGAATTAGGACTACTGCAGCACTCGAGTGGCTGCTGTTGTCACTTAGTGGATTCCAACTCACAGCGACTCCCCCCACCCCCCCAGGGGGCAGATCACCAGGCCTTTCCTCCTGCAGGGTGGCTGACTAAGTCAAACTAGCCCCCTTTCAGTTAGCAGCCAACCGTGTAACCGCTGTGCCACTGGGGGGGGGGGGGGTGTCTCCTGAAAAGAGCAGGGGACACAGCCAAAGAAGCCCTCTTGTGTATGAATGTTGGCTTCAGCAGGGCACTCCTATGGCGGCAGCAACCTGCCAGCTCCAAAGTCGTCCATCAGCTGAAAAAGCAGCTGCAAGAGAAGGAACTCTGGAGCCAGATGAACTGAGTTCAATTCCAGCCTTGGCCAATCAGTGAACTGGGCAGACAATTCAACTCTGGGCTGGTTTCTTCATCTGGATAGTAACAGTACCTACCTCACTGCCATGTTGTTGTTAAGTGCCATCGAGTCAGTGCCAACTCACAGTGACTGCTAAAGGGTTTCTGAGGAGTGGCTGGTGAGTTTGAACTACCGACCTTGTGGCTAGCAGTCCAGTGCTGACCCTACAGCACCTGACCACGCAGAAGAGGAAATGACTCAAGTGTCCCTGGCATGTGGCAGCTGGTTTCCCAGTGTCTGTTATGGACACTCATTACTAGGAGGCTTCACTGCCTTTCCATCTCTGAGGTCAGCGACGTAGCCTTTCCTAACTTTGAAAGGCTCTTTTACAGACCATTCAGTATTTCTGCTCTACGGTCTAGGATAAAACAAGAATTTTATGTGAGACTTTTTTCTTTGAACACACATGCATTTTACTAAAAGGACGTTTCATGTAAATGTTTATCACGGTTCAGGGGCCCCAGACCCAATGAACACAGGAAATCTGCAGTGTCCACATTCATTCATTTACCTCCTCTCCTTTAATGGACAAATCGCCGTCCACTGCTGGGTCCTTGGATCATAGCACTCCACCGACTCAAACAGTTTCCCATAGGACCCTCCGCCCATGGCGTAGACTTTCTTTTTCATAGCTGCATAGCAGCCGATCTGTAAACGAGAAATAGCAGGTGGGGGAGATAAACGTTCACTATTAAACTCAGACTAATGAAAACTAACTCCAGAGAGCACGTCGAGATATTTACATAAGGACTTTATTTCTAGCAGTAAATCGAAGGTATTTTGCAATCTGAAAACACAGAATTTTAAAAATGAGAAGCACAAAGTAATCCACATTGTGTTAATCTGCAGGGAAGGGGCTCTTACCTCATCATCTAGCACTACTTTACTAAATCAGATTTGCAAAGGATCTTAATTCTTACAAATCTTTCCAGTCTATTTCTTCATCACTGTCTAGACAGCTCAAGATTCAGATTCTATAGAACAAGATGTTACTCAATTCCTGCTCAAAAAAGAATTCACTAAGAGAGCTAGGCATTAAGAGTATATATTAAGTGCTTTTGAGTCAGTTCCAACTCAGCAACCCTGTATAGGGTTTCCAAGAAACAGCTGGTGAGTTTGAACCACAAGGTTCAAGTGCTTATCTTGAGGTCAAGTAAGTGCTTACCTTACCAGCGCCTAAACAATGCAAGGTTCATTTGAACCACAAGGCTGGCAGTTCAAATTCATCAGCTGGTCCTTGGAAACCCTATCTAGGGTTGCTATGAGTTGGAACCAACTTGACAGTACTTAAGAACCACCAAAGGTAAATACACCAAACTCTAAAAATCTACACTGAGCATGTGTTTTTGCCCTAACTCCAAGCCAAATCTGTTGTCGGGGAGTTAAATTCTGGCCCACATAGGCCCTGCAGGGCAGAGGAGAGTTGCCCCAGAGGGCTTCAAAGGCTGCAGATCACCACAGAAGCAGATTGCCTCATCTTTCTCTTGAAGATGGGTTGACAGGTTTGAACCACTGACCTAGAGCCAGCAGAGTGCTTTAACTACTGCACTACCAGGTCTCCCTGCTTACATTCTACTCAGTGAGAAAAGGCAATTCTCTACCTGCAGAGACTTTTCCTCCCTAAACTCACACCCTGTACTATGTTGTTGTCGAGTTGGTTCTGACCCACAGTGACCCTGAATAGAGTTTCCAAGGAGTAGTGGTGAGCTTGAACAGCCGATCATGCAGTTCAAACCAACTTTGCAGTCCAGTGCATTAACCGACAATGCCACACCAGGACTCTACCCTGTACTATATAGGATTAAGAAAGCAGATGTGGAACATTTGGTACCATACTAATTAAGTGAGATGCTCAAACAGCATTTATCAAGCAAAGAACTTGGGACACAACCATGCCTCAACTGATGATGGTAAGTTCTAGCACATGCTCAGTTTCCTGTTGGCCTGTGTCTGAAGAGGATGAGAAGAAGCTAGAGACAGACGCAGAATGACACAATGGAAATTCACTGAACACTGTCAACTGTACTGTGAGGCGTACTTAGGAAATAAAGAAACAGCCTCACAATCCAATTTGTAAATCAACCACCTGCCATACGTAGACGTCTCACCTTTCTAACCATGGTCAAGTCAGGTTGCTTGGTCCAAGTCTTAGAGTAAATATCGTAACATTCCATGGAAATCAGCTCTTTTTCACCATCCTCTCCACCCAAAATGTACAGCATCCCATCTATCTCCACAATTCCAAAGTTGTGTCTTGCCTGGAAAGACATCAAAGGCAAAAAGTCAGCTGCTGTTGCTGCCAGGTGTCAGGGAGCCCAGTCTGACTCAGTGACTCCATGTGTTAGTTACGAAGCAGGGCCCAAGGGTTTTCTTGGCTGCAATCTCCATGAAGGTAGAGCGCCTAGTCTTTCTCTTACAGAGCCAAGTGCCAACTTGTCAGTAAGTAACCAAGTGCTTACGCATAAGCACTGCCATAGTTCCTTGATATTCGTATTTTGTTGTAGCTGTGTGCCGTCAAGTTGATTCCAACCCATAGAGTTTGAGAAGTAGCTGGTAGGTTTGCACCGCCAACTTTGCAGTTAGCAGTAAACTACTTATCCCTATAGCTTCACATCAGGATTCTGATATTCATATGGTTAATGTAAAATTACAAGCATAATTCTATTCTAGTGCTCCAGAGAAGGAGGCACGCTCTAAACCACTTCTCCTAGTGAGGTTTCTTAAATAGTTCGGACTTGCTCTGCAGCTGAAGCTTCTGGCACAGAGAACCCGAATCCAGTCATTGTTCAGAACAAGAGAATTATATCAGTGGTCAATGAGCCAGCTGGTCAAAACCGCTTATAACAGGGGGGAAAACACTATTCCTTTCTGGTTCCAGAAAATCAATTTTGTCTAACATGGGTCACAAGTTGTTTCCAGGTTGGCGTGTAGAAGACAAGTAAGAACGTTGACCATGGGGGTGGTCTGCAGCTAGCACAGGGAACAGTGAGTCACTGAGACCCTAGGCACTGAGCACAGTCTTTCATGGAGAGGATTCACTCAGGCCTCCTACGTGCCAAGCACTCGCTCTCTGGGCACTGAGACAGAGCCCTGGACATAAAGCCCAGGTTCTATACCATCACAGACTCAGAATGAAAACCCTGGATGCAGAAGAAGGGGATCCAGGAAAAGAAGACAGGAGCTGAGGAGCAGGAGGAACAGATACCTGAAAGGGGCAGTCATGTAGCTCTCTGGGGGAAGATCATTCTAGACAGAGGGAAGAGCTGGAGGTCTGAGAACACACCAGGGGGAGGGGAGGAGAAGGGCAGGGGCATGGCAGGGCTGCTTCTCCTGCACGCAGCACAAAACCAACGGGGGAAACATTAGAAACCTATTAAACACAAAAAGAGAAGCATTTTACCTCATTCATTGGTGGCAGAGCAGACCATGTATTTAAATCTGGATCATACTTTTCTCCTGAGCTCAGTGTCTGCTTGTTTTCATCTTGGCCCCCAAACACAAACAAAAATCCTTCTGCAAAAGTCAAAAGAGACACTCATAAGATCTGACAGGTAAGTAAGTCTTCAGCACCCAGCTCCTGCCCACTAGAACTGCCATGGTTCTTAGAGCAAGCATCCGAAGGGATCGCCAATAACAATGGTACGCTTCTACAACATCCCGCCACCCTTAGCCCCAGAGCTGACAGGTTTGGACACGTTGACCCATCCACTTCACCTGGTCTCTGTGAATGGACTCCCACCACCCAACTCCACTCACTGCCGTGCCCAGGAAGCTCTGGGAATCTCAGCTTCTCTACATCCTCCCGATCTCACCCATGTTCCCCCACTTCCACCATCTCCAGCCTCTGATGCTCGTAGAGCTTCTGAATCCTGCCCACACCTGATCATTCGAGACCCTAGGAATAACTCAGACTTGGGGTACCTGAGTGAACTCTGCATCCTGAACAGGACACAGGACATAAGAGAAATTGTCGTACTTTGTATTTTGCATAATGGTAGATTAGGTTATCTGTACAAACTCGTCTGCAAAACACACCTTAATCACTGCATAAAACCCAATGTCTTAAAAGAGAACCAACAAGACAGTAAGGTCAGACTGAAGGGTAACAACAGAGCCTAGAGAGGTTACCAAGCACCGAACTTATTTTGCTGATGGAATCTGCATACAACAAAACACAACAATTTATATTCTATGAACCAGAACCAGGAGAAACAGATACTGGAAAATTGTACTGCACAGATTTCAAATACTGAAATAATCAGAAAGACGATAAAACAACGTGTAACGTGGCTCACCACCACTACTCTGTCAATTTGCCTGCATGTGGCTGTGCTGCTCAGGTCGGAAGGCATTCAAAATGTGACTGGGGAAGAGCTGGCTTCTCAAAGAAGACCGAGAAGATGTGAATGGAGTAAAGCTTTTGGGACCTTCATGTGCTGATGGTGCACAACTGAAAATGATGAGAAAAAGCTGCAAACATCTATTAATAATCAGAATATGGAAAATACAAAGTAGGAACCTACGAATCTACAACTGTCAAAAAAGAAATGGAACGCATAAAGATCGATATCCTAGGTATCAGTGAACAGGAATGGAGTGGTGCTGGCCATGAATCTGACCATCATATGGTTTACTATGCCAAGAACAACTTCAGAAAGAACGGCGCAGCGCCCATCATCAAAAAGAACATTTCATGATCTGTGAGAGGACAACATCCAGACGCCTATGAGGAGGACCAGTTCACACCACTATTATTCTCATTTATGTACCAACCACTAGAGCCTGTGAAGATGAAACTGAAGAGTTCTACCAACTTCTTCAGTCTGAAACTGATCAAACATGCACTCATGATATATTGATAATTATTGATGATTGGAATGCAAACGTTGGAAAAAAGAGAAAGAATCAGTAGTTGAAAGTATGGCCTTGGTGATCGAAACAATGCTGGAGATCACATGATAGACTTTTGACAGTCCAATGACTTATTCATTGCAAATACCATTTTTAAACAGCATAAAAGGCAACTATACACACAGACTTTACCAGATGGAATACACAGGAATGAAACTGACTACATCCCTGGGAAGAGGCAGTGGAAAAGCTCAATATCATCGATGAAAAGAGGTCAGGGGTTGACTGTGGAACAGATCATCAATTGCTTATTTGGAAGTTCAGGCTGAAGCTGAAGAAAATTAAGCAAAACCACAACAGACAAAATATGATGTTGAATACATCCCACCTGAATTTAGAGAGCATCTCAAGAACAGATTTGGTGCATTAGACACTACTGATTGAAGACTAGAAAAACTGTGGAAAGACATCAAGAACATTATACAGGAAGAAAGCAAAAGGTCATTAAAAAGAAAGGGAAAAAAACCCAAACAGGGTGTCAGAAGAGACTGACACTTGCTCTCCAGTGTAGAGATGCTAAAGCTAATGGGAAAAATGAGGAAGACAAGAGCTGAACAGAAAACTTCAAGGCAAAGCTCAAGAAGAAATAATCAAGTATACAAAAACGTGAAAAAACCTGACGTTCGAAAACCAAAAGGGAGGAACACGCTCAGCATTTCTCAAGCTGATGGAACTGAAGAAAAAACAAGCTTCGACTTGCAATACTGAAAGTTTCTATGGGCAAAATATTGAATGATGCATAAAAAGCATCAAAAGAAGATGGAAGGTATGTATACACAGAGTCACTGTATCAAAAAGCAAAGGTACAAACATTTCAAGAGATAGCATACACTAAGAACCTATAGGACTGAAGGAAGAAGTCCAAGCTGTACTGAAGGCACTGGTGAAAAACAAGGCTTCAGCAACTGACAGAATACAGACTGAAATCTTTCAACAAACTGATGCAGCACTGGAAGCGCTCACTCATCTATGCCAAGAAATTCAGAAGACAGCTACGTTGCCAACTGATTGGAAGAAATCCACATTTGTGCCCATTCAAAAGAGAGGTAACCCAATGGGATGTGGAAATCATCAAACGATATCATTAATATCACAAGCAAATAAAATTTTGCTGAAGATAATTCAAAGAGGGCGGTAATTGCACACAGACAAGGAACTACCAGAAATTCAAGCTTTAGATTCAGAACAGAAGGTGGAACTAGTGATATTATCGCTGACACCAGATGGATCTTGGATGAAAGCAGAGAATACCAGAAAAATGTTCACTAGTGCTTTATTGACTATGCAAAGGCTTTCAACTGTGTGGATCCTGACAAGCTATGCACAACAGGGTGAAGAACGGATATTCCAGAACATCCCATCGTGTTCGTGAGAACAACCTGTACACAGACCAAGAGGCAGTCTTTTGAACAGAATAAGGGAACACTGAATGGTTTAAAATCTAGAAAGGTGTGCACTAGAGTTGTATACTTTCACCATATGTATTCAGTCAATATGTTGAGCAAATAATCTGAAAAATTGGAATTACACGAAGAAGAGTGTGGGATCAGGATTGGAGGGGAACTCATTAACAACCTGCAATATGCAGATGATACCACCATTGTTTTCCCTGTTGAAAGCGAAGAGGACTTAAAATATTTAACTGATGCAGACCAAGGACCATAGTCTTCAGAATAGGTTGTGCCTCAATGTAAACAAAATAAATATCCTCACCATTGGACCAACAAATAATGTCCATATAAATGGAGAAAAGATTAAAGTTGACAAAGACTTCATTTGGCTTGACTCCACAATCAACGTTACTGGAAGCAGCAGTGGCACAATCAAATGATGTACTGCTCCAGGCAAATCTGCTACACACGACCTCTTCAAAGTGTTCAAGAGCAGTGATACCAGGTTGAGGAGTAAGGTGCACCTGAACCAACTGCCTCATATGCAGGAGACAGCTGGACAGTGAATAAGGAAGGCTGCATTTGAGTTATGGTGTAAGAAACAATTAACACTGAAAGTACCATGGACTGCCAGAAAACAAACAAGTCTGTGTTGGAAGAACTACAACCAAAATGCTCCTTCAAGGCAAGGATGGTGACACACACTTAAGTCTCTCATGCTTCGGATATATTATTAGGAAGGTCCAGTCCCTGGAGAAGGACGTTATGTTTGGTAAAATGTTGTTGTTGTTGTTGTTAAGTGCCTTCGAGTCGGAGCCGACCCATAGCGACCCTGTACAGGGTTTCCGAGGGTGTAAATCTTTACGGGAGTAGAAAGCCTGGTAAAGTGTAGGGTCAGCAAAAAAGAGAAACACCTCACAGGAGATGGACCGACAGCTTGACAGCAGCAACGCTCAAACACAGCAATGAGACGAGGAGGATGCAGCTCCAGGAAGTGCTGCGTTCTGTTGTGCATAGGGTCGCTATGTGTCAGAACCAACTCGACGACACCTAACAAGGACAACAACATCCTTCAAAAATCCGAGGCAAATTTGAAAATAACTAGGAAAACAGGGCTTTTAGAAGAGACATAAGATTTGAAAAAAATTTTCAAGAGTACTTTCAGAAACTAGAAAAAGATCTGATAAAATATAAACTTGTGACAGCTCAAAAATAATTAATTAAACAAGAAAGACAAAAAAGAACAAAGAAACTATCATGAGGAGAGCCTAGACACACACAAGTGCAAAGTAGGAAAAAGGAGAACAGAGTGAAATGGAGTTGTTGTTGTTAGGTGCTGCGAAGCTGGTTCCCAATCACAGCAAACCCATGCACACCAGAACGGAACACCGCCTAGTCCTACACCATCCTCACTAGTATGGTCACTGGGCCAGTCCTCTCGCTGGGGGTCTTCCTCTTCTTTGCTGATGGCTCCACTCTACCAACCATGAAATCTTTTTCGAGGGACTTGTAACTCCTAACAACATGACCAAAGTACAAGAGACCAAGTCTCACTTCTAAGGAGCATTCTGGCCAAACTTCCAAGATAGATCTGTTTGTTCTTCTAGCAGTCCACGATACTTTTAATATTCATCTCCAACAGCAGAATTCAAATAGATACTTCTACAGTCTCCCTTATTCACTGTCCAACTTTCACATGTATATGAGGCAACTGAAAATACCATGGCTCAAGCACACCTGAGTCCTCAAACTCACATCTTTGCTCTTGCACACTTTAAAGAGGTCTTTTGCAGCAGATTTACCACATGTAGTACGTCTTTTGATTTCTTGACTGCTGTTTCCATGATTGTTGATTGTAGATCCAAGCAAAATGAAGTCTTTGACAACTTCAGTCTTTTCTCCATTTATCGTGATGCTATTTACAAGTCCAGTTGTGAAGAGTCTTGTTTCCCTTACATTGAGATACAATCCATACTGAAGGCTGTACTGTTTTATCTTCATCAGTAACTATTTTAAGTCCTCTTTGCTTCCAGCAAGCAAGGCTGTTAATGAGTCTTCCTCAAATCCTGATGCCACCTTCTTCATACAATCCAGTTTCACGGATCATACAGATTGAGTAAGTATAGTGAAAGGATACAACCCTTCATACCTTTTTCTTATTTAAACCCATTCAGTATACCCTTATTCTGTTCTAATACTCTGATTCTGCCTCTTGGTTTATATACAGGATCCTCATGAACATAATTAAGTATTCTGGAATATCCATTCTTCACAATGTACTCACACTTTGCTATGGTCCATACAGTCAAAAGCCTTTGCATAGTCAACTGAGCACAAGTAAACATTTCCCGGTATTCTGTGCTTTAGTCAAGATCCATCTGACAACAGTAATGACCCCCCTAGTGCCACAAATCTGACAGCTCCCTGTGGATGTACTGCTACAACCATTTTGAATTGTCTTCATCAAACGTTTACTCGCACGTAATATTAACGATATTGTTTGATACTTAGCACATTCCGTGGGGTCACCTTTCTTTGGAATGGGTACAAATATGGATCTCTTCCAATGAGTGGGCCAGGTAGCTGTCTTCCAAATTTCATGCCACAGAGATGAGTGAGTGCCTCCACTGCCACTTCAGTTTAACATTTCAATTTCTGTTCTGTGAATTCCTGGAGTCTTGTTTTGTACCAATGCCTTCAGTGCAATTGGGACTTCTCCCTTCAATCCCATTGGTTTGGGGTCATAATGGTTGAGTATCTTTTTGGTAAAGTGACTTTGCTTATTCCTTCTATCTTCTTTTGACGCTTCTCACATCATTCAATATTTTCCCCTTAGGATCCCTAAATACTCCAAGTTGAGGGGTGAAGTTTTTCTTTAGTTCCTTCAGGTGTTGCCTGAAGAGGGATGGCCATGTTCACTGGACTTCCAGAACCAGCGGGAGAGAGAGGAATGGGGCAGTATCTGAAGGCAGAGTGGAAAGTTTCCAGAACCAAGGAGCAGCTGAGCTACAGCGTTAAATCTACCAATCCCCAAATGCAATGTAATTTTAAATAAAAGCGACACCTAAATGCATCATGGTAAAATGGCAGAAAAACAAAGAGAGAAAGAAAATCTTAAATACAGGAAAAAAGAGACAGATTTAGACTGACAAGTGACTTCATGGTAGGGGATGTCTAAAGTCAGTGGAAAGACATGTTCATGTATTGACAAACAACAGACACCAACTTAGAATTTGATACCTGGCGAAAACATCCTGTAGACAAAGAAACTGAGATTCAGCCACCAGTAGACCACTATCAGACTGTGAAGGATAATCTCCAGAAAGAAGGAAAATTATCCCAGATGGAAAGTCTGCAGTGTAAGAAGGAAAAGAACACGTCTACGGTGTGGTACGGCATGGTATACTGAAGTTTTAGAATTTTTAAAGTGAATGTTAGTAGGTACACACAAAATATAGGGATCCCAGCAGACTGCTGAGACCAACTGTTAAATGTTGTCAAGTCGATTCTGACTCATAGTGACACTGTATAGTGTTTCTAGGGAGCGGCTGGTGGGTCTGAACCACCGACCTTGTGGTTAGCAGTCCAGTGCTTATCCTACAGTGAATCACTTGAGGAATGACTACAGAAGGGCAGGATGAGGGGAAGAGAAAGAGAGCAGACAGCGGAGGTAGGGCAGCAATGACAAGTGTTCTAGCGGTTTCTGTGAAAGCTCCGAGGATCGTGGGATGCTTTTCATACTTCTACAAGTCAAGTCAAGTAGACTCTGTAGGAAAACAGCTCTTAGCAGCTGTTGCAGTGTTGACCCTACTCATAGCGACCCACGTGTGTGAGAGGACAATGTGCTCCAAAGGGTGACCGATGACCGATGTTTCACAATTAGATCACCAGAGCTTTCATCTCATGTGCCTCTGGATGGACTCAAACTGTCGACCTACTGATTAGTGAATGAGAGTTAACCATCTGTGCTACCCGGGGGGCAAGGTAACTTTAAGTTGTTGCTAATTTAAATTAATATTCCCTAAATATTAATTTAAATCTAAAAAATTGAAACAAAGTCTTACATAAAAGGTCCGTTTTTGCGCAGCGCTTTCCTTTTTGATATGATCACATACTGTTATTCTACATGGCATTTAAATTCTAAACTTGAATTGCAAATTTCAAAGATGGAAATTCCATGGCTCAAAGAAATTTTGTTTCCAAGTATGGTCACACAGCTTCTTTGTGGTTAAAAAAAAAAAAAGACAAGACTGAATTTTGTTCTTTTATCACAAATAAATGCTCCTCTACTAAATTCCTATGGAAGATTTGGTCACCTGTAGCTCAATTTTCAGCCATGCAGTTTTACAGAGGGGACACCATTAGAGAGCTGTGTCTATTACAGAACGGTGAACCAGTCAAGACCAACAGGGCAGCACTGACTGAAGGATCAATTCAGAAGGGTGGGGAGAGGAGGACGACAGGAAACAGAAATCACTGGGAGGAAGAGAGATCATGTTACAGGCAGGGGTTGCAATCAGTGAGATGAAACGAAGTCTATGATTTACAGAAGGTAAAACTGATGATCTACTTTGTAAACTTTTACTCAGTTAACATACAAAAAAAGTTAAAAAACGAAAATGAGAAACAGAGAAAAGATTAGGGAATAATAAAGACAGACATAAGGCAGACATTATAGTCTTGGAAGCTCAACTAAAAGCATCATCACCTCATGACAAAAAATCCCTGTCTTCAAAAGGCTTCAGTCATGCCATACAACCTGGAAATTACACTGTACCCGGTCCTGTGTTTACAAAGGCTGCCACGGAAACATACCTGCTGAAAGAACTCCATGGTTGATTCTTGGCATGCTTAAAGGGGCCAGTTCAATCCACAGCTGCCTATTTGGGTCATAGAGTGGGCACATACATCGCATTGCTGCTGTTGGCTTCCGTGAACTGAGGAAATAATCATTGATGAACTGTCAGTGTGTTTTATGTAGTCTGCTGATGATAATTATTACCGGCTTTACTGCTAGCGAGGAATGCTTACAACACTTAATAATCAGTCATTTAGATATTGAATACTACTACAAATCCTGTTTATGTACAAATCCCTCCTTCCTTAGGTCACTCTTCCAGTGGCTCACAATCATACTCACACTCTTTCTTCTCCACCAACTGTCACGATGCACTCGGAATACCCACGGGGCTTGAAGTTGGCTAGCATCGCCTCTCCTTGCTGTGGCTGGCTGAGCGGGATGTTGCTACACTCTTTGACGATTTCTCGTACTAAGGGTTCATTCAGCATCTGTTCCCGTAAGTAACTGGAGTCTAACCCTGAAACCCAGAGTGCCGACATAACATCCTTCATATGGACCTGCAGAAGAGGGGTGAGAGGACGGGGAGAAAAGTAATATAGAATTAAAACAGACAGCTTCGAGAACATATGTTTTCCCATTCATGGAAAACTAAAGTTACAATCAGATTACTAGCAGGCATGTTGTAAGTGCACGTAATAAGGAGCTCTGGTAATGCAGTGGTTACGAATTGGGCTGCAAATCTCAAGGTCAGCAGTTTGAAACTACCAGCTGTTCTGCAGGAGAAAGATGAGGCATTCTGTTCCCGTAAAGATTTACAGCCTCAGAAGCCCTGTACAGGGTCGCTATGAGTCGGAACCGACTCCATGGCACATAATTACCACCACCACCATTTGAATATGCTATCCTGGCCTTTTCTCTTTCCACTTTCTAGAACTTTCATAAAAGTAAAGTTTCATCTTTTGAAATCATAAATGTGGATTTATATAAGGGGGATTCACAAAATACGTGGAAAAATTCTATTCTCTTTTAACTCAATTCTCCCAAGAACTTTTTGAAGCCTTCCCATCTTTAACATCTCCTTGTAGAGTTTCAAGCAGCTTTCTTCATATTCTAAGGGGTCTCCAGAGGAACTGGAAAAGAGCAAACTCCGCTACAGTTTGCTTTATTTCACCTACTTGGATGTATGATGGATTAAAAACCATTTCTAGAACAATCATCTGCCATAATAGGTGGATACAACTGTTCAGAGTTGTTGTTAAGTGCCATCAAGTTGGTTCTGACTCAAAATGGTCCTGAATAGTGTTTCCAAGGAGTGGATGGTGGGTTTGAAATGCCAACCTTGTAGTAAGCAATCCAGTGCTTACTCTACAACACCACATCAGTACCCCACAGTAAATGTTTATAATGAAAATGTCTCAACATTGATTACTGTTCAACACTATTTAAGATGTATAATAGAAGTGTATACATTTATTGTTCAATCACTAAATCTGACCCAACGAATTGAGCATTCTCCATATGTAACGGGAAAAGCTTATGAACTGATATATTCAGGAGATTTTGCATGGTCCTGATATAGTCATTGTAGGGTCTACTCTCCTATGCATGGAGTACTAAAAGGCAGCAGTGTTTTACATTGTTTCCCCATCAACCGGCTGACTGCAAGCATGCTGGTCACCTGACGGCAGAAGAGATTAAAGGCAGCAGATCCTCTAACGGTCTCAGGTGAGTGGCAGCAATGGCGTCTTCTCTTTTCAATCCTCATCCACACAACCAGCATGGGGACAGAAGGTGAGCTGTGCTAACCGTGCTGTGATCACAAACCTGCTTTCTACATGTTCACACTCAGACAGTGATGTGTTCACGCTCACAGACTCACACAATGACATGTTCAGACTCAGAGCGACATGTTCACGCTCAGACTCACACAGCGACGTGTTCACGCTCACAGATTCACACAGCCACGTGTTCACACTCACAGACTCACAGTGACGTGTTCACGCTCAGACTCACACAGTGACGTG
>NW_006408555.1:8012832-8021278 GCF_000296735.1 Chrysochloris asiatica
TGACAGAGCCTAGAAGAGAACCGCGGCAAGGCAGGCCAATCATTGTCGTTAAGTGCTATCGAGTTGCTTCCGACCCACAGCGACCCTATATAGGGTTTCCAAGGAGCAGCTGGTGAGCTTGAACCATCAACCTTGTGGTTCAAACAACTTTGCAAACCAGCGCATTAGCCCAAAGTGCCACACCAGGACTCCAGGCAAGCCAACAGGATCAAGAAAAACCAATACCGTCATTATAAATTCTGAAAACTACTTGTGATCGCTTAACATCGTTCCTAGTTTCCAAACAGTAACTGTAGCTACTGGTGGTGGTGGTGGTGAGTAGTGGAGTTGGTTCCAACACACAGCAGCTCCGCCTATAGTTTCTGAAGCTAGTCCCCCATATATAAACGTTAGCCTTAAAGTCTTTGCAACCCCCTCCAACTTCCTGCCCTTCCAGGCTATCATTCCTAGAACCTTCTCCCTTGGAATTGGCCTGCTTTGACAAAGCCAGTGTTCTCTCCGCCTACTGCACCTAGCACTTTAGGGGAGAGCCCACACCCTGGAAGCACCTCAGGACAAAGGACTCTCAGTTCTAGGCTCCACCTGCCACCCTTTGGACCCACTGTCTGCACCCAAGTGCCTGTAGGAGTTAGCCCAAGGCTGTGGGGAAATGAGATGCTAACATAAGGGTGTGGATCCAGCAATTCTGCAATCTCCATCTGAAATTCAGTCTGCACTCCCCTATTAAAAACAGCATGTAAAAGATAATATGTTCCTTACACATATTAACATGCTCATTGATATTTTACAAGCTAAGTGGGTCGGAAAGCCCATCTTGTTAATGGTAAAACAGGCAGAAGTTTCATGGACACCTTTTAGATCACAACCTTGTAAAGTCCATTTGAATCAGAAAGATAAAACATCGCAATGTATGTTAAAAATCAATCATAAAAAGTACAGAGTTAAACCACCTTATAGGGCGTAGGTACCTTTCTTAATTCTGTGTCATGTGCTATCCATCGAATTACTGCTTCAAATACGTATCTTTCATTGCCGACATTTAACTTCTCGAGAGAAACCACTTCTTTAAGCTTCTGAGGGCTCAGTTCTAGGAACTCTTCGGTGCTGCTCACATCACGGAAGTGTGTCTCCAGGTATTCCGTAGCAAGGTAATGCACGTGGTGCAGGCAGTAGTGCAGGGCAAAGTCACGGATACCGATGCAGTTCTCGGCAGCGATGCAGCCTTCTAGAAACTCGCAACACAGGGTCTTCAGGTCTGTTAGCAGGAGCAGATCAGCTGCCTGGACCACATCTTGGATTGTGTCTTCATTCAGCCTGATCTGTGAGAGTATCAGAAACAATTAACATTTGAATTTACATGACGTTAAAAACAAAACCCCCAAGCCAGTGATCTTCTGGCTTAACCACAAAAAGTTTTCATTTTGAGAGGCCAATGAAGAGGGAATAATGTCAATTTCAGATAGTTCAACCGAGTATGCTTTTTCAAGAAGACGCTGAGGGTACCAAGGCACCTTCAAACACAGTAAACAGTATGGACTTGGTCAGCCATCCCAGCTCTCCCCATGCTGCATCAGGGTTACCTACCACAGGCCAACTCAAAGGACGGCCCATGATGCTCACTCCCATGGGAAAAACTGTCCAGAACTGAAATGCTTGGGTAACAGAATGCCCTAAACTCTGTGGTAAATGGAAAACGTCTTTTTAAAATACGAGCACCAGAACTGAGGGCTATCTTGCCTCCAGATATCCCGAGTTCACTCTTCTACCTCAGCAAGACAGCAAGCGGTACAGCGAACAGAATGTGAGCTCCGAGGAGGAGAATCCTCATTCAAAACACTGCAACAGGGGCAAGTTTCTGATTGATGGTTCTTCTACCAACTAGACGGTTTTTCCAACCATCAGGAAGGTAATGGACCCATGAAATATTCCCACAACCCCAAAGGGTCTGAACTCTCCCAAAGAATGAGCGGGCAGGGTACTCCATGTACATTCACGAATGGAGACACGAGCCTGCACGGTGGAGCAGAGCCAAGAGGCATTGTTATCACAGGTACAAATCAAATATGACTGGCAGTCACCTCAGAAACTGGGCAACAAACTGCAGAAAGAAGTACACCGAGTAAGTCGCAAAGGAGGGGAAATTGCCCATTTATGTGATGTGCTAAATTGAGACATCAGAGGACAAATAGCTGTAGATTATTCAAATATGTTGTTGTTGTTGTTAAGTACCAGCGAGTTAGTTCCGACTCATAGCTTCCCTAAGCATGTGGGAAAATTGTATCTCAATAAAACCAAACTACCAGATCTGGAGATTATTATAATTTATAATGCAATTGTAGTTTAAAATCTGGGAACAAAAGACAGATCCCAGTTTGTAATTAAGGCTTTAACTTTCAAAATCTAAGCCTGAATGGGAATATACAAAGGAACTTCAAAAAGCTCGTGAACAAATTCTGTTATCTTTTAATTCCGCTTTTCCACAAATTTTGTGAAGTCCTCACGTACTTTTACTGGCTTACAGTTGCTGCTTTTATTAACAACTCCTGCTTGATTCTGAAGTTAGAGAAGTGGTTGGTCCAAAGTCCGGCTTTGTGATGCTTTATCTAATTTTAAGGGATGTCTCTGTCCTGACACGAACATACCTACCACCTAGCCCTTAGAGAAAAGAGAAGGGGATAGTCCTGTGAAATGACACCAAAAAACTCCTAACAGGTCGACAGTCAGCAAATCTGGTTCTGGACAGATAGAAATACTCAGAAGAAGGAAGGACTACACAGGCACTTCAAACACTTAGAAACTATGTAACAGAAACAGGCCTCACTCAGAGGGAAGATAAAAGAAAGCACAATGGTGAAAGGATAAAGGAGGGCACAGGATCACAGAAAGAATGAAGAACACACATTCCCACAGAACCCAAGGTGAGACACACTGACCTCTTCCTTCCGGCTACAAAACGAACCCTGACTCATACCCACAAGTTTTCATAAGAACCTTCATACTAAAAAAAAAAAGAAATTTTTTATAAAGGAAATGAGGGTACATTGCTACAATTTGATGAACTTGACCTATACTCATGGAAGTAGTAGCTCAAAATACCAACAGACAGGGAAGGAGTCTTCACATCAAGTATCAATGCTATCACTTCCGTACACAGGGTAGATAGGAACGGGCAACTCAGACATTGGCTACTTTAAATGGGGGGGGGTGATAAAGGCACGAAGTAACTGGCTTACTAGGTTTCAAGAGGATGTTAAGTTTAAGAGTGTGAGGTGGAAGATAAGAGTTCCCACTGAATAGTTTTCATCTTGTCTAGATGGGTCTAGTAAAAAGAGATGGGGATAAGATTCTTATGATTCAATAGTGAGTAACTGTTATCGTGACTAATTGTGACTGTCACAATTGTAAAAAGGTAGAAGTTTTGTAACAAAAATGGGGGAGTAGTAAATCTTATAGTTCAGAAGTAGAGGATCCTAGGACCATCAAGGGAGAAGAGCACAAGCAGAATACAGGACCTTATCCCGAGAAGCAGCGACACCAGAGATGGGGAAATGGAGAGAGAGAGCAGCTGAGGACTCCAGATTCATGGAAAGAGAGGGACTGAGAGCTAGCAGCCAGGAGGCAGGTTTGCAGAAGGCGCCCTTTGGTGGTTTAAATTATTATGTATGCCTGAGTGTACCAAAAAAACAAAAAAGAGCTAAAACAAATAGAGAACTACTGTGAACTGATGGACCATGGAGGGGATTATAGTCATTGTAATGAAACAAGGTGTATGATTTGTTGAATGTAAAACTGATGCTCTGCCCTGTAAACTTTCACAATAAAAACTTAAAAAAAAAAAAAAAAATTGCCAAAAAACAACTTTCATGCTGTGTTTTTAATCACACGATGGGGTGGGGGAGCAGGGTGAAGGAAAATAAAAGATGTCTAAGCTGTGATCACCTTCTTCCCTGGGCCTCACTGGCTCCCCCTAAACACACGTGGGCACGTAGGGGCAGAGAGAATGGGGTGGGAGGTGATGCTGGTATGACTGAGGAAACCACATCAGAGCAGCATGGCATAGTACGGTGTCCTGTCATTGGGGTGAAGGTGTGAATCTGTTTCTTGGCAATGAGCTACAGGAAACTCTTAGTTTCTAAAGTCACCCCCAGTGTCCCAGGAAGCAGCTATATCCATGCTTTGGAGACAAGAGCCCCTAGGAGTGGGAGAGAGAGCACGACTGACCTCAGGACCTGAAAACCAGGACAGCAGTGAGCAGAGCATCATGTGTCCCTCCTATCCCCTACAGGAGCACAGAGCTTACTGAATTGGCTTCTCTTCTGACAACAGTGCCCCACAACAACACACTTGGGGTGCCACTCACAGCAGCAGGAGACACGAGTCAAGCACACAGTGACCTCAGATGACAATGACAGTAACTGTGTGACTCTGTCACAGCATAGATGGAAGGAGAGCCTCCCCCTGAGTGTGAGAAGCGTCTGCTTAGGCCGCCCTTCCTTCAGTTTTCATCATACCTGCCCACTGAAGATGTAATCCAGGATCTCTCTCATAACCATTACCGAAATCCCTTCAAGTTCAATCTTATAAGTGGATCCATCATCTTTTGGAGGATTATAGTTTAACTTTGTCCTAAGAAAAGGAAAAAAAAAAAAAGTACAATTTCTATGAAAGAACAGAAATAGCTATAGATATTAAAGCACTAATTACTCTAAAGTATATGATACTTAGCAGCAGATGAACCTCCCACCTAGAAAACGTAGGGCACATAGGGGCATTTTTTAAAGTTTTTTTATGTATATTTAGTTTTTTTAGTTTTAGATGTATATATTTTTTAAAATGCGGTCAACTACATGACACTTGTTCCAAGGTTGTTTAGAATACTACTACTTCTTAAAAAGCAAAACAAAGAGGCAACCAAGAAGCCAAAGTCCACATATTCACGGGATTTCTCACCCTGTTATGCTAATTTCTCCTGTTCTTTGTCAAGTTAGTTTGAATAATGGTAACACAGACCCCTCACACCTAGCATGCAAACCAAAGAGCAGAACTTGCTTCTCACCAAATGGTCTTTCACCACCAACTCTTCCCTCTGTCCCCTCACCCCCACCAGAGGTCACAACTATCCTAAGTCCTATGTTCACGTTCCCTTGCTCTCTGATTCATGAGTGCATCTATAAGCTGTCTATAGGAAAGGGCTTCAAAAAGTTGGTGGAAAAATTCCATTATCTTCAAATTCCACTTTCCCAGGAACTTTTGGAAGCATTTTAAGTTGTCATTTCAATGCACAGAAACACCTCTCAGGCTAGATATACTTGGGGCTAACGTTTTCCATTTAACATTATGTGGCCGAATGTCGCTCATTCAGCTGCGACCGCACTGGCTCCTTGTTCTTTCCATTGCACAACACTTGACCTCCCTGTGCACAGGCCTCTCGGTTGTTCACAGGTTTCTGACATTGTGAACACAATGTTTTGACTGTTCATGCCAGCGACTCTTACTGCGCTACGTAGAGGAATTCTTCTTGGCTATATCCCTGGGAAGAGTTCTGGTGTGGCGCTGTGGAGTAATGCGCCAGACTGCAAAGCTGTTTGAACTGCAAGGTCAGTGGTTCAAGCTCCTCAGAAACCTTATACAGACAGGGTCACTAAGGGGCGGAACCGACTCAATGGCACCTCACAACAACATATCCCTGGGAAGGAGCTCTGGGAGCATCATGGTTACATATTGGGCTGCTAATCTCACGGTCAGCAGTTCAAAACTACCAGCTGTTCCGCGGGAGAAAGATGGGGCTTTCTGCTCCCGTAAAGATTTACAGCCTCGGAAACCCTGTGCAGGGTCGCTATGAGTCGGAACCGACTCCACGGCACATCACCACCAACAACAACACAACCCTAGGATGGGCTTATCCCAGGTTAGGAGTTATTCCTGCTTGGCAGAGGAGATAAAACCAGTTAACAGCCTCATCTGCAACTTCTAAGCGCATCTGTGAACCCTGCACTCTACAACGGTTGAACCTGTCAAACGTAATGTTTGCCACTAACAGTGCTTGTGATCTGCATTTCACTCAGCTCAAGTCTGCGGCTACATGTGTTTCCTCAGCTTTGAAACACCTACCGACAGCTATGTCACGTGCTCATTTTCAGAGTTCACTGCCCTTCTCATAGTGACATGGTGTGGAGTCAGTTCCGACTTCTTCCCTCCGGCTTCTGCTTCTGAGATGGCTCATTTTAAATCTAAGCTAGAGTTTCAAGTTTTTACAATGACAACGAATGCTGTTATACCCACAGGTGAATCATGTCATCCTATCAGTATCTTCTCCCACCTTCTCTTAGCCACAGTGTTTACAAATTGGACTGCTAACCTCACGGTCAGCAGTTCGAAACTACCAGCTGCTGTGCCATGGGAAAAGAGGAGGCTTTCTGCTCCCACAAAGATTTACAGTCTTGGAGACCCTGTACAGGGTCGCTATGAGTCGGAATCAACTCCACGGCACATAACAACAACAACAGCTGGACAAAAATATTGTTTGGAGGGAGTTGCAGCCTATGACTAGAAGATACATTAGATAATTCACTCCACCACACCAATTAACCCAATATATCTTTTTGGAGAGAGTCAAAAACTAGAGGTTAAGTGTTGCATGGTAGAAAGGCCTGTTTAGGTGCCAAGAACCAACAAAAATGATCATTTGGGTCTCCGGATCTCATTCTGCCGTTTATATAAATGTTGTTAAGTGCCATCGAGTTGGTTCTGACTCATAGCGATCCAGTGTACGGTTTCCAAGAGCAGCTGGCGAGCTTGAACCTTGTGGTTCAAACAGACTTTGCAGTCCAGCACATTAGCTCACAGCGCCACACCAGGACTCCAGTTATATGAGGTACAGATTAGAAACATTACTTCTAGAATCTCCTTTAGTTCTAATATGCTAACAGAGTGTCTTAGTTATCTAGTACTGTTACAACAAAAACACCATAAGGGGATGGCTTTTAAAAAACAGAAATGTATTTTCTCAGGGTTTCGGAGGAGGCTAGAAGTCTGAATTCAAAGCTCTGACTTTGGAGATAGTTCCTTGTCTCCTTTCAGCCTCTGCAGGCCCAACAGTCCTTGGAGATGCTCATGTGTCTGACATCAATCTTTCCCTGGATCTAGGCGCTTCACCGTGTAGGGACTCCACGTCCAGAGAACACACTCCACTCCTGGTTCTTCTTTCTGGGTGTACGTAGTGATTAATACTTTTAACAATATAAAACTGAGGGATTCTGGTCCGGGGATGTGAGGTACATTTGAGGGTGCATTATACCTAAACAGAGAGATAAGTGAATGTTTACACCCTGAATGCTAAGACCATCAGTCTTCCCGCCCAACTCTGATCCTAAGGGGCTAGGAGTCAGACCTATATAGAATTGGAAGGCTCTTCTGAAGGCCTAAAAAAAGAAACTAACATCAATCTGCTCCAACACAATGGTCCAGCTTGGTCATGCTACAGTCAAGGCTACAATCAGCAAGAGTAAGAAAGCTCTGGACTCCCAAGTTTCCAGTATGTTGTGGAGCAGCACTTCTGAGACAGTTTCCTGTCACACTGCATACAGAAAATGTAACAGTCCTCTGGGGTAGGCAGACGAGGCTGGCTGTATGCCAGAGAGACTGGGAGCCCGGCCTGCTCAGACGCCACCCAGTCGCTCTGAAGGCTGAGCCCACCAAGACTTCCACACACCTGCAACATATCTGTTTGGCATACTGGTTAAGAATCTTGGGTTTAGAACGCCACTCTGAACAATCAAGCAAACAGGAATCACCAGATGTCCGATAAAGAGAAAAGACAGAAAGCAAACAAAAAAAGATAAATTTGGAGGAAACAAGGACTGTACAAAATGAAGTTTCAAATAAAAAAGAAACGTCTCAATATTCCCAGAGAGAAAAGAAGTTATGGTATTAATCAAACAACAACAATACCCATTACCCTAAAGTCAATTCCAACTCAGAGCAATCCTACATGACAGGGCACAACTGTCCCCGAGGGTTGGGATGGGTGTTCATCTTGGCAACAATTGTGGGGTTGGCCCAGGATCAGGCCGTGTTTCGTTCTGTTGTGCATAGGGTCGCTCGCTATGAGTCGGTACCGACTTGATGGCACCTAACAACAACAACAATCTTTATGGAAACAGACTACTAAATCTTTCTCCTGAAGAGTGGCTGGTGGGTTCGAACTGCTAACCTTTCAGTTAACAGCTGAGCCATCAGAGCTCCTAAAATAGGATGCCATTAAAAAAGATGATCATTCAAAGAATAACAAAACAAACATTTTAATGAGTACCATTTTGTGGTGCTGTGGGTTATTGCGCCAGACTGCAAAGTTGGTGGGTTCAAGCTCACCAGCCACTCCTCAGAAAACCTATCCAGGATCGCTATGAGCTGGAACCGACTCGATGGCACTTAACTACAATAATAT
>NW_006408555.1:8021529-8045738 GCF_000296735.1 Chrysochloris asiatica
TATATATATATATATATATATAATGGCAGGATCAAAATGAAAAGTTGAGGAAATATCCTAAAAGAAAGGAAAAAGAACACAGGAGAAACAAGAAAACTGGATCAGGGTTAAGAGGGTAAACAACTGAAAACATGTCAGAAAGAGAGAAAAGACTTGTAAGGAAATGCCCATGACGAAGGAAGAAAAGAGAGCTGCTCCCAGAGCCCGTCATGATACTGGAAACACACAAACTTCCCACAAGCTTATAGAAAGATAAACAGATTACAAGAAAAGGAACAGGAATAACAACAATTTCACACTTCTCAATGGAAATTTAACAGCAGTGGAGAAATACTTCAAATTTCTCAAAGAATCAGCCAATCTATCAATCAAAGATCAGGACAGAATAAAGACACTTTCTGTCACACCAAGTCTCAAAACAATAGACCTCCCACATAGCTTTCTCAGGATCTTGTTGGGAACCCATGCCTCACCAAAACAAAGCATAAATCAAGAAAGGTGCCATGGCATTACAACTGTTAAGAGCTTGACTCTTAATTGAAAGGTGGTGCTGTTGTTGTGACGTGCCATCAAGTCGATTCTGATCCACAGCGACCCTGTATAGGGTTTCTGAAGAGCAGCTGGTGAGTTTGAACCGCTGACCTTGCAGTTCAAATGGCTTTGCATTCTGGTACGTTAACCCACAGCGCCACACCAGGACTCCAATTGAAAGGTGTTGTTAAGTGCCATCGAGTCGGTTCTGACCCATAGCGACCCTGAACAGGGTTTCCAAGGCTGTAAATCTTTACAGGAGCAGAATGCCTCATCTTTCTCCTGCAGAGTAGCTGGTAGTTTCGAACTGCTGACCTTCCAGTTCGCAGCCTTCAAATTTGCCTAGCAGCTCTGTGGGAGAAAGACCTGCCAATCCACTCTTGTAAGGATGACGGCATAAGACAACAGCAGCAACTACTGAGGAAGCTTGTATCACTCAGAGCTTTACATCTATGAAATAGCATTATCAATAGCTAACTTCTGGACTCCTGCTGTGGTGCTGTAGGATCAGCACTGGACTGTGAACCACAAAGTCAGCAGTTCAAACCCACCAGATGCTCCTCAGAAACCCTACAGAAGGTCGCTATGAGTCAGAATTGACTTAACTGCACTTAACATTAACTTTTAATTTTCAAACTAATTTTTAAATACATTTAAAAAATAATCTGTTGAGTGTTCTTAATGGTTTCCAAATTGCTGAAAAACATATAACACGTCACAACACATAGCCCGGATAATCAGGCCTGGTTCTCCTCCTCCAAGAATCACTTAGACATTACTGAGCAGGATTTGATGTACCAGTAATGAAAATACGTCTAAGTGGCTTTTCTTCCTCTGATGAAAGAGCTAGCCGCCAATAAAAACAAGGAAGCACTCCCAAAGAGAATGCAGTGTTCAAGAAGCCACGATGTACAGAAATTCTGGGCTATTCATGGACGTTACTCATATGGTTTCAAATGACTCATGTCACCTCAAGTCATCTAGCTCCCAAGAGCAGACACTGAGATATGTAGAGAGGGGCCGGGGCTCGACACGTCACTCGCTCACTTACACCACACTCATAATTCTTGTTGACGAGGGTTTTGTTTTTGTTTGAAAAATACAGATGACCCCCTTTCCTTTCTGTCTTTACAAACTTATGAAAACCACTTAAGGGGCATTTTCAGTTCCCCTTTGACTGAACAAGGTTTACTTTCACAGTTAATACTTGCACCAACAGATGACATCCTTTTGCAGTGGCCTTTGGTGGCACGGATGGCACCCTTTCAGGGGTGGAGAAACAGGATCCCATGTACCTTGCGGTTCCTGACACCAAGAATTCCGTGTAGACAGGAAAATCCAGCACTTAGAAGCTCTGACCAAGACCTCAGACAAGGGTGGGAGTGAGGAGGGGTGCCCAAGGAAGTCTCCAGGCCAGAGGGAGGGGCACAGCTGGATGCCACAGGTATCATTTAGACCTCTCTCTTCCCCAGGACCAGGACAGCTAAGGGGAGGAGACAGCAGGCACAGCAGGACATAGTCTGTGTGGGGAAGGCCACCAGCCTGGGGCACTGGTCCACTTGGAGCGCCATGGGCTGACTGCTCTGAAAGACTGAGCTTTTCACCAGTGGCCTTCTGGCAGAGATCCAAAACCATTTCTTTCACTGCTCCTTTGATTTTCTTGCCATTTATGTCTCCCTTTAAGTCACTTTCCTCACACAGATTATGTTTTCTACTGACTTACAATCAATTGTTTTTACCACATGTCCATCTTGAACTACTCACAATGTAAACAGATGTCACAAGTAAAAAAAAAAAAAACTGGCTTCCCAGAATCTCCAGGAAGTTTTTAAAAAAGCTTATTTCTGGGCCCCATCCCAGAACAACAAAGTCAGGCCCCAGAATGCGCTTCCAGTAACTCAGGTTAACCTGACACAGTCTTCCCTGCCTGCAGCGATCTCTCCACGCCCCACCGCCATCAGCTCAAAGTCTAATCCTTCACCGAGTGCAGGACCTCCACTCCTCCACCCTCTCCTCCTGTGTTTCATTTTCTTTACAGAATGTATTACCACCTCAGACAGTGCATCTGTTTAGTGACAAACCTCGTGAAAATGGGGACTGTGTCATCTTCAGTGCTTTACCCCCATTTCTAATAGAATGCCTGGCACTGAATGAGCATCTGATCAACGTTCATGAACCTGAAACTCAACATGCAGCCACATTAGGGGACCAATGGACTTCGACCCCGCATTGTTAGGTCTTCTTTTCCTTTTGCTCAGAAACCAAATGACCATGACAGTTGAGCAGGTCTGCCTTGTCCTGGTTCCTCGGTCAGGAGGCGAGGGCCTTTGTCCACATCCAGCCCTGGGCCTGCAGGTCAAGGGCTGAAATGGCCGGAAGGCAGTGTATAAGTGAACCAAGATCCTGCTACCCTGCACCGCACCGCACCATTTCTCGTGCACTCCTCACTGTCCCTGGTGCTGTCCCACGTGGGAAAATTCAGAGTCTATGAATAGTCAACAAAGGAGAAGCAAAGTTTCAGATGATTCCACCTTTACTGGTCATGCGTCATCTGCCAGCCAAGAGCATGGGGATTAAGTGGAGAGGAGGCCCCATTTACAACAGGGATGAAGATGCAACTCAGAAGCAACTGCAGCCCAAATCCTTCCCATCTCTAAGGAATCTCCATTCCCCTGACTGTGGAACACGTGAGGATTCACAAAAGCGGTTTGTTTTTTCTTGATATCACATCACCCCCTTTGAAGTTGACACCTAGCATGCATATGCAGATTGCTCTAAATAACCATGCACTTAGATCAGCACCTAGAACAAATCAGAGAGCAATCGCTGTAGGCTGTCCAGAGTCACATGGTGTGATAAATGCATGAGATCTCAGAGGAGATGCTCTTTCCTGAGAAGAGAACATGGAGAGTGTGGATTTACAAAGGAACGAGAGAAGAGAAGGACACGGCCAGGCCGGAGCAGAGTGGGGCCTCGGGGAGGTTGGGCTTGCGTGTTCGGAAGATGAGAAAGGAGAGAAGGCAGCACAGAGACTCATACAAGGCTTGTGGAGATGCACAACTACAAATAGCAGTAACAACACCAAGCTGGAGTGACAATTCCTAGAGGGGAAGATAGACTACAGTGCAGTCGTTGTTAAGCGCAGCTGAGTCAGTTTTGACTCATAGTGACCCTGTATAGGGCTTCTGAGGAGCGGCTAGTGGGGTTGAACTGACAATTGCTTCTAACCATGGTCTTCAATGTTCACAAATGGAAATGTAACGAATCATTTGGAGGGGTGTGGGTTTTAGCTTACTCATGCAAAGCCTCTAGGGAGCCCAAAGTCAGCAGTTCTAAACTACCAGCCATTCCATTGGAGAAAGATGAGGCTTCCTGCTCCGTAAAGATTTACAGCCTTGGAAACCCTACATAGGGTCACTAGGAGTTGGAACTGACTTCACGGCACACAAGTGTCAACAACCAACCATGAGACACCTCTAGCATCATGTTCCACTGCACAATGGATCCATTACTTCCAAAATAAAGTCTTGTTTTCCCACTAGAAATCTAGTCCTCCTTTAGTTGTCCTCATCTTAGAAAATGGTACAATTGTCTACTCAGCTTCTTAAACCTGAAGTTCAGGGATCCAACTAATAAATACAATAGACAGGACAGAGTTAAAGACTCACCAGGGGATGCCAACACCAGCGAGAGAAGGTATGATGACACGTAGAATATTTATACAGTCTCAATGCATCACCCCTCTCCCCAAAGAAGCAAACTTCTTAATTACAAAGAAAGAATCAGAGAGAAACTTGGTGGGCAGCATCCTCAGTCACGTGATCAGATGGCACACTGACCATACTGGCACAAACACAAAGTAGCCCCTGCCAAGATGCATCGAGGAGGGCTTGGCACTACTTCTATGGGACTCTTGTCAACTGAATCCAAACTGAGGGACACTATACAAAGTATCTGAGCAGTTTTACTATATTACTGTTTTTTTACAGTATTACTCACCAGAAGTGTCAAGGTAATGAAAGGAGACATGACAAGGAAACACTGTAAATACTGAGTATCTATCAGGTGCTAGGCTGGGTACAAACAGGGCCAAGGCGTTAGCTTTCTGGGGGAGGGGGAGTGCCCCAAGGACTGTGTGGAAGGAACTGAGCACAGCAGAGAGGACCATGTGTATGGGGTGGTGGGTGGGAGAAGGGACGGCACAGCAAGGGCAGCTGATGGAGGACCTGCACATGGTACACGGCAACGCAACGTGGACATCATGCATTGAGGGAAACGAACCGCTCACTGGGAGCTGTGTTCACTCTTTATATTCTGACATGTGCTTAGACTTACAGAACTGTTTGTTTTAAAAAATTACACAGTGTGGTGACCATGCTTGTCACTGATAAGGGGAAGTGAGGGAAAAACAGCAATGAAGCTGCAAGTTAAGCCCTACAATGTTCAATAGACTCCTGTGAACCCGGGTGGAGACCTGGTTGGCCAGCAGTGTGGCAAGACCTGGGGACTCTTGGGCCCAGAGTCAGTGACATAACCACAGAGGACCAGAGTGGAGAGTGAAGGGTCCAGTGGATAAGATGAGAAGGCATATGCACAAGAACACCCACACTTGCAGATAATACCCACTTAACCTGGCTTCAACGACTGGATGATCAAAGCTCAATCAGAAGAAGAAAGAAGAGGAAAAAGAGTCATCTGATACAATTTGATGAACTTGACCTACACGTATGGAAGCAGTAGCTCAAAAGAGGGAACAAATCTTTACAGCAAGGATCATTTCCACCCCCTCCACACACAGAGTAGACAGGGATGGGCAACTTGGACATTGGCTACCCAAAATGGGGGGGGCGGGGCTACAAAGGCAAGAAGTGACTGGCTTACAATCTTTCAAGAGGAAACCTAGATCCAGAGGGCATGGAGAAAGGTAGAATCTCCACTGAGTAGTATCCAATCTGTCTAGGCGGGGTTATGAAATGAAATACGGATGGGTCTCTTGTGATACAATAGTGAATAATTGTTACCACGACTGCTTGTGAGGGTTGGAAATGTAAAGGTAGACATTTTGTAGCAAGGAGGGGAGTGATTAACTTTTCAGTCTAGGAGTGGAGGTCCCTGGGACCATCAAGGGAAAAGAGCAGAGAGTGGGACCTTACCCAGAGAAGCAGTGATGCCTGAGATGGAGCCAGAGATGATGACGTGGAGAGATGGAGCAGCTGGGGACTTCAGTCCCAGAGAGGGAGAGGGGCTGTATGCTGTCGACTGGGGGACAGGCTTGTAGTGTATATACCCTTTGGTTGGTTGATGATGCATGGAGGGGATTGTAACCATGGCAATGAAACGATATACAACAGAATGAATGTAAAACTAATGTTCTCCCATGTAAACTATGACATAAAAATTATTCACCTTAATACAATGATCAGAACTAAGAAATTAGTATTGGTACAATTCTATTAACGAAACTACAGACTGTATTCAAATCGCACTAGTTTCCCCCCTAATGTTCTGTCTGGGATCCTACCTGCTGTCGGTATGGCCAACTGCGACACTTTCTCAGCATGTCCTTGTTTTTCATGACCTTGAACACTTGTGATAAGTACAGATCAATGATTTCAAGGAGCCCCGGGGGTGCAGTGGCTAAAGCTCTAGGCTACTAACTGAAGGGCAACAGTGTGAATCCACAAGCCATTGCGGGGAAGGCTGGGGCAGTCTGCTGACGTAGATTTACTCGATGGGGCAGTTCTACCCTGCCCTATAGGCCCACTGTAAGTCAGAATCAATTTGACAGAGCTTGTTCTGGTCTTTGGTCAGCTGTTTTGCAAATGTCTTTCAATGTGTGTTGGTCTGACATCTTGTATCAGACTGAGGTTCTGCAGTTGGGCCAGAAACTACACAGAAGTGCTAAGTTGTCCCGTTCTCCACATCAGAGGGAAGAGGATGCCAGTCTGTGTGATCACCTGGGTCACTTCGCTAAGGAGGTTTCCTCACTGTAAAGTCACTACTCTTCCCTTTGAAACTAACACATCTCTTGGAGGAGATGACTTCGGATTGCACGTAGCCTGTTTCTTCTCAAAAGCTCACCTGAAACTTTAACATCCCTTGGTGGATCTGGCCTGCAGCAGTTATTACTGTGGTGTTCCAGTTTTCAATTTCCCTCAAATTGCTGCAGCTCTGACCATTTGGAGCCTTCTCTTCTTCCGACCGTGTCCTTGGTTTCTGGCACAAGATACTCTAGGCTCTTGCTGTAATTTTCCTGCCCCAGCGCTGGATTCAACCATGTCTCCAAGGACATCAGGGTTTTAAAACATCATCCGATTACATTTCAGAAACCACTTTGGCAGCAGCAACGTGAAAGATGGATGAGGACTGAGCATGGAGGCTGGCAGACCAACGTCACAGTTCAGGGGAGAAATGAGGAAAGCCAGAACTTGGGTGGTAGCCTTGGTGATGCTCAAGAGGAGATGGGTTCTGGGATCTGAGAGGCTGACGTTCTAGGTGTCAGCATCAATGAGATGTTGAGGTCTTGGGGAAGGAGGAGGCAGCTTCAATGATTGCCAGGTGTTACCTCAGGTGACTGATGGTATGAACACATACACCAGCATAGCAAGAAGAGGAGGAGAGCCCACCTGGGTGGAGGGTAGCCCTGTAGTAGGCTGTGGGTGTCAGGAAAGAAGAGGAGGAGAGCCCACCTGGGTGGAGGGTAGCCCTGTAGTAGGCTGTGGGTGTCAGGAAAGAAGAGGAGGAGAGCCCACCTGGGTGGAGGGTAGCCCTGTAGTAGGCTGTGGGTGCCAGGGAAGAAGAGGAGGCAGCCACATCACTGGCTGACTGTACAAGTGATGGCAGGATCTTGTGCAGAATCACAGTGTGGGGCAGATGGGAGAACACGATATAACTGATGCGGGGGGGGGGGGGGGAGGAGGGAGCCAAGTGTCATGAAAATGGTCAACAGTGAGAGAAACAGTCGAGTATAACAGACGCACAGTACTTAAGAAGGGCAATTTGAATCAGAGAGAAGAGACAGGAGCAGAAATGCAGAGTGAAGAAAAGAGAGGTTACACTGTCGATGAGAGAGCCAAGAGCCACTGTTCTTTCTGGAAGCTTGGGTGAAAAGGAAAGGAAACCATGCCTTGCTCGCAGAGGATGCACAATTCATTTGCTGTTAACAGATGCATTCACTCAACACTGCACATCGCGAGGCACGGCAGACTTTTATGCTACAGCAGGAGCCAGAGGAAAAGAGAATTAAGAATGTGTAGGAGAAGGCAGTGGACAGCCCCATCTCCCAGGATGAAACAGGAGAATGCTGGGGAAGAGGTGGCTGGCCTTGACTGCCGTTCCAGCTTTGCTCTGAAGACTGGCAAATACAAAAGCATATTCCATTTGTACAACATTTTAATGATTTAAAGTGTCTTCTTCCAAACTTAAAGGAAAGTGACATTCTAGATCAGAGGTTGGCAAACAGATAGATGCACAGCTTGTTTTGTGTACGGCCTGCAAGCTCAGAATGACTTGTGTGCTTTTAAAGCACTGTGAACAACAAGGAAGACTATGTGACAGAGACCAAGTATGGCTCACAAACCCTCCAATCCTCCCGGGTCCTGTACACCCGGGCTCTAGATACTCTTATCTACAATCAACACTTTGAACTCCAGCCTAAGTGATATAAAAAGAAAAACAAAATGGAGAGATGACTTACAAAAGTGACCAAACAATGCTGCCAGACCTGAAATAAAAAGAAACGATGAGGAGACAGTCAGACAGACACCCCTACTGCCAGGGTCTCCTGGTCAGTCACCTGGTTTCAGGTAACAACCACTATTCTGTTTCTCTCCTCTGACCTGGGAAAATAGCCTTGAAATGGGTTTACTTGTACACACAAAAAAAAAACAAAAAAAAAAGGAGGAAAGAACCCAAAAGGTTCAGATTTGTTCCTAGTGCCACTAATTAGAAGAATAAAGAACTGGAAACGAAAATGTTAAATGGGAAGGATGAAGCAAATTATAAGGAAAGGCTAAATGAAAGAAAAACAGATGGCTATTATGGGCATCACATTGAAATATAAGAAAATTGAAACATCAAATGACTTTAAGTGCAACAATGAGGCATAAATAATATGTATGTACAGGTTACAGCTGCAACACTATCCTGAACACACTGTTAAGAACCGGAAATTAATTTAGGATGACATAAATAATTTAGCTCCCAGAAGTTTATCTTCTATAGATCTTGTGTATAAAATAGGCATTTTAAATTGAAATCCAGACTGAGCAATTCTGAAAGTAAGTCAATTAAGATTTACCTCTTAAAAGACAAGGTTTGAGACGCATGTTAAAACTAAGATGAGTTCAAACAAAGAATCATGATGTAGCAACTTGTCAAGTAGAAAATTCTTCCAGAATGAAACAAGTCTAATTCCTTGCTCTGGCCACACCCTGACCTTTCAAAAATCTACATAAAAGACAGACATTCATGTCACAACCTGTCAAACTGCTGCAAATTTTCAGCTTATGGGTTATTCTTCAGGTGGTTCAGAAGAGGCTCCTTCTAGAACCTTAAGTCCTCATGCCAATGGTCACACTTCAAGAGTAAGCCCCTTTGAAATGAAGTTCTGACACATGCTCCGACATGGATGAACCTTGAGGACACTATGTTGAGGGAACTAAGTCAGTACCAGAAGAACAGAGAGGAGCCCACTAACATGAAGTATCTAGAACAGGCAAATATATAGAGCAAAGTCCTGGTGTGGCGCTGTGGGTTAACGTGCCAGACTGCAAAGCCGTTTGAACTGCAAGGTCGGCAGTTCAAGCTCACCAGCTGCTCCTAGGAAACCCCATACAGGGTCGCTATGGGTCGGAACCGACTTGATGGCACTTAACAGCAACAGCAGAGAGAGCAGAGTTTATTAGTGGCTCCCAGGGCAGGAGAGAAGGGGCAAAGAGGGCGCCCCTGCTCGGGGATGCTGAGTGTCTGTTCTCGGGGGTGGAATCATTTGTAAAGGTTTAGTGGAGATGGTTGACCAACACAATGAATGTTCTCAACATCAGTGTCAATGAATTATATGCACAAAAAATGTTGAATAGACAGATGTTTTGTCATGATAAGCACTGGACTATGAACCACAAGGTCTGTGGTTCAAGCCTACCAGTCACTCCTTAGGAAAAAGATGAGGTTTTCTGCTCCCACAAGTGTTTAAAAAGCCTCAGAAACCCTATACAGGGTCACTGTGAGTCGGAACCGACTCAACAGCATTTAACAACAACACACACACACATTGTTAAGTGCTGTTGAGTTGGTTCTGATTCATAGCAAACCTGTATACGGTTTCCAAGGAGTAGCTATTAAGTTTGAACCACCAACCTTGTGGTTCAAACCGACCTTGCAGTCCAGTGCTTTATCCCACAGAGCCAGACCAGGACCACCCACCCACACGTATCACAGGGTAATGTTCTTGAAGCCAAAAAATGAGTTGAGTGCTGTCAAGTCGGTTCCGACTCATAGTGACCCTGTATAGGGTTTACGAGGAGCGGCTGATCGGTTTGAACTGCTGACCTGTGGACAGCAGTCTAGTAAGTCCCTTTAACTGGGGGGGGTGGGGCACTCTTAGATGTTTCCGCCTTTAATAAGTGACCAGTCAGCTCTTTTGTGCTGCAGTACACAAATGGCATGGACCGCATGAGTGTCCATAATGCAGAAGTACATTCACATTCCTACCTGCTTTCAGTCCTTGCCTTCCTGATGTAAGGAGTTAGAAAAAGAGGCCTATATGCCTTGCAAAGACAAAGAACTTTCTTTCCCTGAACCCACAGAGAAAGAACGAACTTACATTCATTTACTGTCTGTGTATTCTTCCTTTCAAGCACTGAGGCATTAAGTGACTGTAAAGAAACCACCTCTTTTCTTTTTTTAAAAGGAGACAGTGAAAGAGGATCCAATGACGTCAGTTTCAAACACACTCCCTTCTCGGTTCCCTTTAATAAACGTGCGGCACTGTCAGGATGCACTTCACTAGGGCATCTTCAGACTCAATCTCAGAACCACCTTTTTGCCTCTGATGCCTCCTTACTGTGTAACCCACTGCTGCTATACACTTCTCCAAAAGTGAAGCTGGAAATGGCTTCTGAAAACTTGCCAAGGGGATGAACACGTCTCAGTGAGTTCTTTCGTGGTGCAGGAACAAAAGCAATTACTGCTGAATAAAGAACCTGGTTTCTTCTTCCACCACATTTCCTGGCCCCAGAAATGGACTTTATTGGAATTCATCATCTGAAATAGCACAAAATTACAGACATGTACACGGACTCGATCATACTTAACGACAACAGCAAATATGGGCCAAACTAGGCTATGAAGTGCTTTCTTTGCCTCCTGTCCCTAACATATATTCAGCTATAAAGCAAAATATGAGAGCAAAAAAGTTGACTCTTATTTTAAAGAAGTTTACGTAGCATCCTGAGCTCTGACCAGATCTTAAGACTGCAGCTAGCCCCATTCTCTTAATAAAGACAACCTTCTAAAACCACCTAGTCCATCTGCTAGTCTGTTCCACCCCACTAAATAAAAATGATGCGTGCTATGCTGAAGGGACATATCACATATTAAAGCGGCACATAGACTGTACTGTCAGATGTGGAAAAACATTACCGCACCAGGAATCGCTGGATCAGATCTTCAAGGAGGCATATGAATATGAATCTATCTGCCATGAAAGGGTAGCCACAAAAGAGACAAGAAATGTGTGAAAACGTAGGATGGAGATCAAGTAAGAGGCAAGAGCTATGGGGAGCACTTGGTAGGACGGCCAAAGTTTTCTCCAAGAACCCTTATCTGATCCCTCAAGTAGATCTTCCCCTTCAATCTCCCTAAAGCCAGAAACATACAATTTTATTCTGTACTTTTATTTTTCACAACTGTAAAACTCAAGAGTACATTCTGTATGTTGTATCTGTTAACAACTGCCCTGACACTCATAATATTAGCATTTTGTTGTTGTTATGTTCCTGAGGAGCAGCTGATGAGCTTAAACCGCCGACCTTGCAGTTCAAATGGCTTTGCTGTCTGGTGCATTAAACCACAGTGCCGCACGAGGCCCTTATTTCTTGCCTGAACAACTAGAGTACCCCCATGCACACTTGTTTTTAAGGAGCTCTGGTAGTGTAGAGGTTACAAACTGGGCTGCAAACTGCAAGGTCAGCAGTTCGAAACTACCAGCTGTTCTGTGGGAGAAAAATGAGGCTTTCTGCTCCTGTAAAGATTTATAACCTCGGAAACCCTGTACAGGGTCACTATGAGGAGAAACTGACTCCACGGCACATAACAACAACAACATTGTGCATTAGGTGCAAGTTTACATAGCCAAGTTTCTTTCCAATGGTCCATGGCACTGGTCACAATTCCCACAATGTAGCAGACCTCCCTGGGTTTTGTTTCTATGAGATCAGTTTCCCTGCTTATTCCCATCAAAGTTGCCCTGTTGGTCTTATATGGTGATGGTGGTATGCCGTGGAGTTTGTTCCAACTCACAGCTACCCTGCACAGCATTTCCGAGGCTATAAATCTTTATAGGAGCAGAAAGCTCATCTTTCTCCTGTGGAACAGTAGTTTCAAACTGCTGACCTTGAGGTTAGCAGCCTGATTCGTAACCACTACGCTACCAGAGCTCCTTGTTGGTGGTATAACAGCTGACTGTTATCAGGAGCACATTCTTCACAGGTGTTATTGTTATGTTGTTGTTGTTGTTAAGTGCTATCAAGTTGGTTCCGACTCACAGCAACACTGTACAGGATTTTCAAGGAGCAGATTGAGGGTTTGAACTGCCGAACTTGCAGTTAGCAGGCCAGAGCTTATCCTACAGTGCCGTACCAGAACTCCTTGTTATTTTATCTACCTGTAGGGTAAGCACTTGACCTCAAAGTCTGTTTGAACTGCAAGGTCAGCAGTTCAAATTCACCAGCTGCTCCTCAGGAACGCTATACAGAGTCCCAATGAATCAGAACCAACTCAACAACACTTAACAACCAATGATTTGACAGAAAGGCAGCCTCTCAAGTTTGAAGGTTGTCTTTGAGCAACAGTCTACTCTTTCTCCCATTCTAACTGGGACCTACTAATGTGGCCCTGGTCAGCCAGGGCAGTAGAGGCAGCCAGTTACCAGCGTCTCTATATAGAAAAAGTGGTGACTCACGTAGGTCATTAGTCCTTCACACTAATTGTTTCCTTAAGCTTTTGGTTTTCTGCACTGTCCTTTGTTCCAAGAGGAAGAGCTCAATAGCTGCTACTCACAAGCTTTTATGACCCCAGACACTACTCATCACACGAGGATGGAGAACATTATCGCTATAAACTATGTTGCCAACTGACCTACATGTACCCTGAAACTACGGCCTTAGAACCATCACGTCCTGCAGTCCTGATCAGTCCTGACGTCTTAAGTAGTTTCTAGAACTGTGCTCCTATGTGCTCTACTGGAGTCCTGGTGCGGTACTGCAGGATCAGTACTGGACTGATAATCACAATGTCGGAGGTTCAAATCCACCAGCCGCTCCTTGGAAAGAAACCCTTTACAGGGTCTCTATGAATCAGAACTGACTTGGCGGCATATAACATAGTGCTGGTGGTGTGCCATGGTTCCGACTCTTAGCGACCCTGTATAGGGTTTCCAAGGTTGTACATCTTTACGGGAGCAGAAAGCCTCATCTTTCTCCCACGGAACAGCTGGTACTTTCCAACTGCTGACCATGGGGTTAGTAGCCCAACTAGTAAACACTACACTACCAGAGCTCCTTCATGCACACTATTAAATAAATGAGTATGTGTGTAGAATTTACAAATATGTACGTAAAACATCCTCAACCATATGTATATGGATATAGTCCCGCACTACCCCCTCACCCACTGAGCATACATTCTTACCTATGTATCTACTCCAAATGAGTTTGTTATTACGGTTGTTGCAAAATTGTTATGTGACAACATTTACTGTTGTTGCCCTGTATTCTTGCATGCCTCTCCTGATCGCCCTTTGCCCTCCCTTCCCCATAGTTAATACTTGTATACTATCTAGTGGGGAAAGCAGTGGTCCCATATGGACTGCAAATCACAAGGTCTGAGGTTTGAGCCCGTGAGTCGCTCCATGGGAAAATAAAGCTTTCTGCTCTCATTTGGAAGCACAATAAAAGGCAGGGTCACCAGGAGTTGGCACCTAGTGGACAGCACTTTACAACAATAACATCTAGTTAATGAGGCTCCACCCCTTCCTGCCTCTCCTGCCCCTGGTCATCATCAGAGTATACTTCTGTGGTCTCAGTTTGACTTTATTTCATTCAGCACAAAGTCCCCCAGATTCATCAAGTTGTAAAATGCTTTGTGTATTCATCATTATTCTGTATCATTGCACAGTATCTCATTGTATGTGTACCAGTTTGCTGATCCAATCATCCATTGACATTGTGAACCCTTCTTAAGGCCCACCAAAGGCTCCCCACAACCCCGAAAATAATTTAAATTCTCTATCACAAACTAAATGATGTGGTAAGATTTTTTTGTCCTCTACCCAGCCAGACCCCAATACACACTCAAGGAAATGTGAGTGCAAAATGCTTAATCTCATTTGGAAGCACAATAAAAGCTAACTTGAACTCAGGGGTCACAACCTGAACTCAGGAACTACAAAGTCTGCCCACCTCTCTAATCTCATTAGTTTTGAACATTTTATTGTGACTTGGGTGAAAGTTTACAGAGCAAATCAGTTTGCAGTTAAACCAATTAGTTGCAATCCCTTCAAAGTAATAGCACTTTCCCATTTCCTCCCTGAGTTTCCCATTCCCATTCACTCATCCTTCTGCCACTTCCTGCCTTCTGAACTTTGTTTTTGGACTCACCGGTTAATTGTTTTGAGGAGCATTTTCCTCTCAGGTATTCTGCTCAATTTATAGGCTGACTGTTTGGCTGAAAGGTGAGCTCTGGAGGTGGGTTCATGTCTAGGTTTGAAGAGTATCTAAGGGCCACACTCTCAGGAGTTCCACCAGCCGCTATAAGAGCAGTGAGTCTGGTCTTTTCAGTGGAATTCTGAATTCTGGTGTACATTTCCTCCCATTCTGTCATGGACTTTCTACTGTGATCCTGACAAGAGCAGTGGGTGGTAGAAGCCGGGCACCACCTACTTCTGGTCCTAAGCTAGTAAAGGCAGCAGGTGGTTCCAGTGGTCCCTTAGCCCTCGGGACTAATAGTTTCCTTTAATCTTTTCTTTTCTTCACTCTTCTTTGTTCTGGACAGGTCGAGTGCAGTTGTTTTAGCTTAGATGGTCACATGCAAGCGTTTAGGACCTCAGTCATAACTCAGCAAAGTAGAATGTACAGCATTCATGAACTTTGTTATGCTAACTGACCTAGATGCCCGCCAAGACAACTGGTCCAAAGCCCTCAAGCTGAGTCACGGACCCTTAAAGTTGTTAATAAATAAAAAGTCTGTATAACTTTTCCCCTTGTATGCTCTACTCTATGTTGTTGTTAAGTGCTGTCAAGTTGGTTCTGGCTCATAGTGACCCTATATAGGGTTTTTGAAGAGTGGCTGGAGGTTTGAACCACTGTTCTTGTGGTTCAAACCGACTTTTCGGTCCAGGGCTTACCCTACAGTGCCACACCAGGACTCCGCTCTACTATATATCTGGATATCATTGCAGCAAAGACAGAGACGTCTGCGGAAACATTTTCTGCCATGCCTTGCATATGCTCTTAGCTGTACTGCCATATGCCATCTCATACCGGCTTAGTTTACTTTCCTACCTATATATCCAAATGCTTTCATACTGTTACTGCAGGGTTGAATACATACAGCAGCACGTACCTTTGGTGTCTGATTTCTCCCAGTGTCTTCCTTTGCCTTGTCATGCTGTGCTGACCTCCCCCTTACTGTACATTGCCTTTCCCTTCACTCAAATTTACTACCTAGTAATAACTTTTCTTCTGTCCCCTCCCAGCCCTCATAACCATCATCAAAGACTGCTTCTTTCTGTTCATAAAACTTTTCTTGACTCTTTGTAACAGTGGTCTTGTTCAGTATTTGTCCTTTTGTGACTGACTCACTTCACTCAGCACGCTGTCTTCCATGTTCACCACGTTATCAGCTGTTAGTGGATTCACACGTCGTATGGAATCCCACTGGGTGGAGGACAGTTTGCTTACCTATTCATCCACTGATGGACACTTAGGTTATTTCCACCTCTTTGCTATTGTGTGAACAGTGCTGTCTGTGATGAACATGAGTGTGCGATCTACTCAAGTCACAGCTCTTACTTCTCCAGGCTAAGGACCTAGTAGTGGGATTGCTGGATGGCTTTAAGGGAAGTGCCTTAACTGTTTCCCACAGTGGCTCTGCCATTTCACAATTCCACCAGCAGCGAATGAGAGTTCTGATCTCCCCACATCCTCACCAGCATTTGTTAATTTCTGGTTTTATTCATGTATTTTTTTGGTTATCCTTCTAGTCTGACTTTATGCCGTTCTCCCCATTACTCCTTATCTCCGGTTCCCTAACTTCACCAAGTCTGCTTCTGTATCTGGACCTGAGCACTGCGGTCCCTATGGCCGCCTCCCCTCCCCAAGGTCTTCAGCTCTCCATTCCAATGGTCCTTCCTCCTGTCTAAGGCAGCAGCCACACCCGTGCTCCTGTTTACTTCCTTTATAACTCTGACAGCTCTCTGTAATTACACTTCTCCTTTACTGCCTGTCACCCAACCAGACTCCATGGATGCTGGAACCCTGTCTGTCTAGTTCACCCTAACAGCGTGCTGCTGCACATAAAAACACAAGAAAAATATAGTGACTGAATGAGCAAATTAGAGAAGCTTGGCCAGGGATCTATGGCTGGACTTAAAGCAAACTGTTTCAATAAATGTTTCATTGGCGTTGCTCACAGAATCGCAGACAATCCAGTAAGATACTTTCAGAGCTGACTCTCAGAAGTGTTTACTCCAATAAATACATCTATTCTTTCTCCATTCTTACAATTCTGATACAACCACACATTACAACACATACAATTGAAAAGATTATAGAATACAAAGTGAACAGTGAAAAATAATTCAAAACTCTCAAACACTATTATTTTCCCTACCAACCCCAGAGAGGCAGAAAGCATACACTGAGTACCTTAGGTTTCCAAGGGCTCAATCTTAAGTTTTTAAGCTGTTTATGAGACACAAGCGCAAACGGTAAATGGCAGATAACAAAGTGGAGACTCCGGGGCTTAAGATGCAAAAACTATCAGACTAGAAGCTCCGTAAGGACAATGAGGTGGTCTGTCTCCTTCACTAGTGTCTCCCAGCTTCCAGCAGTGGCTGACATTTACTGTCTATCAACGGTGTGATGACTGATCGACTAAAAATTAACCAATCCTCTGAACAGTCGAACAGTATAGCTACAATGAAATGAAGTCCATGGTATACTTCAATCATTTAGACAAGGTTAATTCTTGAACTGCAATTTATTATTGGTAAACACCAACCCACAAGCATATAGGCTACGATTGTGATGACACTTCCGAAGACTGTCACAACAGCTGTGTGACAGTGCCGACTATTTTCATAACATCCTTTCCTATCAATAGGACAGAGGACTGTAAAAAAAGAAGAACCGAAATACTTTGTTCATTCACAGCTGTAGGTGATAAAAGTTAGAACCCTTTTACTCCCCCGCTGCCCACCAACAGGGACTATAATTTTTAGGCAGGGACACAGTTGGTAGCTCCACTCACACGCTGCACAAATGGCTAAGGAGGCCAGGCAGGAAAACCAACCATACATAAAAAGAAAAGTCTCCAGTCTGCTACAATTCCCATGCTAGCTTCAGTGTGGGACGAGACGTTGGAAGTCCTTTTTACTAACCAAGTGGAAGGCTGTCCTGCAGGCCTGCGATCCATCCATGGAGAAGAAGGAGGCTCTGGCAAGAAGAGCTGGAAGACAAAACTATCACTGACCTTTCTTCACTCTTCAAAATCCCACTTTGCTCAAACTTCTGATTAGTGAGTGTGTCTATGTGTTAGAAGAAACTCACACATATGTAAGGTTTCCTACAATTCAGGGACTGAAAGATTTAAACAGTTTACATGACCAAAGTCTCAAAGTATTTTGAGCTCAGCAGTACTAAAAAAAAAAAAAGCACACTTATTCATAGGAATAGGTAACTAACTGGTTACTGATAAGTGTTGATATGACTTCAGAATTACTTCTATTCATCTTACCACACTCATATAAAAACTGCAAGCATCAAATGGTCTTTAAAATCATTCCTAAAGAGATACAGAAATGCTTTACAGATGAAGAGAATCCAGACACCACAAAAATAAACATTTAAGTTCTATACTTACGTTGACATTAGCTCCAAAAAGAAAAAAAAATAGAGAATTATTTTATTGGTCTATAAAAGGGATTTTTTTCCATGCACTTTCTGAAGTCCCCATGTTCAACAGTCTAGTTTATAAAACCTTGTCCCTCCCATTTTCCAGTTATGATACACATAGACTCTTTCAAAGTTTTATTGCTTGGAAGCTAACCATCTTTTATCTTCCTGCAAACATTCTATTTTTCTAATTTTTTAGAACAGAGAAAGACAGCAAATACTAAGTGGCGAGGGGCTATAAGAATATTTCACACTATTCCTGCAGTAGTTTGTGATGAGTAAGAGCATTCCCCACTGATTCCGGAAAAGACACAGAAGTAGTAAATGCCAGGCTGTCATTTGAAGCCTAGCCTGTCTGTTGTTCTAACAGCAAGCACTTAAGGAAGCTGGTTAAACTCCCCCACTTCCGAGCCACAGAGGCTGAGAACTCGGAGAGTAACACACAACCAGACGGAGAATGGCCATCTTTACCTGATCAAGTCTTTGACCTCCTTTCTTCTTTGGACTTTAAAGCAGAGAAACCGTGTTGTTGTTGTGCCAAGTCAGTTGCAACTCATAGTGACCCTAGGCACAATAGAACAATACCCTGCCTCGTCATGCACCAACCTCACAATCGCTTCTATGTTTGAGACCATCGCTGCTGTCACGGTGCCAATCCATCTCATTGGGGAGCTTCCTCTTCTCCAATCCTCCATTTTACCAAACACGATATCCTTCTCTGAGGACTGGTCCCTTCTGGCAATATGTCCAAAGTATGAGAGACCAAGTCTGGCCATCCTGGCTTCCAGGGACCATTCTGGCTGTATTCCTCCAATACAGACTGATTGGTTCTTTTGGCAGTCCATGGTACTTTTAACGTTCTCCTCCAATACCATAACTCAAATGCATCAATTCTCCTATGGTCTTCCTTATTCACTGTCCAATTTTCACATGCATAAGAGGTTATTGAAAATACCAAGGCTTGGGTCAGGAGCACCTTAGTCCTCAAACTGACATCTTTGCTCTTCAACACTTTAAAGAGGTCTTGTGCAGCAGACTGGCCTAATGCAATATGTCAGTTAATTTATTGACTGCTGCTTCCGCGAGTGTCGATGGTTGATCCAAGAAAAATGAAGTCTTTGACAACTTCAATCTTTTCTCCATTTATTGTGATATTATTTATTGCTTCTGTGGTGACGATTTTTGTTTTCTTTACATTGAGGTGCAATCCATACCAAAGGCTGCGGTCTTTGATCGGCATCTGTATTTTAAGTCCTCTTTACTTTCAGCAAGCAAGGTTGTATCATCTGCATATCGCAGGTTGTTAATGAGTCTTCCTCCAATCCTGATGCCACATTTTTCCTCATATAACCCAGCTTCTCGGATTATGTGCTCAGCAAACAGACTGAATAAGTATAGTGAGAGAACACAATTCTGGAGCACATCTTTCCTAATTTTAAACCATTCACTGTTACCTTGTTCTGTTTGAACAAGTGCCTCTTGGTATATGTACAGGTTCCTCATGAGTACAATGACGTGCTCTGGAATACTCATACTTCACAGTGTTGTCCATAGTTTGTCAGGATCCACATGATCAAAGGCCTTTGCATAATCAATAAAGCACAGGTAAACATCTTTCGGGTATCATCTACTTTCAGCCAAGATATATGTTACTTCAGCAGTGATATCCCTCATATCACGTCCTCTTCTGAATCCGGCTTGAACCTCTGAAAGTTCTCTGTTAATGTAGGCTTGTAGTCGTTTTTGAATGATCTTTTGCTTGCATGGGATATTAATGATACTGACGGATGATTTCTGCATTCCGCTGGGTCACCTCTCTTTGGAATGGGCACAAAGATGGATCTCCTCCAGTCAGTTGGTCAGGCACAGAAGCCACAAAACGCCTTCAAATTCTCGGGTGCAACCAGAGTCTGGCACTTGCTACATACAACAGTCCCACCACTCCACTCTCGGCCTACAATGGTAACTTCGGAATGAATTCTTCACGGGTACAGTTGTTGTTATTATGTACCATGGAGTTGGTGTCGACTAATAGCGACCCTGTATAGGGTTTCCAAGGCTGTAAACCTTTACAGGAGCAGAAAGCCTCCTCTTTCTCCCGCAGAACCACTGGTAGTTTCAAACTGCCGATCTTGAGGTTAGCAGCCGGATTCGTAACCACTATGCTACCAGAGCTCCTTCATGGGTAGAGTCCAGCCGTGATAACACATCCCAGGTAGCGGCAGCTCCTGAACCCTTCAGATGGGCACTGCAGCTCCCCACAGACTCACTGCCTGGGATTCACAGGCCAAATGACTCCATTTTGGCCCTAATGATATGTTCTTTATGGATTCTAAATTGACTTAAGCCCTGCTTTGGCATCATGAGGAGAACGGATTAACGCTTTAGACAATGGATAAGTTGGCTTTGTATTCTGGATGCTTAGCATTTATTCACCAAATTGAATTCCAAAGGCGTCAGCAGTTCTATATGAAAAGCACCTTACTGGAATCTCTAAATTATACAATTAAGATTACTTTCAGAACACTGAAGGGAATGTAAGGGACAGGGAAAACACAAATTATAAGAAGTAGATGTCTAAAGGGTAAAAAGACAAGTGACGTTCAGTTGAATTGGGTTTGGCACCTAAAACATTACTACACTCACATCAACAGTCCTCTTGTAAGAGAGAAGTAAACACTCAACGCTTTGCTTTACTTTAGGTGCATTAGTCTAACAAGACATTTTATTGATCTGCAGTATCATTTGAAACCTTCCTAAAACCACTTCAGAATTCACGTTCAGTGAAAGGAGAACTTGCGTTAAGAGCCCCAATTCAGAAGGGCTTTGCTTCCTTAGAAGCCCAGGCAAAACACTGCAATCTTCTGAAACTTGACATAGTATACTGTCACTTTTGAAAAGCTTACACAAGAACAAACAAGGTTTAATAAAACACATTTTAACAAGGCCTTCAGGGCAGATGTTCTCTCTTCAGGCAGTTGTTAGGGATGTTCGACGAACAAGGCCCAGATCCAGTCAAAGATACTCAAGACCCACGAATCTGCCATCGTGAGAGTACAAATGGTGAGCATGGCCACGTCCATGTCAGAATGCTCAGGGACTGGAGAGTATCTGAAGGAACCTCTGAACGCTAAGGAACGAACAGGCTACAATCATCATTCAAAGGCCTCTGTGTGGGTAACTACACACTCACAACTCGTGTGAATGAGAAGGAAAAACAAGCAAACACAAACAGGACGACTCAGACCTCTGCTCTGGAGAAGCTCTTCATGGAGCCAGATTCTCATCCCACCCGGCGTTATCACCGCAGGCTTATCAAAACACCAAATCCAACTCCTCAATACCCCAGAGGGCAGAGCCAAAGTGCCCCGGAGAGTTTCTGAGGTTTATCCTTACACAAGTAGGCAGCCTCATTTTTCTCCTTTGGTCAGCTGATTGGTTCACACAGTCCACCTTCAGGTTAGCAGTCAAGTGCTCAACCACTGAGCCAGTCACCAGGGTTTCTAACCACAGGCTTTACAACACATATTTCGGGGGGAGGGGCGCGGGGAGCACAACTCAATTCCTAAGGCAGGTTTTCATCATTACTGGAGAACACTGAGCAGAGTGTTGAAGGCGCATGCTCTCAGTGCTGTGAGGATGCTGAAGGTATTCATATAAATTACTCAAGAAAAGAGAATGGGGGACTAAAAACACGCTCTGCACATTATTAAGTGCTGTCAAACACGTTCCAACTCATAGCGACCCTGTATAGGGTTTCCAAGGAAAGACTAGTGGGTTTGAACCACTGACATTGTGGTTAACACTCCCATGCTTATGCTACAGCGCCACACCAGGACTCTGCCCTACACATAGTGGACTAATGGACTTCGGGGCCCACATGACATTAACCTCCAGGGAGATTTTCTGGTACCCCAGGAAAGGATATCGACACTTTCTATGTACCTATGAAACCTGGACTTCCTACAGAGATCATGCTAGTCTTCTTGAGTAGTTTCATCAGCATCATCTGAGTCAAATTTTAGATTTAAATGGCAAAATAGGCTCATCAATAATTAGGCCTTGGAGCATACCCAGATGAACAGCATTAAATAAAATGTTTGTTACAACACAAACTCTACTAGGCTGGAACAGAATAGCCAACTAAGGTCTGTACGACAGGGAAGAGGAAATGCTTTCTGTAAGTTAACAGAAATGATGCAGTGAAGCGACAAAGGCAGAAACACACCAACCTACATCAACACTCGAAGCCAAACAAAATCATCAGCTGTTGTGAGCCCTCGAGTTGATTCTGACTCATAGTGAACCTAAAAAGGACACAGCAGAACTGTCCTATTCGGTTACCTAGGCTGTAATCTTTACAGGGGTGTCCTTTTGGCACTCTAGGATAAGCACTGCACAGCTAACCTAAAATTTACACCCACCAGCCGCTCCCTGGCAACTCCATGCTGGGTTGCTATGAGTTGGAACTGACTCCACGGCAGTCTGTACAGGCGCAGAGAGCCTGGTGTTTTCCTCTGTGGGTGGACTGGTGGGTTCCAACTGCTGACCTCTCAGTGAGCAGCTGGGTGCCGGGGTTATATGGGAGCTGAGTTGTTCGTGGAACCCAACCAACTGCATCTTACAGCTGAGACAAAGTCCTAGAGAAGCTGGCAGGGCTCAGGTTAGGCTCCAAGCTCAGTGTCTCCAGTCCTCCTTCAACAAAGAACAAAATGGCAATTTACACGGCTGTCAGATTCACTGAGATACACAAATCTTGGGACCCTTTCTTTCCTTGACTCTTCAGGACTGAAAAGCTACACAGAAGAATCTTCCTTATAAAAACCTTGGTTCTCAGAAGTGAACAGAGGTCACTGGAGATGCACACAGCAGCGCCGTTTCAAATCCTTTTCACACCTACATCACTCCCCGAAACCACAATTCATGGGGAACAGGGTCTGGATTCCACATCAGCTCAAGGGGATCAAGCCAGAACCAGAGGGGCCTCTGGCACGAAGTCAAACTTCACATTTCATTTTTCCTTCCTTTAACTTTGCCAGTTACCTTTACAGTTAGTGCTTCCCCCTCTAGCCCCCCAAAAGGAAAAATGTCACCCAGGGATGAGAGTGAGGAGAGGTGGGAAAAGGGCATTGTGGAAAAGGAGTTCATTTATGGAGCTGAATGTGACTCTCGGGGGCTCTGTGCCTGCAGGTCACATCCAAGTCCTAAAGCTACATCACACTTTACTTAATGCACAAATGGTAGCCCTCTGTTCAGGTTACCGTAAGTTTTCTTGCAGTGGTTTCCAGCAGTTTCCTTTTATGTTTAAAATCTTTCAGTGTGGTAGGAATGTTATCTGATGATGCACAGAGAGACCACACCGTAAAGGAAGCTGAAGGGCTGTGGCGGGCAGACACACTGGGTTTACGGAGCTCCACCTGCTTGCTCTTCGTAGAGTCTGCATCTTTACAGATGGAAGATTTACGGCAACGCTCTGACGAGTAAGTCTACTGGCACCATTCTTCCAACAACACGTATCTGCTTTGTATCTGCATCACATTTTGGTCATTCTCAAAATATTTCAAACGTTGTCACCGTGCTATTACATTTAATAAACTATCCACACCTCCTGTCATCCAGGTGACTGCAACTTACAGGGACCTTACCTAAGGTTCTAAGGCGGCCAATTTTCTTTGGGGAGCAGAGAGTCTCATCTCTATAGATGGATGGTTTGAACTGCTGATTCGGTGGTCAGCAGTCCAGTGCTTATCCTACAGTGCCACCAGGACTGCTTTATAAAAGACTGTAATGGAGTACAAATACAACTTTCATATGAACTGAAAACCAAAAAATGAGTGTGAGTCAATGCACTGGGGGTCTGCAGCTGAACTCGCAGTATCTTCGTGGATGCCTGCACTAAATGAAAGCATGCCCCGGAACTACTTTAACACCCAGTATCGGGCCCACCGATTGGAAGAGATCCGTATCTGTGTCCATTCCAGAGAAGTGACCCAACGGAATGCAGAAATCATCAGACAATCTCTTTGAAATCCCATGACAGTAAAGTTTTACTAAAGGTCATACAGAAACAGCTGCAAGCATATACTGAGAGAGAACTTCCAGAGGTTCAAGCCCAATTCAGAAGAGGACGTGGAAAGAGGAATATCATTGCTGATGTCCAATGGATCTTGGCTGAAAGCAGAGAATCTTAGAAAGATGTTTACCTGTGCTTTATTGACTATGCAAAGGCTTTCGATTGTGTGGATCATGACAAGCTATGGACAACATTGTGAAGTATGAGTATTC
>NW_006408555.1:8047538-8055630 GCF_000296735.1 Chrysochloris asiatica
AATAGGCAAATGCACAGACACCAGGGGTGGGTGGGGGGAGTTATTACTTAACCCTTGTGCAATTCATGGAACTGAACATACAGCACCCACTCACACTTCCGACCTCACAGGTTTACTGGGAAGACGCTATCCCACTCTTTGTGCATGCTGCCATCTGGTGGGGGGGCCTGCACAACTGCGTGAATCTGAAGAAACAGATCACATCAGAGTCCTCTTGGGACATGTGTCCAACTGGTGGTTGATGTGTGCCATCAAGGGGTCCCGACTCATAGTGATCCCATATAGGGTGTGCCGCCACAGGATAAGCACTTGACTACAAGGTTGGCATGAATTGTAAGGTCCATAGTTCAAACTTACCAGCCATTCCTCGGAAATCCTAAACAGGGTCGCTATGAGTCAAACCAACTCGAAAGCGCTTAACAACAACAACAAGAAGAGATATTACGGGAGCAGAAAGCCTCATCTTTCTCCTGTGGAGCAGCTGAGATCTCAGTTAGCAGCCTGACTTGTAAACCACTCCACTCCCAGGTTTCCTTTTTGTCACCCTAACTATCCAAATCCATTACTACCTCAAAAAATTTTCATTTCATTCAAAATGCCTTCCACTAATAAAAGAGACATGGCTCCAACAAAAATTCTAAGACGGGTTAAGAGAAACTCTGGCAAGAGTGTGAGGACTGCACATGATAAAAGTTTTGCTGTGTAGTGTGACCACAGTAAAAATGAAACACCTTGTTTCTAAGAGGTTGCAAGGATCAAGGATCAAATACTTTGAAGGAGACTTAAAAGCAATCATTTTAAAAGAACTCCAAGAACCTTTTACCACTTCAAAAGCTAAATATTCTTAAAACAGTCACGGAAAAAAAAAAAGATAGCAGATAATGAATGATTCTTCCCTACCTACTACTCCAGGGTCCCTGGGTGGTACAAATGGTTAAGACACTTGGCTGCTAACCAAAGGGTTGCAGGATCGTGTTGACCTAGAGAAGCTTCAGAAGCAAGGCCTGGTGACCTACTGCCGAAAAGGCAGCTATTGAAAATCCTAGGGAACATAGTACTACTCTTACACATCTAATAGTTGTTGCTGTTCAGTGCTGTGGAGTCAGTTCTGATTCATAGCGACCCTGTATAGGGTTTCTGGGGAGCGGCTGCTAGATTCAAACCGCCAATCTTGCAGTTAGCAGTCCAGTGCTTATCCTACAGCACCAACCCAGGACACGTATGGGATCACCATAAGTCAGCATTGACTTAACAGCAGCTGGGGAAAACCTACTGTACTACACAAAACAGTTGAAAATGAGAATCAACATGAGACAGTATGTGAAAGTGCTTGACAAGCACTGAAAATGCAAACCCACTATAAGCCCGCACATACGGAGATAGTCATCAGTTACAAGTTGTAGAGCAGCAGTCAAAAGATGAAATCACTACATCACTAGAGTTAAGTGGATTGATTTACAACACTTCAGAAGTAAACTTTTAGGGTTGGAACCACAAGTTTGGTGGTTTGAGCCCACCAGCATCTCTGCAGGAGAAAGATAAAGACTTCTGCTCCCACAAAGATTGAGGAAGCCTCAGAAACCCTACCCAGGATCAATCTGAGTGGGAACTTACTCCAAGGCACTCCACAAATGCTGTAACTTGGCTATGATAAAAGAGTAGAAACTGGGCATCATTAATATCACATCTAACCCTAGTTTGACAATTAAGTACTAGTGAGTTGCTATGGGTCGGAATTGACTCGATGGCACTTAACAACAACAACAACCTCCTCCCATAGTACAAACACCAATGCTCACTGAGACTGTTTCCTTATTCAGAAAGTGACAGGATCGCACTCAAAGAGACTGGAGGTTCCTTTTGGCCCTGTTACTGTGATTAGTAACATTTCACACTTGTTGCTGTTAGCTGTCACTGAGTCAGCTCCAACTCATGGGTACTTTACATGTAACAGAAGTAAACACTGCCCCGCCTGTGCTGTCTTCATGATCATTTTATACACACATATTGCTGCTAACAGTAAGCAACATTTCACATTACTAAAAAGTCTCACTACAAGCTGGCAGTCTCAAATGGATGATACCTCACCTTTTCCAGGGAAACAGATAAACTACTTCCTTTGTAGGCCTTTTTACAGACCTGTGAGGTATGCAAAGCTGTTACATATAGTTTCGCAGGGTGGGTCAAAAAAGTGAAAGAGAGAAAAGGCACACTTGATGTCTCATTTATGAGACCAGTGGACTTAAATCCAGATTAAGTAATTTTACCAACAACTGACAGCTCATCAGAGTGCAACCTGGATGCAGACAGCAGGTCTACAAGTGCTCAGCCCAATGCTCTTGTTAATTAGGAACTACTGAATGTCTAATACGGAGCTGTGGTATGATGCTATAGGATGAGTACTGGACTGCTAACCACAAGGTCAGCGGTTCAAATCCACTAGCCGCTCCTTGGAAGAAACCCTATAAATGGTCGCTGTGAATCAGAACCAGCTTGATGGCACTTAACAACAACCATGGAGGTGAATGGAATCCTGGTGGTACAGTGGTTCAGCCCTCAGCTGCTAACCAAAAGGCAAGTGGATGAAACCTGCGAGCGGGTCCATGGGAGAGAGACGAGGCCATCTGCTTGGGAACCCTACGGGCCAGTCCTGCTCTGTCTACTCAGGTTGCTATGAGTAGCAATCAGCTCAGCGGCAACAGGTCTGGGTTTCTGGTGACTTGTTGTTGCGAAGCGCCATCGAGTCGGTTCCGACCCATAGCGACCCTGTATAGCAACCCGAGGAGCAGCTGATGAGCTTGAACCACCAACCTTGCAGTTCAAACGGCTTTGCAGTATGGCACATTAACCCACAGCACCACACCAGGACTCCTTTTGGTGACTAGCGACATGCAACAGAGCTAATTCTAATCAACATCTAATTTGCTATGGTAGAAGGCAGTCATTACATTCAACACAGTCACTAAATAACTAAAAAAACAAACACAACCCACTAGCAAGGAGTCGATTCTGACTCCGTGACTTTATGTACGGTTTCTGAGGCTGGAAATCTTTACAGGAGCAGAAAGCCTCTTTCTTCTATAGTTGGTGGATTCAAACTGCTGACCTTGTAGCAAGCAGTTCAACACATAAACCACTATACCACCAAGACTCCTCAGCACTCTTGTTTCTGGGTGCTATGGATACAGCAACGAACAACACAAAAATTCCTGACCTCATGGAAAAATTTTAGAGCAGCTGAGGACTCTAGACTTAGCGAAAGAGAAAGGCTGTGTGCTGGTGGCTAGGAGGCAAAGTCACAGAATGCGCTCTTTGGTTGTTTAAATGATTTTATATTCCTGAGTGTTTTTTGTTATTACTCCCCACCCACCCCCACCCCCCACAAAACAAAACAGAGGGAATAGAAGCAAATACTGTTGAATGAGGATACTCAGAGGAGACCGTAATCACTGCAATGAAACGATGAATGTAAAATGGATGTTCCCCTATGTAAATTATCACTCAATTCACAATAAAAACTTTAAAAAAAAAAAAACCCCTGGCCTCATGGAGCTTACATGTGGTTGGGGAACATGGACCAACAGGATGAGTAAAATACAGGGCAAACTGTAGCACTGAATGTTAAGGGGAAAAATGAAATACAGAAAGGGATGGGATAGAAAACATGCAGTTGGCAATTTTCAATAAGCACTCTACTGCTAACTGCAAGGTCAGCCGTTCAAATCCATCAGCTGCTCCTTAGAAACCCTATTCAGGGTCGCTATGAGCTGGAAGGCACTTAACAATAACACATGCCATTTAAAAAACTATAATAACAATGATGCATCTCAAGTTGTTTCCCTCAGCCTGACCTCAAAACAGGGAACACTTGGGAGACAGGGTAGACGCCGCCTGTCTGCTGACTTCAACTTGATATATTGATTGTTCAAATCCCTGAACGGCCCAGTATGAGACATTCATCAGATTGGCAAAGTCAGTGGAAAGTTGGGGGCATTTTCTCCCCGCTTTTAAACCCACAAAGGAAGAGTGCAAACGTGTTTACAAAAGACAGCCAGGAGAAGTCACACACAGAACCACTAGAACTGCTTCTGAGTTAGCAGAAATGCTTCCTACTGTATAAACATGTAGTTTCTGCGACACTCTGCTTGGGCAAAGGCACATCTCATTGTGCTTTTTCTGATCTGTCAATTCCAGTGACATTCTCTACACCAGTCTGTACACAACTAACTTATAGGGCGGTGTCTCTAGCTTTTATTAGCATTTTTTGCTATGATTATAAAGATGCAACGCAGTTTGCAGGAAGAGTTGATGCAAGTAAAGATACCGGTCTCCAGCAAAATCGGATACACTTGTACAAGCAGTCTGATCAACCTTTCATTAACCTGCTTAGATCAGCTGGTCAGTCGGGTTAAGCTTTGTTTTCCTCCAGTTTAAAAAAAAAGCTCTCTGAGTCGCTAAAAGGCTCTCACGATGCTGGGGTGGCTGACTCCACGTTAAGTGAATCCCCCGCGCCGGACAAGCTCCGGGTCCAGCGACTCCTCGGGAGCGGATGCCGCGGGGCTTCGCTTGCCTCGGGAGGGCGGAGGTTTGGGGTCTGCCCGGCGAGCAGGAGCTCCGGCGGTATTCGGAGGCTGGGCGCCTGCAAACTTCACCGAGACCCGCGAGCTGGGCCCGGGCCAGGGGGCGGCCCTTCCCGGCGCGGCGCCGCCCTGTGGCGGGCGCGGTCCGGGGTCCTCACCTGATGTACGGGCTAGCCGCCGCCAGGATGTTCTTCTGCACCGGGATCTCCTCCCCGTCGAGGACAAGGTGAGCGTCGCAGAAGCGGGACTCTTCGCGGAAAGAGCTGAGCGCTCGCAGCAGACGCGCAGCGTGTTGAGGGTCGGACACGGCGCTGCCCTCGGCCATGACGCCCCGCAGACACCGGCCCGCACCGCCCTCTCCTCAGCCGGCCGGACCCCTCGCGCCACCCGTGTCCGGCGCACGTCTCGGCCACACGTCTTGCACGCGAGTTCGCCCGCCGGGCCCGGCTCTCAGGAATCAGGGAACTAGCGGGAGGCTCCGGAACGCGCCTGCGCCATTCACTGTGCGCGGAGCCGGAGGCTTTAAGAGGCAGCGACGTTACGTCATTTCTCCGCGACGCCCCCGCTCCCTCCTTCTCCACCTTCCCGCCCTATGTCGCCAGAGGCGGCCAATCAGAAGCCTCTTTCCTATTCCGAAGTGGCCGGTCAGCGATGAGAGCACCTTGAGTGCGGTGGGGAGAAGTCCAGTCCCCTTCCGTGGTCGCTGCAGCAATGGAGGGAGGTTCAGGCAGGCTAGGACTCTAGTTCAGCGCGTGGGCTCTGGAGCCGGCGTGTTTGAATCTGAGTCTCACCTCTTCCACTTAGGAACTGTGTGGCCATGGGTAAGGTGCCTATCCATCCTCAATTTTCCTATCTGCAAAAGAAGACATCTTCTAGCTTTGTGTTAGATAACGCAGGGGCTAGCGTGCATTATTTACTAGAGAGGGGTTTAGCAGGTAAGTGCACCAAGGCCATGGTAATCAGTGCTTGAAAAGATGCTTTGGCCGCTTGGTAGGGAGAAGTAGCAGATGAAGCTAGAGAAGTAAGCAGGGGGCCGTAGATTTTAACAAGGCAATTGATCTTGGTCTTGTAGTTGTTGGGAACTATGGAAAGTTTTTAAGCAGAGTTTTATAAAGATCCCGCAGTTGCTGCTTGGAGAATGGAGTTGGAGGGCGGTGAGAAGATACCAGGATATTGTCTGGCGGTGTAGGATAAGCACTGGACTGGTACCCGTCAGGTCGTCAGTTCTAACCCACCAGCCACTCTCGGAAACCCAGTTGCTGTGAGTTGGAAGCAACTCGACTGGCCACAACAACAAGGAAAGGAATGGTGGCCTGGCTGGAATGATGATGGAAGTGGATAAAAGTGAATGCCTTTAAGAGAACAGACAGAATTTTGAGGGAGAGACAATCCAAGATAATGTTCTAGGTTAAGTGAATAACTGTGGATGTTGATACCTCTGAGAAAGAGATAGAAAACTCTGGAGGGGTAGAATAGAAAGACAGGGCTTCAGATCTGACCAGGCTCCCCACGCAGAGAAGATGAGGGTTGTGCCAGAAAGCCACTGGGTCAGCTCAGCTTGCAAAGCAAGCCCCAGACTCAGAGGTTTCCCTGGAGATTGCTGAGGGATATGGGAATGTAGACTGTAGCTATAATTTTGTGCAAACATTAGACATTTTGTGCAAATGGGTGCTCAGTAAGCTTCCAAAGAACTAGCGGGAGTTTATGAGGACCAAGGACCAGAGAAAGTGGACAGGATTTGATTGGATCAGGCTTCTCAGACTCAGCCTGTATCAGCCCAGGCTTCGAAGTCCATGGCAAGAATCAGTGTGTGTTAACTGCTTTCAGGGCAGGATAATATCTGGGAGAAGGATGCTATTAGAGACATTCGAGACATTTTCTGTTCCTTCTTCAAATACTGTATTGTATTTATGGATGAAATGATAAAATGCCAAGGATTTGCTTCCAATGATGGCAAGTGGGTGGGGTATAGATAGTCATCCGTGGCCATGATACACTAATTGTTGAAGCCAGTTATGGGTATGTGGGGATTCATTATACTGTTGTCTGTACTTTTGTGCACACTGCAAAATTACAGAATAAAAACTGAAGAACAAACAAGAAAAGCAGCTCCAGCTTATCTTCTCCATGACACCTGCTCAGTTCCACTCCCTGGGAGCAGTTGACACACCTTCCTCCAAGTAGCTACTGTACTTTGAACATCGCTCTGGGAGGAAACTTACTGTACTGGTTTTTTTTTTTTTTTTTTTTTTTTTATGGTTTATCTTGATGCCCAGGTACCTGTCACACTGCCTGGCACCTAGTAGTGCTCAATGACTCTTAGGTGGATGGAGAGATTAAAACTGTGGTGACTACCAGCCGCTGAATGCATTTTTTTCTGAATTGTATGCTCTTCTTAGTTCATTTCTGTTGGCCTTTTCCCCCTCAAATGGACTATTGTTAAGGTCAGAGATGATCTATCTATATGACAGGGCAGGTTTCTGCACAGTGTTACATATTTGGTAAATACTTACTGATTAATTGCTTAAGATGCTGGTGTATTCTTCAGATATCAGAGGTTCAAAACAGAGCTCAAATAACAGAATGACAATGAGGTGATCAGTTGTCCCAGAAGGGGCACACTGCCTTTGATAAAGTACCTGGAAGTGAGCGGGGGATCAGGTAGGCAAGCTCTTCCTCCTGGTAGAGGTGAGCCTTCTCAGAAGGAAGCAGTGGAATGGCCTAGACAGGAGAGCAGAGACAGACAAGCGTCAGTCAGGGCACAGGTGCTTATTGACTTGAGTAGTGGGTCAGTTGTATAACAGACAGCTAATCAACAAGGAGCTCTGGTAGCGTAGTGGTTATGAATCGGCTGCAAATCTCAAGGTCAGCAGTTCAAAACTACCAGCTGTTCCGCGGGAGAAAGATGAGGCTTTCTGCTCCTGTAAAGATTTACAGCCTCAGAAACCCTGTACAGGGTCACTGTGAGTTAGAACCGACTCCACAGCACACAACAATAATCGCCAAAAGACCAACGCACTTTCAGGACCTCTCCCACTGCTCACAGTACTCCCCACCACCCTTCTTTGCTTACTCATCTGCACCCTTCCAAACCCAGCCAGTGGGGCTGTCAGGAAATCTCCAAGCAGCTTCCCCAGACAAAAACATTCCAGCACTTCTGCTCCCGAGCTATGCCACATGCATGCTTGCTGTCTGCACGTATCACCCTGCACTGTCCCGGATTGTCCCTGACTGGATTGGGAGCTTCTCCGGCACGTTGTTCGGTGCCTTCGAGTCGTCTCTGACTCATAGCGACCCTGTGCACAACAGAACACAACACTGCTGCTCCTGCCCCATCCTCACAGTCTGTTGGAGTCCATTGTTGTAATCACTATGCCAATCCAGCTCATTGAGGCTCTTCCTCTTTGTTTTTTGTTTTGTTTGTTTGTTTGTTTGTTTTGACCCTCTACTTTACCTTGATTGTAAAGTGTTGAAGAGCAAAGATGTCAGCTTGAGGACTAAGGTGAGCCTGA
>NW_006408555.1:8055730-8056604 GCF_000296735.1 Chrysochloris asiatica
GGCAGTGTTTCATTCTGTTTTGTATAGGGTCACTATGAGTTGGTACTGACTCGACGGCACCTAACAACAACAACAAATGACAAAGTTGGCTTGGCTCCTTTTTGATGGGCATACAAGAAGCCCTAACTACCGCTGCTTCTAAGCCATACAGCTTTAGATTAGTTACGACAGTTATTTAAACTAGGCTAACTAAAACACAAGAAACAAAGCTCAGATTTTCACAAAACTTCGGGGATTACAGACTTTTGAAAGTTTCAGTTTCAGAAGGGGAAGCAAGATAAGAAACATCAACTTTCAGAATGTACAAAATTCATGTGGGTTTTAATATAAACCTTTAAAGGTTCTTTCAAATAAAACAGATGTATTATAAAAGCCCTATATTTTGGGTAATTATAAACATGGAATTATCATTGTTGTTGTTAAGTGCCATCGAGCTGGTTCCAACTCATAGCGACCCTGTAGGGTTTCTGATGAGTGGCTGGTGAGTTTGAACAGACAACCTTGCAGTTCCATGCATTATCTAACAGCACCACAGCAGTAATCACACTTCTAGGTATATAACTGGAAGGCTTTAAGAGCAGGAATGCAAACAGACACCTGTACACCAATGTTCACTTCAACACTATACATAAATGTCAATGGTGGAAACTACCTAATGTCCACCAACAGATTAATGGATAAACAAAATAAGGCACATGTCTACAATGGGCTATCACTCAGTCATAGAAAGAAATAGGGTGCTGATACCTGCTACAATTTGGATAAACCCTGAAAACATTATGCTGAATGAAACAGACAAAAGAAGAGTACATGCTTCCACTGACATGAAATACCTAGAATAGGCAAATGCACAGACACCAGGGGTGGGTGGGTG
>NW_006408555.1:8065929-8070709 GCF_000296735.1 Chrysochloris asiatica
ACTGCAAAGCTGTTTGAACTGCAAGGTCGGTGGTTCAAGCTCACCAGCTGCTCCTCGGAAACCCTATACAGGGTTGCTATGGGTCGGAACCGACTCGACGGCACTTCACAACAACAATTGTACCTTGAATGATGTCCTTCTCCAGGGACTGGTCTTTCCTGATACCTTGTCCAAACACGAGATACAAAGTCTCTAGCATAAAACCAGTTTATATTCATCCATGTTCCTAGAGATTTGCATGGTGCCTGGCGCTTAGTAGGTGACCCTGGAATGCTCTGCACCGTTAGGTTTAGAGCAGTGGTGGGAAATCAGACACATGAGTGCAGCAGGGAGGGTTTAAGACTAGGGTGGTATGGGAATTACAGGAAACTAAGTAACACCCCTGTCCAAAATGGGTGGCTGCCACTTAGTTCCAGGTGATTGTCCACTGAGACAAGGTGCTGACCGATCTAATCACACCTGAAGAATTCTGAGAGCTCATGTGTACATGAGAAATGCCATCATTTTTTAACTTTAGCAAAGAATTCCATTTGGGGGAAAAATGCAGCATGGTTCATATAAAAATATGTCTGCAGACAGGATTGGGCTTTAATTAATTTCCAGAGGTCACCAGAAACCCATCTTAAGTTTATTAAAAAGGGTGTGAACAATCAAAAGACTACTTTCTCAATAAAATTGTGTTGGCTGACCTCAGGTGCCCCGGGAGCACTCATCCTGGTGCTTTGGGAAAGGGAGCGGGGCCTCCATGTGGGAAGAAGGACTGCGCAGGTGGGCATCCCAGCTTAGCCTCCCAATGGCGGTAGGAGTCGCACCTGATTTTACAGGCTTTCTGGGTATTGCTCAAACGGAGCCACCCTGGGTAGATTTCTGCCCATGAGATTGTTGTATTGATTGTTACTGTTTCCCCACATTCCGTAGCTATCTGACATCAACTGCCAATTGTGAAACATGGAATCTTCTAGATCAGATGTTGTCTTGGCAGTTTCAGTCTCTGCTGGTTTAAAGGCTAAACAACACCCAGGAAAAGGAATTTTTCTCCCCCTAAACAGCCTTCTTTTGATGTGTGTGAAGGATGTCCACAAATTACTAACAGTACTGACTCATTCAACGTATGCTTATTAAACACGTGAGATATAATGCATAGGAGCACGTGTTGCACGGTGGTTAAGTGCTATGGCTGCTAATTGAAAGACCAGCAGTACGAACCCACCAGCCACTCCTCAGGAGAAAGATGAGTCGATCTGTTCCTGGAAAGACCACAGCCTTGGAAACCGTAGGGGTCAATTCTACCCCGTCCTTTATTGGTCAGTACAAGTGGGAATCAACTAGGGCAGTGAGTTGGGTTCTGTGATACATGCTGCAGGTACAAGGCTGATGACACAGATCTAGTGATCTCAGAGGGATGGTAGACAGTCTACTTTCTGTTTGTCTCTGTTTATTTTGTCTACACTGAGCATGTGCAACTTTTACAATCAGCAAAGAATAAGGAAGCACTCTCCATTGCTTTAGTGTGGGAAAACCAACCCTCAAGAGAAGACTTATCTTGGGGTTAGAGGTTCTGTTTTCTAAGGTGTTAAAGAGAGAAGAGGCTAATGAGAATCTAGTAAAGAGAAGTGGTGTAGAGAAAAGAAACAAACCCCTGGAAACCTCTTTAAAAACATCGAACTCAATGGGCTCATTTTATTGTTGAGGAAAGTGAAGTCAAGATGAGCAGAGGACTCTGTCAAAGTCATACACGTGACCTGGTCTGGCAGAGCCTAGACCGAGCCCCAGGTGCCCCTCCTTGCAGCCCTGTAAGCTTTTCCATGACACCATGTTGACTCTTCTTAAACATTCATTTGGTTGAGGCGGCCTCTCTGGATTCATTTTAAAGGAGTCTATCAGATCCTTTATTGGGTAAACCTGTCATTGGTCCAAATCTAAATATAGCTCTTTTCTTTCCGAAAATCTCAGCTCTTTCAAATTGCTGACTCAGAATGTCTCAGTATTTATACGACTTGAGAGTTCCCTATATTTACTGAGATGCTCAGAGAAGTATCTCAGACACTAGTGAGCTACTGAGTCCTGATGAAGTACCATGAAGACAGCTACTCTTTCTGTACACATCCATACTGTGTTCCTTGGCCCCAGCTCAGGGCCCAACATGCAGTAGGTGCTTAGGAAACGTTTGCTGAATGAATACATGTAGTTAGGAAAGGAGAACTGAGATTTTTCTATGCATAATGGATTTTTTTCAGATGTTGTTTCTCATCCTTCTCCAGACTGGTATATCCGGTAGCCTTCTTGACATCTCCAATTGAATAAACATCTGGTTCTTGTTAATTACCACCTAGTTGGTTCTGACTCATAGCGACCTGGTATACAATTTCCAAGGAGTAGTTGGTAGGTTTGAACCGCCCACCTTGCGGTTAGTAATTCAGTGCTTATACTTACTATAATGCCATATCAGGACTCCAAACATCTGGTACTTAATGTGATTTTGCCCCTTAAACCTAATCCTCCACCATTCGTTTACCCAAGGGCAGAAACTTGGGATCATTTTTTACCTCTGTCTTTTACCTTTCATCCAGTTCACCAGCACACTCTACGACTCTTCCTCAGGTCGTCTCCTGAACTCAGTTCCTCTCACAGCCTCCAGCAGGGTCTAGTGCAGCCACCATCAGCACTGCCCAAGCTCCTGCAAGAGCCTCCTCACTGTTGTCCCTGCTTTTCCTGTTGTTCCTCCTGTCCTGTTCTCCCCCACCCCGAATACCAATAATAATAATAATAATAATAAAGTCCTTCTCAGAACCTTAAATTGTGGCCTTACTTGGAACTAGGGTCTTTGTAGAGGTTTTAGTTAAAATGAAGTCATTCTGAAATTGGGGGGTGGGGTGCTCTAAATTCAGCATGACTGGTGCTTTCATATTTTAAAAAATGAAGAAGCCAGAAGTAGAGAGAGAATGGAGGCAAAGATTGGAGTGATGTGTCTACAAGCCAAGGGACTCTAAGGATTGCTGCCACCAACAGAAGCTAAGCATGAATGGAATAGACTCCACAAAAGCATTCAGCGAGAACAGGGCTATACCAACACCTTGACTAAACAGCCTCCAGACCTTTGATTGGATAAATGTCTGTTGTGTTAAGCCACCCAGTTTGTGGTAATTTGTTTCAGGAGTTCAAGGCATGAATATATCCCTTATAAATTCTTTCTCCCATAAATTAATCACATTAAGCCACTTCCCAATGGTGGCTTCCCATCAATCCTCACTCAGAAGTTGAGAGCATTTGCTGGTGGGACCCTGAAGATAGAGGTGAAGACAGTAGATTTTCTCATTGTAACTCTTTTATTCCATGCTCTGTACCTTTAAAAAAGAAAAAAAAAAAAAACAACACACAACACAATATTAAAATTCATGTCTGTATTTTCTGAAATAGGTCAGATCACTTCCTTAGGCAGCAAGTTTTGAAACTACTTAACACTTCATTACATTTCTTTTTCTCCGGAAAACTGTGTTGAGGCATCTGTAACAGAGAGTGAGGCGCATTGATCTCTAGTGAATCTTACCGTTTGCATTTACCCGTGAAGTCAGCATGTGGACCACCATGTGGAACATTTCCAGTAGATGTGAAAGCTCCCTCAGGCCTCTTTCCAGTCAGTTCTGCCCAGAGGGGACCACTCTTCAAACTTCTTTCACTATTGATTAGTTTTGCTTATTCTTGAACTTTTGTGGCTGGCTTCCTTCACTCAATGTAATGCCTTTGAAATTCTTCCATTGTGCGTCTTGTAGCAGTAGTTGGTTTTTCAGTGTTTTTAGTTTATATCCTGTGTAATTGCACCATAATTTACTTGTCCTTTTTCCCATTGGTGGACATTTGGATGGTTTCCAGTTTGGGGCTATTATGATGAAACTGCTTTGAGCATTCTTAAATCTTTTGTTGGATGTATAGACTTTTTTCCACTTGGGAATGTGCCCAAGAATTCAATTGCTGGACCAGAGGAGAGGCATATGCTCAGATTGAGTACTTACTACCAGTTTCACATAGTGGTTGAGCCAAACTGATCTCCTATAAGTAATGTGTGAAAGTTACAGTTGCTCCACATCCTCTAGTAATTGGTGGTGTCAGTCTTAATTACACCCATTCACTGGGTGTGTAGTGGTATCTCGTTTTAATTTGTTTCCCTAATGAATAATGATGTTGAGTACCATTTTGTGTACTTTCTGACCATTGGAGATAATTCAGTGACATTGATGACATTTTTCAAATTGTGTAACTCTTCTCACTTGTACATAGATACTGTCCATTTCTGAGTTGCTCCTCCTTCATTCACACAAACTCACTGCCCACTAAGGTTCCTAGCTGACTTGCCAGTTGCTGATGTCAATTTCATTGCCTACAAATAGATCTTCAAACAGCACCATGCTCAAGGCAGGCGTTCTTTGCTAGTTAAGCTAAACTATTGTTTGGTTTTAAGAAGACTTCAGAAGGGAATTTTAAAATCTAAGGTTGAAAAATTATCTCAGGCTATTAGTGTCAAGGGTTCATCCAGTCTCCATGGCTCCAGAAAGTCTTGATTTCATGAGAATTTGAAATTCTTTTCTGCATTGTTTTCTCTTTATCAAAAGGGGGTCCAAGAGAGCAAATAAGATAGCGGATTGGGTGGATGTGTAGTACAGAGGTCCAACAACAACAACACAGAATAACCGGCCAAGCAGGCTCAGGGGATGGTCCCAGAACTCTGAACCACATATAAAGGAATACTTAGAAGGTTGGAAGGCTCACAGCTGGGGGAATTTGT
>NW_006408555.1:8075670-8093565 GCF_000296735.1 Chrysochloris asiatica
TTTGATGACATTTAATCTATCAGTCTTTTCATTTATGATGAGTGCTTTTCATGTTCTATTTTAAGAAATCTTTGCAATCAAGATGATACACTCTTTTGGAACCTTTTTTGTTTCTCCTTCAATGTTTAGGTCTGTGAATAACCTCATGCATTTTCTTAAATCCAGCTCAAAATTCAATTCTTTAAAGACATATTCATCCAAGCTTTTAGTCAACAAAAATTTTAAGCATTTACCAAATATAGAAGGGTCCCTGGTGATGCAGAGGGTTATGTGCTTGGCTCCTAACCAACATGTCAGTGGTTTTAAAACAGTAGCCACTCCAACAGAGAAAGATGAGGCAGTCTGCTTCAGAGAACAGTCACAGCCTTGGACGCCCTCTGGAACAGTTCTAGTTTGTCCTACAGTGTTGCTGAATCAGAACCAACTCAATGCTGGTAAGGTACCCTATACAGTGAAACCTACAAAAGCTGGGAACTATGTAAGGCAATAACTTGTCAGTGAAGGCAAATTAAAGATGCTTTCGTCTAAAACGAATAGTAGAAAAATGGTAAGACTGGAACCCTGTCAAAGGGAAACTTGTGATACCCAGAAAAACAAAGCAGTCCTGCCAAGTTCCGGCTCTTACAGGTTCTCCAAGTACCGGGCACTTGGAGACTAGAAGCAGCCAGAATGAGTGTTTAAAGAGCTTACAGGCTAATATGGAGGGTGAGACTTGTACTTGGATACTATCTGTTGTTGCGGTTGTTAGGTGCCATCAAGTCAATACCGACTCAGCAACCGGATGAAACACTGCCCAGTCCTGGACTAACCTCCCAATCGTTGCTATGAATGAATCCATTGCTGCTGCCACTGTGCCAGTCCATCTCATTGGGGGTCTTCCTCTTTTTCTACTACCCTCCACTTTACCAAACATAGTATCTTTTTCCAGTGACTGGTCCCTCCTGACAATATGTCCAAAGTATGAGAAACCAAGTCTGCCCATCTTGGCCTCCATGGAGCGCTCCAGCCACACTGCACTTCTTCCAACACAGATCTCTTGGTTCTTTTGGCAGCCCATGGCACTTTAAATATTCTCCTCCAACACCATAACTCAAAAGCATCAATTCTTTTACAGTCTTCCTTATTCACTGACCAACTTTCACATGCATGTGAGGTTATTGAAAATGTCATGGCTTGGGTCAGGCGCACCTTAGTCCTCAAACTCACATCTTTGCTCTTCAACATTTTAAAGATTTCTTGTGCAGCAGATTGGCATAATGCAATATGTCAGTTGATTTATTGACTGCTGCTTTCATGTGTTGATGGTTAATCCAAGCAAAATGAAGTCATTGACAACTTCAGTCTTTTCTCCATTTATCTTTATGTTGTTTATTGGTCCACTGGTGAGGATTTTTGTTTTCTTCACATTGAGATGCAATCCATACCAAAGACTGTGATCTTTGATCTTCATCAGTAAGTATTTTAAGTCCTCTTCACTTTCAGCAAGCAAAGTTGTATCATCTGCGTATCGCAGATGCTACGATGCCACGATGCCACGTTTTTCTACATATAACCCAGCTTCTTGGATTATTTGCTCAGCAAACAGATTGAATACGTATGGTGAAAGAATACAAACCTGGTGCACACCTTTCCTAATTTTAAACCAGTCAGTGCTCCCTTGTTCTCTTCACACAACTACCTATTGGTCCATGTACAAATCCCTCATGAGCACACTTAAGTGTTCTGGAATACTCATTCTAAACAATGTTGTCCATAGCTTGTCATGATCCACACAATCGAAAGCCATTGCATAGTCGATAAAGCACAGGTAAACATCTTTATGGCATTCTCTACTTGTAGCCAAGATCCATCTGACATCAGCAGTGATATCCCTCGTTCCATGGCCTCTTCTGAATTTAGCTTGAACATCTGGAAGTTCTCTGTCAATATATGGTTGCAGCCCATTTTGTATTACTTTTAGTAAAAACTTTACTCGCATGGGATATCAATGATATGTCTGATGATTTCTACATTCTGTTGGGTCACCTCTCTATTGAATGAGGACAAATACAGGTCTCTTCCAGTCAGTTGGGCAGGTAGTTAGTTGTCTTCTAAATTCCTTGGCATAGATGAGTGAGTGCCTCCAGTGCTGCGTTCTTTCTTTCTTTCTTTTTTAAGTTTCTATTGTGAATTGAATGATAGTTTACATGGGAGAACACCAGTTTTATACTCATCCTATCATATTTTGTTTCACTGCAATGATTATAATCCCTTCCGTGTATCATTATTCAACAGTATTTGCTTCTATTCCCTCTGGGTTTTTTTGTTTTTGTTTTTGGATGTACATAAAAACATTCAGGAATATATAATCATTTAAACAATTAAAGGGCACATTAGTTTGTTGGAAGATTTCCATTTATATTCCATCTATTTCCGGTGCCTTTTTCTTTTTTGGAGTGGGGCATTTCTTTCTTTTTATTTCTTTGTTAGGCATTGATTTTTAATACATTTCATTGTGGATGACCACGTTGGTCTACTGGTGAGTGGAAGGGGAGGAAGACAGCAATGAAGAAATGGGCTGAGTTCAGCCATGCTCCATGGACTCCCGATGATCTAGAGATGAGAGAGAGAAGAGGAAGGGCTGGTGGATCCAAAGTGTGGTGAGACCTGAGGACACGTGGCCCATGGACAAGGACATAGCCACAGAGGGCTAGAGCTGAGAGGGAAGCATCCAGTTGATAGGAAGTGAGAGGAGATGCACAAGAACACCCAAACTTGCAGATAGTGCCCATTTGACCTAGCCTCAATGGATTGATGATCAGAATTTGACTAGAAGAAGATAAACAAATTTTTTTTGATAAAGGAAATGAAGGTAAATTGCTACAATTTAATGAAGTTGACCTATATTCATGGAGGTAGTAGCTCTAAATACCAAAAGAGAGGGAAGGAGTCTTCACATCAAGTAGCAATGGTATCCCCTCCATACACAGGGTAGATAGGGATGGGCAACTTAGACACTGGCTACCTAAAATGAAAGGGTGATAAAGGCACAAAGTGACTGGTTTACAAGCTTTCAAGAGGGAATTTAGTTTAAGAATGTGTGGGGGAAGATAGAGTCCCCACTGAATAGTTTTCATCTTGTCTAGATGGGTCTGGTAAAAATAGATGGGGATAAGATTCTTATGATTCAATAGTGAGTAATTGTTATCATGACTAATTGCGACTTTCACAATTGTAAAGGTAGAAGTTTTGTAACAAAAATAGGGTAGTAGTTAATCTTACAGTCCAGAAACAAAGGACCTTAGGACCATCAAGGGAGAAGAACACGAGCAGAATGTGAGACCTTAACCAGAGAAGCAGCAACACCAGAGATGGAGGCAGAGATGGGGACATGGAGAGAGGGAGCAGCTGAGGACTCTCAATTCATGGAAAGAGAGGGTCTGAGAGCTGAAGGCCAGGAGGCAGACTTGCAGAATGTGCCCTTTGGTAGTGTCAATTATTATATATGCCTGAGTGTTTTTTTTAAAAAAAAAAGCTAAAATGAACAGAAATACTGTTAACTGATGGATCATGGAGGGGATTATAATCATTGTAATGAAACAAGGTGTGTGATTTGTTGAATGTAAAACTGATGGAGATCTTAGAAATGAAAAATAAAATGTTTGAGGTTAAAATTTCAACAAACAAACAAATATTGTGAATTGGGTAAAAGTTTACAGAACAGTTCATCAGTTTTGCATTTAACAATTCATACACATTTTGTTTCATCGCATTAATTTTTGACCTGCTCAATATATTTTTTTCTTTTTTTAAAAGTTTTTATTGTGAACCGAGTGATGGTTTACATGGGAGAACATCAGCTTTATGCTCATTCTAGCATATTTCGTTTCATTGCAATGATTATAATCCCCTCCATGCATCATCATTCAACAGTATTTGCCTCTATTCCCTCTCATCATTCAAACACCCAAAGGACATACCCTGCAAGCCTGCCCCCAGGCCACCCGCACAGAGTCCCTCTCCCTCTATGAATGTAGAGTTCCCAGCTGCTCCATCTCTCCACGTCATCATCTCTGCCTCCTTCTCTGCTTCCTTGAATAGGGTCCCACACTCTGCTCCCACTCTTCTCCCTTGGTGGTCCCAGGGTCCTCCAATCCTGGACTGCCTGGAGCCTTTTTTTTTTTTTTGCCAATTCCTTCAGTGCACCTTAGACATCTTCCTTCAGGATCATTGACTCTTGATCATATGCTACCTCTTGAAATGGTTGACCACCGACCGTTTCTTTTTGGTACAATGATTCTGTGTATTTCTTCCACCTTCTTTCCATGCCTTCTGTATCATTCAATATTTTACCCATAAAACCCTTCAGTACCGCAATTCGAGGCTTAAGTTTTCTTTGGTTCACTCAGCTTGAGAAATGCTGTTCTTCCCTGTTGGTTTTCTAACTCTAGGTCTTGTGTGTTTTTTTTTGTTATAATATTTGACTTTGTCTTCCTGAGCAGACGTTGGAAAATTTCTGTTCAGCTGTTGTACCTTCTCACTTCTTCCATTTCCTTTAGTATCTCTATGCTGGAGTATTCACAACACCCCCAGAGGACTCTCATGGGGCACCGGTGTCAGATAACTGACATTTCCTTCACAGTATGACCCTGTCTTTAAAATCTTTCATTGGCCCCATTTCCTCCTGGCTCTGTCCAATGCCCTTTGTCTAGCCTGGGAGTGTCTGAGTTCTCCTGCCTCCCTACCCTTGTCTTGTGCATCCCCTCCATCCCACCCCTATACACTGACTCCCCACCTTGAGTTCCTCAACAGATAGCTGTTCCACCCCTGCTGGGAATTTCATCTGTGTGAGCTGGGGGTGGGGGATAGGGAGGGGGTCCTGTTTGTCCAGGGTCACCTCTACAGCTTCTTCTCCATCTAGACGGTGCCTTGGAATCAACCTCAGGAGTCCTGTCTTCAGGTCCAAATCCTGCCTAAACCTGCTCACTGGGAGTAATTGTCATCTCTGCTTTGCACGGTTTTGTGCAGGATAAACTAGGTGGTCTATGCTGCAGTGCTTAGCACAGTGGCTGGCACAGAGTTCAAAACAAGCCAAACCCTATGCCGAGTCAATTCCTACTCACTGAGACCCTACAGGGCAGAGCTGAGTTGCCTCATTAGCTCCAAACTGAAGCAGATAACATCTGGAGCAGGTGACTGTGTTTTCAGCGTTCCCCTGTCTTGGGAAACAGTGGTTTCAACATCAGTAATTTGTAGTTTGTGACTTCAAGGTGTGCTCTTTAATTGACACCTGATACCTTTCCAGAGGAACAGGTTGTCACTTTCCACAAAATTTGTCCTCTTTTATGACACTTTGTTTGGTGTCTAATTACATGCCTTTCCTCCAATTGTTCTATTTCAGTCCCAGGCCCCGAACGTAACTCGAGTGTCGGGAGTCTGGGGAAGGTCCTTGACAGGCAGACTCTGGAAGCTGGCTCCCCCCAGCTCAGTGGCTCACGACTGCAGAGTGAGGGCCACTTCGTATCTGCCTGTGCCCCATGGAGCCCAACTTGGAACAGGGAGTCAGCAAGTGTTTGACAAAACCATTAGCTGAACACCTATCTCAGCTTGGGCCCTGGTGCGGAGAGAGATCCTGCCCTCCCAGAGTCTCGAGGCCAGTCCAGGAGACACGATTCATATGTGAACAGCTGATGTCAGCTGTGGGGGGATTGCGTGGGGCAGGGCTACTCGGGGACCCCTTCCTGAAGCACCACTCAGACTTGAAGATCAGCAGGAGCTACAAGCCCGGACACACTCTGGGGTGTCCTGCGATGTGTTAAGGTGAAAACAGCTTTGAAGGCACTCTGTTTGGTGGACTCCTGTTCCCACCTCTCTCCTATACTAGGTGGATGTCTGTGCCCTCTCCTCTCCCCTGGAGTGGCTCTCATTTCCTGCCCCGCTCCCCACTTTCTCACATCATTTTATGTGTCACTTTCATCACTTCATTGGTAGCTTTAAGGAGCTCTGGTGGTGCTGTAGGTTATATATTGGGCTACTAACTACAAAGTTGGAGGTTCAAACCCACCAGCTGCTCCTCTGGAGACAGGGGAGGCTGTCTACTCCTGTAAAGCTTTGCAGGCTCAGAAATGCTCAGGGTTGTTTTGAGTCGGACTAGATTCCACTGCAGTGGGTTTGGTTTCTCATGGTAGCTGTCACACTTACTAGGAGGAAGTGAGTATCTGCTGGAGGGAGGGACAGGTAGAGATAAGCCAATCTGCTACTATTTAGCAAAAAAGCCACATATTTGCTGTCCCTTGAGTAAATTGCCAACGGTATCCCAGAAGCACTTTCATGGTCCCACAAAAGTCAAAGAAAGCAGAGTGACCTCTGTTTTACCAATGAGAACAGTTGAGGTCTCCAGAAATGCTCAGAGTAATGCAAAGATTGAAGTTGGCAACTTGAGGTTTGAACTAGCATCTTTAAACTCAGTAGCTCAGAGGCTTGTTGTGAGGAACAGGGATGGCAAGAAGTACCTTTCAGAGTACTTCCTGTGCACAACCTGTTCATTTGAACCAAGTGCCACAGCGGTACAGGATCTGCAGAAAACAATGGAATCTCTGTGTGAGCTAAGGGAGTTCCTCTCCTTAAGACCACAGGCACATACACCCTGAAATTCACATGTAGCTCCAGGAAGCCCATGGACATCCTGAGCCCTTCCACATCCCACAACTGCAGAAACCAGAAACTCGTTACCTGCCAAGGGACTCATAGAAATCAGCATAGCAAAGGTCAGTGGCTTCAGCCAGGGACAGTTTACCAGTTCCACTCTGTGTGCATACTCACTTAAGAAAATGTATCCCTCAATACTGAAAGCCAAAACACCCATTTCCCTCGCAGACTTTCACAAGTCTTGGTGGAGCTGAGATTTGAGATGAGCTGTGGTTTGTAGATTGCCAGCATGCTAATGAAGCGGGTGGAGTCTGAAGAACAGGGAGGCGTGGAGGATGGAGGGTTGATGGCCTTCACATGTGGTGGTGCCTCCACTGTCCCGACAGCTGAGGACCTCACAGCTGAGGGAGACCCAGTGACGTCATTCACCTCATGTGTACTGAGCTCCTACTATGTGCCAGGCCCAGCTCTAGACCCTTAAATTACACAGCCAGTTAGGAGGCAGAAAGGGCTGAGGGGAAGACGGGGTCTGGAGAGTGCGTGATGGGGGAAGTGAGCTTCTTCAGTGTTGAATTAGGGTCAGGGAAGAGCTCATTGAAGGTGAGATTTAAGTAAGACCTGAAGGAGGTGGTTCCATGTAAGATGCTGTGGTTGTTCCAGATCAGAGAATGACATGGATGAGCTGGCTGGGCCATAAATGAAATCACATGGTCTGTGTCAGGGGGAGGAGCTCTGGTAGCATAGTGGTTACGAATCGGGCTGTGAACCACAAGGTCAGCAGTTCGAAACTACCAGCTGTTCTGCGGGAGACAGATGAGGCTTTCTGCTCCCTTCAAGATTTATAGCCTTGGAAACCCTGTACAGGGTTGCTATGAGTCGGAACTGACTCCACGACACACAACCACTACCACCATGCCGGGGGGAGGCTGTGGGAACTATGACTATAGGCAGACCTCTGGGATAGTACAGATTCCTACCATAAAGCAATTAGCCCAGTAAAGAGAGTCACCAAAGTCTTGGTTTCCCAATGCATATGAAAGTTTAGTCTACGAAGTATGCAATATCGTGATGAAAAAGTTTGGAATGTTGTTAGAGTGATCTGAATGTCACACACAGACACGCAGTGAGCACCTACTGATGGGACAATGGCCCTGGTAGATGTGCTTGATGCAGGGCTGCACTGGCCTTCCATGTGTAATAACACGGTGTCTGCCAAGTGCACTGAAGCACACTAACATGAGATGTGTCTGCACAGAAGGGAAGGAGGCCATGTGACCAAAGAAGCAGGGCAGAAAAGATGACGTGATGTGAGGGCACAAGACTGAGAATGAGGAAGCTGGATAAAGCACCCAACGATTCACTCCTAGAGCCTCCGGAAAGAACCAACCCAGCCAGCATCTTCATTCTAGCCCCATAAGGACCTGTTTTCAGTTTTCTGACCTCTAGATAATCAATCTCTAGATTCTTGTTTATGTTTGGGGGTAATTTGTTACAACATCAATAGGAAATGAATACAGTACAATTCTAGACAAGGATCAGCAACCAATAAAACATATCTCTTCCTCTGGTCATTTATTCTGTGCCTGGGTCTGGCCAGCACCTTGGATCTACAGAATCCTAGGAGACATTATTGTGGTTCTCTGATCAACCTGGAAGACTCAGCGGCCGTAACCTTCCCGAGATGCCTCACTAAAGTGGAGGAACCAGAATTTGAACAGAAGCAGTGAAACTCCAGAACCACCCCCTTCCTCCTCTTGGCCCATAAGTGTCTCTGGCCGCGTCCTGCTTGTCGGGACTTGCTGAGTAATGATGATTTTGGATGTGCCAGTGATTGGTTTGTGTCCTCTGTGATGTCGTTGCTGACCATGGTGGATGGGGCCACTCTGGGTTCCTGGAAACTAGCACCTCCAGTGTCACTGCCCAGAGTAAAATCCCTCCCACAGAGACAAGACCCTCCTTCAGTCTGGGTGGCATGAGAAACTAACGCGGGTTGGGTAGTGACTAACACAGTTCACCCTCATGGCAGCCCTTTGAGGTGGGTTCTGTCATCACCCCGTTTGGCTGATGCTGAAACTGAGACACAAAGAGGACCAACACCCAGGCAGTGAGATGGAGCCATGCTTTTCACCTGCCCTGCTGTCCTTTTCTTAAACCCACACTTTGTCCCTTGTGCTGTACTAAGCATCATCCACAAGGCAATAAAGCTCGTGGTTACAGAGTGGGACTTTGAAGTTTCAGTCACCCTCTGTGTGATCTTGGGCAAGTTACTTAACTTTTCTCAGACTCAATTTCCTCATCCATAAAATGGTAATGATCCTATTACCTCCTGTGAGGATGATAGTCTTTTTCAAATATAACATGACCATGTAAGTCATGCTTACACACATATAACGCTCATGGCACACAGAAAACAACACACCAAGGGTTTGCATGGTTTGCAAAAAACAAAAACTGTATCATGCACACATTATGTGTGTAGAAGTGTGGTATGTGAGACCCACCATGGGACAAGCGTAAGCATAGAATCTGGCACATTATAAATGATTAGACCATGATAGCTGTTGTGCTATTGTTATAAAAACAAATCTCAGAGCCTGCCTGTAAGGACATCATAGACAGGAGAAGGCCCATAAACAATGTGGATCTCATTGTCCCTCCCACATGAATTCCAGTGGCAGGATAGAGAACTGTGAACTGGGCTAAGGTCTCTGGTTTCCCAAAACCATGTAGCAGAATGAAGACAAAATCATTTCAAGGTGACTTCCAGGCAGCCCATGCATTCCACTTGCCGCCCACCAGCTCTCCTGCCTCCCACAGTGAGGTGGGATCTCCAGGATCATCAAGCCCAGTCATTATGGAACACAACTGAAGGGATATAAATAGGCCACGGGCTGATAAATCCCTCCAGGACATATGCCTGTGAAATGAGCACAGGTATGCTGGATGTACTTGCATCTTCACCAGGACCCAATGAGGATGACAACTATGATGGGGGAAGAGCCCTACATCTCCAGTGCACAAAGAGCAGTGGGAACCACCACTGACTGACTTTCATCTTGGTTTTCCGGTTGCTGAACCAGGGTCTTGCTGGGGTAGGCAGAGAAACTTCCCGGGATAAAGTAGACATCTTCTAAGGAGTGCAGGAACATAGAAAGCATGAGAATAAATCTCTGTGACCTGGATTCAGCAATGGTTTCTTCGATAGGAAACCAAGAGTACAAGTAATAAGAGAAAAAAACAAATTAGACGCATTAAAATTCAAAACACTTGTGATTCAATGGGAACCATTAAGAAAGATGAATGAGATTGCCCACAGACTTTATAGATTACGTAATCTGATAAGGGACTTGTAACCAGAATAGATAAAGAACTCTTACAACCCAACAATGCAAAGACAAATACTCCAATGAAAACTGCCAAAGAATTTAAATAGAAATCCCCTAAAGAAGATATATAAATGAAAATAAGTACATGAAAGAATGATCAACATCATTAGGAAATGCAAATTAAAAACATCTGGGAGTTACTACTTCACACCCACAACAATGAAGATTAAAATTAAGACAGCAGATAACAAGTGTAAAGGAGGGGCTAGAAAAAAATGAGACTTTCATACATTGCTAATGGGATTGTAAAATGGTGCAGCCGCTTTGGAAGACTGGCAGTTCCTCAAAGGGTTAAACAAAGTCACCATGTTAAGTGCTGTCCTGTTGGTTCCAACTCTTAGTGACCCTGTAAAGGGTTTCGGAGGAGTGAATGGTGAGTTTGACTACCGATCTTGCAGTGCAGATGACCTTTCGGTCCAGTGCTTATCCTACAGCACCACACCAGGACCATACGACCCAGCGGTGCCACTCCTAGGCATATAACAACCCCAAACAAACCCACTGACACCCAGTCCATTCTGACTCACAGCAAACCTAGAGGACAGAGTAGAACTGTCCCATAGTGTTTCCATGGCTGTAAATTTTTACTGAAGCATCTTTCTCCAGGAAAGTGGCCAGTGGATTTGAACTGCTGACCTTTTGGTTAGCAGCCAAATGCCTAACCTCTGTGCCATGATGGATCCTTTGTTTGGTATATACCCAAGAGAAATGAAACCATATGCCCATGTAAAAACTTAGACACAAATGTTGATAGCAGTGTTATTCATGATACTGAGAAACTAGAAACAACCTAAAATGCCCACCAGTGTTTGAAGAGTTAAATAAAAGTGGTCTGTCCATGCACGGGAGTATTTTTCAGCTATAGAAAGGGATGATATTCACTGATACATGCTACAAGCATGGATGCATTTGAAAACATTTTGCTAAGTTGAAGTAAGTCACAAAAGGTTTACTTTGTATGATTCTGTTTATACGACATTTCCACATAGTGGAAATCCACTGAGGGAGAACGTGCATCTGAGAGGAGGGACTGGAGATTGAGTGCTAGTAGGAACAGTTCTTCCTCTTTCTTTAGCATTTTACTGGGATTTGGATGAACGTTTACAGAGCAAATGGCTTTCCATTCAACAGTTCAGACACATTTTGTCTTGTGACATTGACGGCAGCCGCCTAATGGAAGGGCCTTCTTCCCTCTTTCTTCCCTGTGTTTCCATTTCCCTTCTTGCCTTCTGAGATTCATCCCTGATCAAATGCTACCCTTTGGAGTGCCTGTGGTGGACTGTCATCAGGACTGCATGCCTCCTGGTGTGATTGTTTACCTTATGGGCTTGCCTCATTGGTTATTGTTTACCTTATGGGCTTGTCTCATTGGTTATTGTTTACCTTGTGGGCTTGCCTCATTGGTTGCAAGTTGAGCCACAGGGAAGGGTGACTTTGATTTCCTGGCTTGAAGGTTGACTAAGGGCCTTAGTCTCAGTCTCTATCAGACCAGTAAGTCTGTTGTTTTTTCTTTTCTTTTTTATGATTTTGAGTCTTCTTCCGTATTTTTCTCTCAGTCTATTCAGAACCTCCTATTGTGATCCCTTTCAGAGTGGTCAGCTCAGGTAACAGGATTTCATCTAGGTTTTTTCTGGCCTCTTGATCATGGAGGCTGAGGTTTGTGTGGTCCGTTAGTTCTTTGGACTAATTGTTTACATGCATCTTCAATTTTCTTCACTTTCTTTGCTCCGGACAGGGTTTCTTCTTGGGATGTTAAAATTGTTTTAAAATTGATTGTGGTGATGATTGTGCAACTCTGTGGATATTAAAAAAACCACAGAATTATACACTTGGAAGGGGTGCATTTTGTTATATGTGAGTTTTCTCTTAATAAAGCTGTTATTTAAACAATGATGTCAGCTGGAGATGAGAGAGAGAAGAGGAAGGACTGGTTGATCTAAAGTGTGGTGAGACCTGGGGACACCTGAGCCCATGGACAAGGACATAGCCATAGAGGGCTAGAGCTGAGAGTGAAGCATCCCCCTGATATGAAGTGAGGGGAGACACACAAGAACACCCAAACTTGCAAATAGTACCCAATAGACCTAGCCTTAATGTTTTGATAATCAGAACTCAACTAGAGGAAGATTAAAAAAAAAATTTTTTTTTTTTGATAAAGGAAACTAGGGTAAATTGCTACAATTTGATGAACTTGACCTATACTCATGGAGGTACTAACTCTAAATACCAACAGAGAGGGAAGGAATCTTCACATCAAGTTTCAATGCTATCTCCTCTATACACAGGGTAGATAGGGACGAGCAACTTAGACACGGGCTACTTAAAATGAGAGGGCAATAAAGGCACAAAGTGACTGGCTTACAAGTTTTCAAGAGGGAGTTTAGTTTAAGAGTGTGTGGGGGAAGAAAGAGTCCCCACTGAATAGTTTTCATCTTGTCTAGATGGGTCTGGTAAAAAGGATGGGGATTCGATTCTTATGATTCAACAGTGAATAATTGTTATCATGACTAATTGCAACTGTCACAATTGCAACGCTAGATGTTTTATAGCAAAAACTGGAGAGCGGTTCATCTTATACTCCAGAAACAGAGGAACCAAGGACCATCAAGACAGAACACAAGCAGAATGCAAAAGTTTACCCAGAGAAGCAGCAACACCAGAGATGGAGGCAGAGATGGAGACATGGAGAGAGGGAGCAGATGAGGACTCTAGATTCATGGGAAGTGAGGGACTAAGAGATGGTGGCCAGGAAGCAGACTTGCAGAATGTGCCCTTTGGTGATGTAAAGTATTATATATTCCTGAGTGTTTAAAAAAAAACAAAAAGAGCTAAAGTGAATAGAAAGAAATACTGTTAACTGATGGTACATGAAGGGGATTGTAATTATTGTAATGAAACAAGGTGTATGATTTGCTGAATGCAAAACTGATGATCTGCCGTGTAAACTTTCACTCAATTCACAATAAAAACTTAAAAAAAAAAAAAAATAGGTCAGCCCTTGATTGTCCTTGAAGAAGCCATCAGAAGCTATCCTCTACTCACTGCTAATTCCCATTCTTACCCGACTTGGGGTTCTTACATGTGTACATGCATACTGAAGGCCGAAAAACATGTCACCAGATTATACATGTGACTAATGTTGACACGGCAGATGTTTTGTTTCTTTAACCACAATTATATTTACCTCATGCTTTGTTGTCAGATGCCATCGAGTGGGGACCGACTCATAGTGACCCCATGCACAGCAGAACGAAACAATGTCCGATCCTGGGCCAACCTCACTACCGCTGCCACACTTGACGCCATCAATGATGTCACCTGGCTGATCCATCTCATTGGGGGTCTTCCTCTTTTTCTCTGACCCTCCACCTTACCCAGCATGACATCCTTCTCCAGCGACTGTTCTCTCCGGACAATGTGTCCAAAGTATGAGAGATGAAGCCCTAGCCATCTTGGCCTCCAAGGAGCACTCTGGTTGCACTTCTTCCAAAACAGATCTATTGGTTCTTTTGGCAGTCCATGGCACTTTCAGTATTCTCATCCAACACCACAACTCAAAGGCATTAATTCTTCTACGATCTTCCTTATTTACTGTCCAGCTTTCGCATCCATATGAGGTTATTGAAAATACCATGGCTTGGGTCAGGTGCACCTTAGTCCTCAAGCTAACATCTCTGCTCTTTAATACTTTAAAAAGTTCCTGTGCAGCAGATTTGCCCAATGCAATACGTCATCTGATCTCTTGACTGCTGCTTCCACGAGTGTTGATAGTCGATCCAAGAAGAATGAAGTCCTTGACAACCTCAATCTCTTCTCCATTGATAAGAATGCATGCTTTCTGACCACAATTTAAAACAAAACAAAAAAACAACCTTGGCCTTTAAAGGGAACACCCAAAGCCTTGTTATCCTCTTTGACTCAGAATGGCCTCCTTGGGAATCCAGCCAAAAAGTAACCATAACAAGTACTTGACTATGGGGCAGGAAGGATGTCAACAAGATAATTTTATGCACAAAGCTACTTCTTCTGAGTTATTTAAGATGGCCACAAAATGGAAACAACCTAAGTGTCCAATAGTAACATAATGTTAAGTGCATTGTATCCTGTTCCAAAGATGGAATAGTGTGCATCCATTCAAGTAATTTAATGACCTTGGAAAAGACTTGTGTGGTAGGTTAAGGGAAAAAAGCATTTTATAAACAGGTGACACATGGGGTCGCCATGAGTTGGAATCACAGCAACAGGTTGTTTGGTTTGTTTTAAGCTGGTGGGTAGGTTACAAACTAATCCCTAATATGTAAAACTGTGCACAGAACTAAAAAAGATTCTAAACAAGACAAAATTCCAGTGATTTTCTTTTGGTAGTAGGACTGTAAGAATGTTACCCATTTCTTTCATATATATATATATATTTTTTTAACATATTCAAATTTTCTATAATAGTCATACGAGGAGGGGACTTCAAAACATCTGTGGAAAAAGTCCATGGTCTTTTCATTCCATTTTTCCACGAACTTTTTGAAGCCTCCCTGCATCTGACTTTTGGAATCAGAAAAAAACAATTCTCCAGTTCTCTTACAAATTCTACTGCTCTCTCTTGGGAAATCTACTCTCCACCAGCTGTGTTTGACCAGCCCACATCTGCCTCCAAGGCCTGCCCAGAGTTGGGGCCTCAGCCCCTAGTGAGCAGTTCAGGGCCAGGTGCTCACTCCAACCACTGTGGCTCTTGCAGTCCCAGCTACTCCAGGAAGCATTCCCTAATTACCAGGAAGAGAGACAGCCCCCTCATCCCCACCCTGCCAAACATAGCGCTCCCACGTCTCTCCCTGTGGTGTCCAAGAAGACAAACATACTCTTTCCTGTTGCTCCACCTCAGGACGGTGTTTCCTGCTGTGCCTAGCAGCTGGGCAGTCTGTGTGTCTGCTTCTCTGTGTGTGTTTGTGTATCTGTCTGTGTCTGTGTTTGTATTTCTGCATCTGTGTGTGGCTTTGTATGTGTCTATCTCCCTGTGTATGTCTGCATCTGTGTGTGCATCTGTGCATGGCCTCTAAGCACCGACTCCCAGCAGGATAACCCAGTGTGGAGGTTGCATCCGTGCTGAATAGTGTGTACATTGGAGGTAACTTCCCCATCTTCATGTTCCGATTTGCCATGGAAACGGCTTCTCCTGTCCACATAGAAAACACCTAAATGATCTGTGAACAGCTTAAGTGATCAGATATATTTGTACTCAACTTGGACTAACTCTTTGGCTGGGGCTGAAGGAGTGTGAATGAATCCTACAGATGTAATATGCATGCACTTAAAGTTTCCATGGAAGGAGGTAGCCACATGCACATCCAGTGTATTCCTGGATTGGAAAAGAATTAAAGGAAGCTTTGAAGGAAAAGCGTGGTGCAAATGGTTAGCACACTCAGCTGTTAAGCACAAGACTGGCAGTCTGAGTCCACCCAGAAGCACCTCAGAAGAAAGGCCTGGTGATCTACTTCTGAAAAAGCCAGTGGAGCACAGTTCTACTCTAACACGTGTGGGGTGTCCTAAATCGGATGGACTCAATAGCAATTGGATTTTGCTTAAGGAAAGACTTAGTGGGTCAACAAAGTCTACCTGACACTTGCTGCCTTACAGTACCTGGGAAATGCTGCTAGTTGCTTTATCAGAGCAATCAACAAATCCTGAGCAATTGTTCCTGCAGGACTTCCTGGTCAGAGATTATACTCACACGGAACACAACAAGGAAGACTCAGGGTAGGATGGATTTTCCTGTGGCTCTTTCACAAAGATCTAAGCTCTCAGCTCTTGTCGAGTCGTAAGTGAATCTCCTTGCCTGCTCTGGTAACATAGTGGTTATGAATCAGGCTGCGAACCTTAAGGTCAGCGGTTCGAAACTACCAGCCGCTCCGCGGGAGAAAGATGAGGCTTTCTACTCCCGTAAAGATTTACACCCTCGGAAACCCTGTACAGGGTCACTATGGGTCGGAACCGACTCGACGGCACTTAACAACAACAACAAAGGGTCAAGATAAGTCAAATGTCCTGGTATTGACCTTTGGTATTCCTGAAAGCCAGAGGACAAGATCTGGCGTGCCAGTCTTCCTTACCAGTCTATATTTCATCTGTCATCTTAAACGAGGTAAACAAACCACGGACATATTGTTCTCCCCACAGAACTGCACCCCTTTGCATGATTAGGACCGGCTATTGTTTGGCAATTGGAATTAAGTAGAATAAAGGTGGGGGAGCATTTTTTAAATTCCACCTTCTCAAATATTCAAGTGGAAGATGGAGTAGGTGGCTGCCTATGTTTCTCGTTTATCTGCTCTTTTCTCTTCCTGCCACCCACGTGCAGAACTTGATGACGCTTTTCCTAGGCACTGTAGTTGATGTTTCCTCGCAATTCATCTTTGTGATACTGAGGTGCTGAGATTCCCAAAGGAAGTTCTGAGAGAGAGAACGTGGTCTGTGCTCTGCCATCTTCGTGGTTCGTGTGTGAGACGAAAGGAATGTACACGCTGAATGGAAATGCAGGAGAGAGGAACCCCAGTGGTGACTTTGTGTGCTGTCTTGTGAGTTTTCAGCTGAGTACTCATCCCCACCTTTCCAGGAGATCTTCAATAAAACATCCCTTACTCGTTGCTACATCATAGAATTGAATTTCTTTGGTGGGGGATCCGTTCATTCAATAAACACTAGTTGGCTATCTGACATTGAGCCAGGCTGTGTTCTAGGCATTGAAGATAAAGTTGTGAATAAGACATACCCAACACACAACAACTTGGATGAATCTCAGAGACAGTCTTCAGCGTGGAAAAGTCCATCCAGAAAGCTTCATACTGTGGGGAGTCCATTTGTATAACATTTTTGATATGACAACATTTTAACAATGGTGGTTGCCAGAGGCTAGGGGAGGGGAGTCAGGTGGGAAGGAGGGGTGTGGGATCAGGCAGGTTATAAAAGAACAACACTACAGATACTTGGGGTAAAGGAACTGTTTAGGAACTTGATGTTATGTTGGGGGATACATAAGTATACACATGTGGTAAAATGATACAAACAACACATACACACACACACGCATGAATGAGTCCAAGTCCAAGTGAGGAACGCTGAATCAGAAAGGTGAATTGTCTCCACATCATGGCTGTGATTTTATACTGTTCATTTACCAAGTGTTATCATTAGACGAAACTGAGTAAAAAGTACAGTGTGTGTCAGGGGACTCTGTTATTTTTTACAACTGCATGGGGACCAACAATGATCTCAATAAAGATCTCACCTGAAAAAAAAATAACCCTGAGTGAAACACCCAGCTGTTCAGAAGTGAGGGGAGACACACAGAACATCCAAACTTGCAGATAGTACCCATTTGACCTAGCCTCGATGGCTTGATAATCAGAACTTGACTAGAGGAAGATTAAAAACAATTTTTGATAAATTTTGTAGCAATTTCATCAAATTGCTACAATTTGATTAACTCGACCTATACTTATGGAAGTAGTAGCTCTAAATACCAACAGAGAGAGAAAGAGTCTTTACATCAAGTATCAATGCTATCCCCTCTGTACACAGGGTCGATATATAGGGATGGGTAACTTAGATATTGACTACCTAAAATGAGGGGGCGATAAAGGCACAAAGTGACTGGCTTCCAAGCTTTCAAGAGGGAGTTTAGTTTAAGAGTGTGTCGGGGAAAATAGAGTCCCCACTGAATAGTTTTCATCTTGTCTAGATGGGTCTGGTAAAAAGAGATGGGGATAAGATTCTTATGATTCAATAGAGAGTAATAGTTATCATGACTAATTTAACTGTCACAATTGTAAAGGTAGAAGTTTTGTAACAGAAACTGGAGAGTAGTTCATCTTATACAACAGAAACAGAGGAC
>NW_006408555.1:8093880-8115746 GCF_000296735.1 Chrysochloris asiatica
AAAGTATGTGATTTGTTGAATGTAAAACTGATGATCTGCCCTGCAAACTTTCACTCAGTTCACAGTAAAAACTTTAAAAAATAAAATAAAAATAGCCTTAGCAATCCCAGGTCCTTCTAGATCTGCCTTTCAGTGGGAGGTCAAGAGGCCTTCGTGGCAGCTATGGGCCAAGGCCAAGACCACCCTAGGGAGGTCACCTTTCTGGGTTCTTCCAGACACTGTCCTTGGGTCATGTCGTTGGACCCCATTGGCAACTGACCCCACAGGCTCAGAGCAGGAAGTGGGTGCAAAGCGATGGTATGGATGCCTGCACCCCATTGATGTGACTCTGGTTCTTTAAACCAGGCACCAGGTACCCACTAGTTTGCCAAGGGGACACTCAGGTACCCCTAAGGCTCCCGGTAATCACGTGGGACTACTGTCTTGTTCCCAACTTCCTCCATCTCTGTCTCCTGGTTCCGGGAACCACCAGCTTCCTTCCAGCGTTGCCCTCAAACGTCCGGCAGCCTATGACACCTAGAGAACCTCTTTCCCCCATAGACAGTGACATGACACACAACTCTGGTTCTCAGGGTCTGGCAAGCTGTCCACATGTCCATCAAAGCCCTGGGACTCACCTCTGGATTCCAGCCAGGGGCGGAGTGCCCAGTATGCAAGAGAAGCACAGACTGTCTTGTGCTCACTTATGAATTGGGTTTCAGAGTGGTGACAAGCGTGTGAAACTGGTCACCACAGACTCGTCAGTAAGCACAAGTAAGTCTATGCTTATCTTGCATAGTGAGGACTCTGCCCTTGATTCCAGCCCTCGACCCTGTTGGTCAGGGTGATGTCCAGCACATTAACCTTCGTGCAAAGGGTTGGTCTCATTGGTGATACACGGAGCACTGTCAGTCTATAAGCCGTCCAACTCTGCAACTCTTGTTTATTGCCTCAGAGGAGAGAAGCCGAAAGTAAAATAAGGACAGACCAGACTTTAAAGCTTTTATTATTTTGCATTAAGACATGCCTTCTATGGGTAACTACAGAGCAACACGCCTTCCCGACCACCTGCTGAACTAACTGGGAGTGGCAGAGAAAGCTGGACTTCAGATGTGCAGTTTGGTCCCTTGGAAGGGAGAGAGGGAGGGAAGAGCAATGATAAATGTGCATCTCTCTCTCCCCTCTCATATCCTAGGGATTGCTCACGCTAAGAACAATGAGAACAACAATTTAAGACGGTATCTGATTCATGGAGAGGCTCTTTAGAAAAAGGTCTTTCTAGAAGTGCTAGAATTATGCAATAAAGATTTGATTGATTTTCAAAGAAGGTTCTACAGTGAAAACAAAGTAAAGACTGCTGATGAGCTCTGCCTTCCATGCCGACAACTACCCTCCACCCAAAGGAAGCACCTACGTTAGAGGTTAGCTGGTTACAGTACATGCTCAGGTATCAGGTCCCCTTTCAGCACTGGGGAGGCTCAGTGGGGTCTGGAGCTTCAGCCCGGGGTTCCTCGCTGGGGGCCAGCTCCCTTGAGTCTGGGATGAATAACCCATGTAGATCCAGATGCATGTCCACCTTGACAGAGGCACGAGCCAATTCTGTGAAAGTTTTAGCATCCAGAATAAGTAGGAAAGGTGATTTCTGGGGATCGGTGGAGACAATGACAGATAAGATAACTCCTTCAAGGAAACAAAAAGAGACACTTTGTAAAGATGTAGCCTTGAGCTTCTTCCAGCTGGAGGGAGTTTCTCGGCCGTGTCTCCCAGCTCTTTGTGACTTGTGTGTGTCAGGTCAAAACAGAAGGGAAGTGAATTTGATGCCGTGGGAGCATAAGGGAAAGGCTAGGCACCTGGTTTGAGTGTTGGCTGGGCCAATCTCCTTTCCTCTCTGAGCCTCAGTCTCTTCATCTGGAGAGTGGGGATAATCCTACCCACCCTGCTGGGACTGCAGAGAGGATCTCTGGGATTGTGGGTCACGAGAGCATGGGAGCACTTTATAGAGTGTTAGTGCATGGAGGAAAGACTGCTTTCCTAACATAATAAAAGCAAATTATGGAAACGTGACTTCAGGGCTGCCCTTGGGCTAAGATTTATCACTGGCTAGTTCCACTCAAAGGCATGAGCACCTCCTGCACATGCCGTATTCCGGTAGCCTTAGTTCTGCCTTCTGTAAAATGGGGATATTCTAACTGAGCTGACACATGCACACATTTCAGGCAGGGAGGAAGCATCCAGAAGGCGCTAGCCATGCCTCCCTAGGCCACCTGGGTTTCAGAGAGCAGTCAGACTGGGATGGATTCTGAGCCTGTCCCTGAACATTCTGGGCAGGGGTGAGGCCAAGTCTCTCACGCTGAGCAAAATGCAGCAAAACTCACCACCCACAAGAGAATGTACATGAAGCATTCACCCTGTCAAGAGGGCCTCCTGAGGGGGTGACGGTGACAAGAAGGCCCTGGCCAGGTGGAGAGCCACTCCCTCTCACCTGAGGGAAGAAGCTGGCAGCCTCGGTGGGCAGAACCCTCTCTGACAGGTGCAGGCAGCCCCAGCGCTAGCTTGGCCAGGTGACACCCCTGCCCACGGCTCAGTTACCCTCCTTAGTATCTGTGGGGTGAGGGTAGGGCATTTCAGGGGCAAAGGCCGAGGCCAGGAAGGGAAGGTTTCCTGTGGAAACCTAGAATAAAGAAGTGGGTTGCAGAAACACATTTCTAGGCGTTTTGTGACCAGGTGAAACATGCTCATAAACTCCACTGTCTTGGATACGATTCAGACTCCTTGTGACCCAATAGTACAGAGTAGATCCGCTTCACTGGGTTTCCACAGCTGTAAGCGTTACGGAAGTACACTGGCACAACCTTCTCCCACAGAGCTGCTGGGGGATTTGAACTGCTGACAATTTGATGAGCAGCAAGCCGAGTGCTTAACCACTGTGCACCAGGGCTCTTTTACATATTTATAATCCCAAAGCCAAACCCACCAGCATCAGGAACATTCCAATGCAGAGTGACCCCTTAGTAGATTTCTAAGGCTGTGAATCTTTACGGGAACAGGAAGTCTCATCTTTTCCCTGAGGAGTGGCTGGTGGGTTTCAACTGCCACCCTTGTGTTTACCCTGCAGCACCACGCCACGACTCCTTGCATACTTGTTGCTGTTGTTAAGTGCTGTTGAGTCAGTTTCAACTCTCAGCAATCCTGTATAGGACTTCCAAGGAACAGCTGGTGGGTTTGAACCTCTGATTTTGCTATTAGAAATCCAGTGCTTATCCTACAGCACTGGTCAGCAAATAGGCTCCAGCTATTGTAATGACTTTGAAAATCAGGATTCTATGCCCTAGGACACTGGAGGGTTAGTAATGGAAAGCATGTATTCTCTGGACTCAGCTGACCACAGCTTTAACGCATACCTGCACCAGCTGTGGGACCTCAGTGACCTCATCTGTAAAATGGGCATGAAAACAGTAACTGCCTGGTAGGGCAGCTGCCAAGGAAGTGCCCTATTATTAGCCAGCTGTCCCCAGACAATGACTCTGTTGGAGCGGTGATCACCAGCATTGTGGGCCCAGAGTTCCTGAGTCCTACCGTCATCCTCGTCCACAGCGCCGGGTGTGGGCACGAACAGGGGCTCCGCCGGCCAGCAGTGCTCCTCTCCCCATTTTAAGGACGTCTTTGTGATGACATCGAATTTCAGTATCTGCACATCCAGAAGGGAGAAACATGGAGTGGCGTGTGTACCCTCCATAAATAGAAAGGCATTGAGGTTCACGTGCTGAGGAGATTTGCCAACCCCACACGTGGCAGAGTAGAACTGTGCTCGGTAGAGTTTTCTAAGGCTGCCACGTGATTCTTCCAAAGCACCTCTGGGTAGAGTCAAACCTCCAGCCTTTTGGTAAACAGCCGAGTGTGCCCACCGTTTCACCACCCCTTACATGCAGGCCTCTGAGGTGATCTCCAGTCATAGCCTCACAACCGAAATGAAAGAAGCTAATGCGTTTCAACGTCCAACTGTAGACTTAGACCGTTGGCCACCACACAGCCATTACTGTGCAGAGAAGTCTTAAACACAACCCTCCAGAAGCCATCTGGAATTTGACACCACAGTGCCATTATTCCACGAGCAAACCCAGAAAATATGTTCACAGCAAACATTGAAACACTAGCACCATCGCTCTCACTCTCTAATAGCTGGCTCCCCTCTGGGACATGGGATTAGTAGGGTGTGACTTGGGGTGTGTGTAGGTGTGTTGGGTGGGAACCTTAAGTTTTTGCTTTGTGAGTTTCTGCACTGTTTGCGCTTTTTTTAAAAAAAAAATGTTCATTTTATCATTTTTTAAAATGGAGCTATGACTGGACACTTAGCAGAGTCCCGGCCCCGCAGTCAGTGCCTAGTAAGAAGCCCCTGAAAGAACAAACATGAAAGATGCACCACCCGGCGCGTGTAATCAATGGCACTGAGCTGCGCATGTGCAGATGGTGGACATGCGCCAATGGCGTGTTTGCTTTCTCAGGTGCACCTCCGCGCTATTTCAGGCTGGGCTCGGTAAAACGTTGACTATCACAAGGGAACAAACCACACACATTTTTTGTTTCCCAGTGCATCTCAGAGTTACATCTGCATGAGACTGTAGTCTATGAATTGGCCGGGAACATGATGGGAAAAATTTGAACTATTGTGAGAAAGATTAAAATGATACACAATAAAGCGAGCATGGCTGCTGGAAAACGCCGATAGACTTGCTTTCTGCATGGTGGCCACAAACCTTCAGTTTGTAAAATAACAACAACAAAACAAGAAATCTTCAAAGTGCAATAAAGCTGTAAAACAGGTCTGCCTGTATATATTCTACCAGGATAAAAAAAATAATAATAACATCAGCAAGTTTCAGCTATATCCTCTCTGCTGGTGAGTTTCGTCGTAGCACATGGTGGTTATTAAGTGCCAAAAAATTGGTTCTGACTCATAGACCCTGTAGAGGGTTTCTAAGGAGCGTGGACCTTTCAGTTCACACCAACCTTGCAGCAAATTATCCCACAGCACTGTACGAGGACTCCACGGAAAGTGCTCAGTAAATATACACTGAAGAAAGAACTTAGTGGATAAACTCCATCCATGACTTCTGGTCGTCATTCAGCCCATAAGACATAGCTCCGTCTTTTAGATGACTTCCAATTTTATTGTGTCCCAGATTAGCCTTGCTAGTTTATCCACCCCATGCCCTCAAGGGGTCTTCTCACCTGACCTCCTCTTTTCTGATCAGATCTGAGGATTCAGCTTTGCTGTGGGCAAAGTCCACCTGTGACAACCTAGAATCAGTACCTTGGAGGGGATGGGACTCCACTGAACTTCAGCAGCAAAGACATATCGGTATGATTTCCCGTTGTGAGCGTAGTTGATCCGAGGTAGCTCTAAGCCTAGACAGAAATGGCAGAGCTGAGGAGGTTGAGAGGATGCTACGTGCCAAGCTGGGCATCCTTTCTACCAAGATAGCTGCCAATCCAGGGTCCCTGAGTTTGGTTTGGGTCCTGGATTGGATCAAAGGGACTGTAAACGCCTAAGAACAAGGTGGCTAATGGGCCAGGGAGAGGGAGCTCTGAGAATTGCTTTGGCTCTATTAGAAGGTTCAGGAGCAAGATCATTTAGACCTGGGATCTTAAAAGAAGAAGCATCTTTAATTATCCAAGATAAAAATCAAAGAGAGTTACATGATTAAAATCAGAGGCTACTGCAATTTTTTTTCTAGCAGGCTTCTAAAGAGTGCTGGTATGTACATATGTATGCACGCATGTGTGTGTGCCCGTGTGTGAGTGGCATGTTTGTTGGTGTCAAGAAAAGCCATACAAGCAGTATGTATGGGGAACAGTTAAATAAGTGTAATAAATTCATATAACAACATATTGTATAAAAATAATGTTTATAAAGGATTATATATTTAAAACAAAGGGCTTTTAATAACATGGGAAAGTACCTTACCATAAGGTTATTTTAAGTGCAGAATTAATCTGGTTATAGAATTACTGCAAATAGAACAGAGGTATTTCTAGGGTTATAACTTCCTGATGGTTTATATTTTACATTGTACATTGTCTATTTTTAACATAGGGTGACAGTGCCCCCCGGGGAACACAATGGTTATTAAACTTGCACCAGGCAGATCCCCAGCCATACCGAGGTGGAAAACCCTGTTCTCGTGAAATGAATTTGAGTTTTAGGGGTATACATATTCTGCATTGAACTCAACTTCTTTGGAACCCCAGTTTTCTCATCTGTAAAACGGAGCTGATAAAGCTCATTCGCTACCACCCATCTGTCAGCACCATGGGGGCTTTTGTGTTGTTGTGATGCTAGAAGCAATGTGTGTTTTTTTTTCAAATACCTGCAGGGTCACCTATGGTGGGCAGATTTCAGCAGCGCTTCCAGATTAAACAGACTAGGAAGAAATGCCTGGTCTACTGAAAATGAAAGCCACACGGATCACAAGAGAACATTGTCGCTTGCTCTAGACATGTCACCAGGAAGGAGTGATTGCTAGAAGAGGATGTCACATAGGTGAACCAGAGAACCTTGGTGGCCTGGATTGGCACCACAGTTCCAACATGGGATTTGAATATGCTGATGATGGTGAGGATGATGCTGGACCATCATCAGCAGTTTTTCACTCTGCTGTATATGAGGCTACCACGTGTCGGAACAGATTGCTATCTATCTCTTCCTATCTACCACCTGACAACAACAACAACAACAACACCTAGTTCCTAGGGGTACTGTGAATGATCGATGCATTGTGCCTTTTCAGTTAGTCAGTAAATTGCAGAATCTGCAGACAGCAACATCTTTCATGAATTTGGAGACAGATTAAAACGAACAGTGCCAAATGCTTTTCACTGGGACAACCCACAAGCCCTCCACTTTATCCCTGGTTCCAGGTCCAGAGATAGCCCATTGCTATCAGTCATATAAACAGACTGCGGGGGCGGGGGGGAGTTCTTCATGAAGACCTGCCCCTTTTCTAACTGTCGGGGTGTTGCGGGAAGGCTGCATTTTACCTTCATAAAGCAATTCTGGCTGGCAGTAGACTACGTCGTCTTTTTCCTTCAGGGCTGTTGCTGTGGTAGACGCCAGTTTGATTAAATTTGAGCCCACCTCCGCATCCTGAAAATAATCCGTTTTCAAAAAAAAAAGGGAAATTTGTTTTGCACAGCACACATTTGCTTTACTGTCTCCATTAGGAAAAAGCTTTATCACACATCATCTTATTCTGACCTCACATCAGCCATGGGAAGAAGCCAGGATCTTGTTGCTACGCTTGTTCTCAGTTCAAAAAGAAGGCTGATCAAGATGAAGTCACTCCCCCGAGGTGACAGAACTGGCAGGTGGCAGGCCAGGCCACTCAACCCTGTGGCCTTTCTTCCCTACTCTGGGCCTCCTTGTCCCTCACTGGTAAACTTAATGTGCTTTATAAGAGTAAATTCTCACTTTGTAAATGCCAGGTGATTCATCTGTGAAACACTTCATCAGTCATTAAAAGGTTGTTTATAAGAGCATAAGGAGCTTATGGTATATTACCGAGTGAAGAAGCAGCAGACCAAATTGCATACGCAGCTTGAACTCAACCATATTAAAAAAAAAAAAAAAAAGCACAGAAAAGAGCCTGTTGCCGTATCTGCAGACAGGAGAGACACACCAAGTGGGAGCAGTGCAGGGGGTGTTGGGGTCAGGGGGAACTACCATTGCTTTCTCTATGCTGATTCGTGTGTTTGTTACTTTCTCCTGTGAGCATGTATCATTACTGAAGCAAACCGAACAGGCAATAAATATCTTTCAATGGTATTCGTTGATCTCAAGTTATAATCTGACTTTGGTCTGTTCAATACCTACTGGCTTCACTGTAACCCAGGAGAGAGCTTTCATGCAATCCATTAAATTGAACATTAAATATAAATCTACTAATCTGTTTGGGGAACGAACTCTGGTAGCGTAGTGGTTATGAGTCGGGCTGCTAACCTCAAGGTCATTGGTTCAAAACTACCAGCCATTCTACGAGGGAAAGATGAGGCTTTCTGCTCCCGTAAAATTTCCAGCCTTGGAAACGCTATACCGGGTCACTATGAGTGGAAACCGACTCCATGACACACAACCATCACTGCACTGTTTAGGAGTCCTGGTGTGGCGCTGTAGGATAAGCACTGAGCTGCTAGTCACAAGGTTGGCAATTCAATCCCATCAGTAGCTCCTCAGAAACCCTATACAAGGTCTCTATGAGTTGTCACCAAATTGATGGCACTTAACAAAAACAACTGCAATAACAAAACACCTGGAATCTTCATGTGGTGCTGTTGGATAAGCACTGGACTGCTAACCCACCAGCCGTTCCTTGGAAACTCTGTACAGGGTTACTATGAGTTGGACCCTACACCATGGCACACAACCATTGCTACTGTTTAGGAGTCCTGGTGTGGCACTGTAGGAAAAGCACTGAGCTGCGAGCCACAAGGTTGGCTCCTCGGAAATCCTATACAGGGTCACTATGAATTGGAACTGAATTGACGGCACTTAACAAAAACAACTGCGATAACAAAACACCTGGAGTGCTGGTGTGGTGCTGTTAGATAAGCACTGGACTGCTAATCACAGTGTTGGTAATTCAAACCTACCAGCTGCACATTGGAAACCCTACACAGGGTCACTATGAGTCAGAACCAACTCAACAGCACAGGAACAAATCCAAGGTTTGAGGAGCCTTGGTGGCACAGTGTGTTAAATGTCTGGGCTGCTAACCGTGAGGTTAGTGGTTCAGTCCTGTCAGCAGTGCTATGGGAGAAAGAAAAGGCTCTCTGCTCCCGTTAGATTTATAGCCTCGGAAACCCCGAACAGGGTGGTTATGAGTGGGAATCACCTGGAACATATTCAGTATTGAACCTGCAGCGAGTCACTTAGGCTCTTGGTAATTGGTCTGTTTCTTCACGTGTACAATGAGGACACTCACAGGATGTCCAGCATGCAGTCACTGTGCGGATGACACGAGGGCACCCAGGCAGGAAGCTTACAGGAAGCACTTGACCAACGTCAGTTGCCGCGGCTCTCCTGAGACCCCTAGTGCTGGGGGAGAGTCAGGGGGAGACCCTGGAGGCCGTTGAGGAACAAGACCTGAGGTCCCAGCCTTCCTGGACTTTACTCCTCCATTTAAACTTTTCTCTCCTTCTGAATTTTCCAGGATGGAATTTTATCATAGGCTCAGCAATGGACTGAAAACCACAAGTTCATCAGTTCAAACCCACCAGCTGCTCCTTGGAAAACCAATACAGGGTTGCTATAAATCGCATTCAACATTTTACTTTAGCAGCTTTCTGCTGGAAACTGAGGATGGGGGCATAAGTTTAGTGCATTCTAGTCTCCTGGCATGGTGCTGTAGGATCAGCACTGGACTGTCCATCACAGACTGGCAGTTCAAACCCACCAGCCACTCCTCAGAAACGCCATACAGGGTCACTGAGTTGGAGCCCATTCGACAACACTTAACAACAACAGGGTATAAACTGCAAGGGTTCTTAGATATTTGTTTAGTTTAAACCCTACATTTTTGTTAGAGAGAGCTGGAGTCATGGGGAGAAGCCGAGCCCAGAAATAGAAGCAGAGGCAAAGGCCCTGTGGATGTAGTCTCCAGGCATTGGTCCCCAGCTGTGATCACCTTTTGATGGAACCTGTGGTTTAAGCAATTCCTTGACCGGTCCTTGCAGTGAAGGAAGACTGGGGCTGCATTTCATGCATTGTGTGGCTCCCAAAAGTGACTGTAAGCATCAACTTACTGAAGAAAGTTCAGTTGCCAAGAGGCAAACATGTGCTCCTCAGAGGGGATGTAAGAGTTACAGATAAAATGCTCTGCGGTAGCCCTGCGCCCACCACATCAGCAGCTCTGGGGGCCTCTAACTGCTCCAGTCCAGGGGCGGACCCTGCCTGGCTGGGCATGTGATGGCCAGAGGCCTCCTGTGCGTGTCCCGGACTTGAGTCTCAGACTCAGTCTCAGAAACATCTTAGCGCTCCGTCTGAAACTGGTCTGACAGGTTGAGGGATAAGATGTGAATTTTTCCACACCGCAGCAGTAACAGACGTGACTCGGCTTCTTTCAGGGCAAACATGCTCCGCTCCAGGAAGACAATGCTCCCCAGCCAGAATGGAACAGCTTCCTGCAGGTTTGCCTGAAATCCCCTGAGAAACAGGAATTTCAGTAATCCTCCAAACATAGGCTTTGGAGTCAGGCAGCCCCTGGTGAATGGGAGCAGATCCTCAATCTTACCGAACTATTCATCTGTAAAGTGGGGGTGCGACTCATAAGTGAATGGACTGGTTGGGAGTATTAGGAAGGTTGCTCCAGCCTGCCTTTGAGGATTATAAAGGATTAAATGAACTAATAGTATGAAAACTCCTGGCACAGTGCCAGTACTCTAGAAGTTGAAGCTAGACAGACGTGTGCTCAAATCTCTCAATAACTGCAGCATTGGGCAAGTCACTTTCTCTCATCCATGGACAAGGGGACATATTACAAACACCTCAGACGGTTGGGATTCAGATGAGTTAAGAAGAAATGTACTTACCCTTTAACAGCTGCCAAAATAGGCAAAGCCCTGAGCAAGAGAGTAAAGGAGGCCCCCTCAACCCTATGTCTAAATAGATTGAGAAAACTGTGAAATAAAAAACCATCCTCTCTCCTGCCAGGCTGTCCTACTGCTGTGGACTTGCATGTTGCCACAGCGCTGGCATTTTACATACCAGCAGCATCCTCTATGGCACACAGCTGTGCATGGAGCTTCCAGACTGACAAAGTAGGACGAGGGGCCTGGTGTTTTGTTTCTGAAATGAAAATCCTCTTGATCACAAGGCAACACAGCTTTAGAAGTCGAGCCCTCCAGGTCGGAAGGCACTCAAAACTCACAGTGGCTGCAACAATGGACTTGAGCAATATTTTGCACGGACCAGGAAATATTTCATTCTATTGTACATGAGGTCACCGTAAGCTGGAGCCAATCAGCAGCAAGTAGCAACGCCAAAGATGCTCTGCGGTTGTACTGCACAACACGGCAACCACTAGCCATATGTGGCTACTGACATTGGATTTTAAGTTAGTTAAAATGGACAATCCATTCCAGGTGCTTAATAACACATGCAGCTAGGGGCTGGCTACCTATTGAAAAGTGTAGGTAAATAAGTCTATAGCACCGATCTGGGAGGTCAAGTGCTCGGACTTCCGGGAGTTCTGGACTAGGGTGGTCCGGCTTCCTCTCCCATTCCAGCTCCATCTCTCATTCTGAAGGGTTTTGCTTGTACCCTGCAGTGAGGCTCCAGCCTGTACAACCAAGGCAGCCGCCAGCCCTAGCCACCTCAGTGTGTGCACATCAGAGTCAAGGCCAGTCCTCAAGAGGACAAGGGTAGCCCTGGGCATAGGCTGGGGGCGTTTGGACTGGGAAGTCAGGTCCTAGGTTTTGGAGTATGGTTGGGGCCTAGGAGGGTACTGTTCTGCCCTGGGCCCCGTGAACCTGTTACCCCGGGCTGTGCTGGAGTAGATCTGAATTAGGGACCTCCAAAGTATCATGTCCAGCACGGTGACTCCTCTAAGGTCCCTCTGGGATCTAAGAACAGAAAAGGGATTGAATATAGTGCCCAGCACAGAACAAGCGGTTGGCAAATGGTGGCACCTTTTTGTGCTATGTATTCAAGTTTGCACTTGCAAGACAATCTTCTGAGTGGGTAAGTTGAGGCGACCCACCAATAAGAGTGCTTGGGTGGTGCAAATAGTTAATGCAGAGGTTGGAGGTTTGAGTCCACACAGGAAGTACCTCAGAAGAAAGGCCTGGTAATCTATTTCTGAAAAGTCAACCACTGAAAACCCCAGGGAGCATAGTTCTATTCAGCACACATGAAGTCATCTCAACAGCAACTGATTCAGTCTATTTGCTTGTGTCCTGTTATGTCCCTGACATTGCTCCCATGTCTGGATGGCTGCTGGAAAAGAAGTAAAATGCTCAGTGTGATCCCATCTCTGAGGCTGTTTGGAGGCCTCCAGCGGAGGGCAGGGAAGCCTTCAGGACTGTCTGTACATGCCCGCTCCTTCCCCACCCAGCTCTCCTCCTGCTGGGCCCTGCCTTAGACACCCCCGCTCCGCCCTACATAAACAGGCCAAGGATGGCAGAGGCCCTGCTGGCCCCACCTTCACTTTGACCCCAGCTGCCCGCCCCTCTTCAAAATCTGGGGCAGCCTGGAAGTCCCGGGCTTTAAGTATAACTGACTACCGTCTGTTCTACAGATGTCCTCCATGCTAAAGGAGGCCCTGTGCCCTTTTAGAGACCCTGCCTTAGGCTGCTCCCTCGCTCAATCATACTAACTATGGGCTGACTGAGCACCCTCTGACAGCGAGTCTGTCCTGGACACAGGAAATGAAATGGTGAACAAGAGAAAGAGAGGCCCTACCCTCTCAGAGCTGATAGGAAGAGAGACTGGACAAGTACAATCTAGTTGAAGTGGATACTGAGTGAAAGTAGCAGAGGGCCAGCCCTCCGTGCGCTCCACTGAACTGAGCGGCCTCCTGAGGCTGGGAACTGAAGGGAGAGTGGGAACCAGCTGGACCCGGTGGTGCCTACCTGCTGGCTCTCACCTGGTGGTTCTCACCTGGTATTCTCACCTGCTGGCTCTCACCTGGTGTTAGCATCTGCTGACTCTCAACTGGTGGTGTCCACCTGCTGGCTCTCACCTGGTGGTTCTCACCTGCTGGCTCTCACCTGGTGTTCTCACCTGCTGGGTCTCACCTGCTGGGTCTCACCTGGTGGTGTCCACCTGCTGGCTCTCACATGCTAGCTCTCACCTGATATTCTCACCTGCTGACTCTCAGCTGGTGGTGCCCACCTGCTGGCTCCCACCTGGTGGTTCTCACCTGCTGGCTCTCACCTGGTGTTCTCACTTGAGGGCTCTCACCTGGTGGGGCCAACCTGCTGACTCTCGCTTGGTGTTCTCACCTACTGGCTTTCACCTGGTGGTTCTCACCGTGACTGCACTTTGAAGCCACACCCATGCCTGGACCTTGTCCCTGGAGACTCTGACTTAGATGGTCCAGATGCTGTCCTGTGACACTAACGTGCAGCCACGAGGACTGGAGTAGGAGGTGCCATGGGAAGAGGGGATGCCAGCATGCAAAGGCCTCCAGACCAGGACAAGGGGCAGCCCGTTCTCCATGGACACACCTCCAATAGGATTCAGTCAGGGTAGTCAGTTGTGACTTCCAAGACCATGTTTGCCTGAATTGCTCATTTCACTATGCAGGTGGAGCTACTTGAAAGTGAATAGGAAGCCATTTTTAAGGGACAATAAATAGCAATTAAAAAGCGTGGCCAGACGACCTTTCCCAGAGCTCGCTCTTCTTGGCTACTTTCAAAGCAGTAGAGGGCTCAGAGGGTGGCTTTTTAAAGTATGCGTGCTAGACTTCTTAGCTTAGTTCCAAGGAAGCAGGTCACTTCTCCAGCAGGATGAAAGGCCGCGAAGCTCCAGGGTGTGTGGGAAATAGGAGGGTGTGTCCTCTCTGTGTGGCATCCCTTGGCTGAGGCCGGCTGCCATGAGGTGGAGGCCAAGCCATGTGGTTTGCCATGGTGTGCTTTGCGGTAGCCCCTCAGCCTCGCCCTTGCGTCCTGGAACCATGAGAAGCAGTTGGACATAGATTTTGGGACGAGTTTATGGGACACAATCGTTTGTTCTTTCAATAGCCATGAGTCACATGGGGAGAAAGGACAGTTCTTATTCCTGTCCAGTCTTTCTGACAGTATCAAGGAGAAAGTCTCAGTTAGGTGTTACTATGTCTTTAGCACTTACTCTGTTCTCCCCACATTCTAACCATTTTTTAAGTGGACAGTTCAGTGACATTCATTACATGCCACATCTTGTGCAACCATCACTATCTGTCCCCAAAACTTTTCCATCATCCCAAACAGAAGCTCAGTACTCCTGGAGCAGCTAACTCCTCATTCACCCTCTACTAAAACCTCTGTCTTCTGTGCACTTGGGTATTCTAGATATTTCATACAAGTATAATCATGCAACATTTGTCCTTTTGGATCTGACCGATTTCACTGAGCACATTCACAGGAGGGATCAGTTCCCAGAGAAAGACAGGCTGTTTGGTAAAGTGGACGGTCAGCTAAAAGTAGGAAAACCTCCAAGGAGATGGATTGAAGCAACGGTTCCAACATAGCAGCAATTGTGAAGATGGTGCATAGGGTCGCTAACAACAACAACAACAACGACGTTTTCAAGGTTTCTCCATGGATGTATCAGAACTTCATTTCTCTTGGTGGCTGAATAATATCCTACTATCTTGTGCTCTGGTAGCGTAGTGGTTACGAATCGGGCTGCGAAACTTAAGGTCAGTGGTTTGAAACTACCAGCCGTTCCACGGGACAAAGATGAGGCTTTCTACTTCCGTAAAGATTTACACCCTCGGAAACCCTGTACAGGGTCGCTATGGGTCGGAATCGACTCGACGGCACTTAACAACAACAATCTTGTGCTCTAGTAGCGTAGTGGTTACGAATCGGGCTGCGAAACTTAAGGTCAGCGGTTTGAAACTACCAGCCACTCCGCGGGACAAAGATGAGGCTTTCTACTTCCGTAAAGATTTACACCCTCGGAAACCCTGTATAGGGTCGCTATGGGTCGGAATCGAGTCGACGGCACTTAACAACAACAATCTTGTGCTCTAGTAGCGTAGTGGTTACGAATTGGGCTGCGAAACTTAAGGTCGGCGGTTCGAAACTACCTGCTGCTCCGTGAGAGAAAGATGAAGCTTTCTGCTCCCGTAAAGATTTACAGCCTCGGAAACCCTGTACAGGGTCACTATGGGTCAGAACCGACTCAACGGCACTTAACAAAAACAACAATCTTGTGGTGCTGTGGGTTACGAATTAGGCTGCTAACCAGAAGGTCAGCAGTTTGACTCTACCAGCCACTCTGTCTGAGAAAGATGAGGCTTTCTGCTCCCATAAAGATTTAGTCTCACCAGCATTAATAGTGAAGTTCAAAAAGAGAGAGAACAACAAATGCTCATGAGGGTGTGGAGAGACTGCGACCCTCCTTACATTGCTTGTGGAACTTTAGAATGGTTCAGCCTCTCTGGAAAATAGTATGGTGCTTCCTCATTAAGTTATAAATAGAAATACCTTATGTCGCAGCATATATCTGCAAGACACATGAGCCAGAACACAAGGAGATATATGTGTGCCTATGTTCATCACAGCACTGTTCACAATAGCAAAAAAACGCATAAATCTGAGTGCCCATCAATGGAAGAATGGAAAAACAAACTTTGGTACACTTACAAATGGAATATTATGCAATGTTGAAGAACGATGTATCTTCAAAACACCTCAAAACATGGGTGAATCTAGAGGACATTATGCTGTATGACATTAGTCAATCACAAAAGGATAAATATTGTATGAGGCCATTATTGAAAAAACTTAAGTAATGGTTTTCATACTTAAAAAACAAAACAAAACAAAAAAAGATTTGGTCTCATAAGCTCTATGTAGGGTCACTATGAGTCAGAAATGACCCCATGGCAGTGGGTTTGAAATGTATGGACCACGTTCTGTTTATCCCTTCATCTGTTGATGGACGTTCGACTTGCTTTCCACCTTTGGGCTATTGTGAACAATGCTGTAGTGAACATTTGTTCAGTCCCTGTTTCAAGTCTTTTGGGTATACACCAAGAAGTAGAATTGCTGGGATAAGCACTGGACTGCTAACCATGAGGTTGGTGGTTCAAGTCCACCAACACCTCCACAGAAGAAAGATGAGACCTTCTGCTCCTGTGAAGACTGGCAGCCTCGGAAACCCTATGAGTTGGCCACTATGAGTTGAAGCTCACTCAACGGCAGTTAACGACAACAAGAGGTTATGATGACTGTTTGGGAGACTCCTAAGGGGCAGATCTGTGTTGGAAGGAGTGCAGCTAGAGTGCTCCTTGGAGGCCAAGATGCCCAAACATCATCTCTCACACTTCAGACATATTGTCAGGAGGGACCAGTCGCTGGAGAGGGATATCATGTTTGGTAAGGAGGAGGGTCAGAGAAAAAGAGGAAGACCCCAGTGAGATGGATTGGCAAAGTGGCAGCATCAATGGGCTCAAGCGTGGTAACAATTGTGAGGTTGGCCCAGGACCGGGCGGTGTTTCGTTCTGTTGTGCATAAGGTCACTATGAGTCGGTATTGACTTGATGGCACCTAACAACAACAACAAGGGGCAATTTTGATAGATTTTTTTCATAATATACAGGACAATCACAGAGACTTATTATGAAGAAGTTTTCAGAAAATTGAAACTGCATTAGTGAGATAAAGATCATAAAAGTTGTTCTGAGGAATTATGTTTCCCATCACTACAATGCACTTGCTCATTCTTTGAGGGTTGTTGTTGTTGTTAAGTGCCATCGAGTCGGTTCCGACCCATAGTGACCCTGTACAGGGTTTCCGAGGGTGTAAATCTTTACGGGAGTAGAAAGCCTCATCTTTCTCCCGCGGAGCGGCTGGTAGTTTCGAACCGCTGGCCCTAAGGTTCGCAGCCCGCTGGCCCTAAGGTTCGTAACCACTACGCTACCAGAGCTCCTTATTCTTTGAGGGTAGCAAGGGCTATTTTACAAAATTCCTTTGGGAAATATTACGCTATCTACCCTACAGCCTTGATCTTGGCTCTTCAGACTTCTTTTTAGTTCTCAAAACTCAAAGATCATTTAAAAGGAACACAAGTTGAGCTCCTTGAGGATGTCAAAACTGCCGTCTTATAATACAAATAGTTGTTATTGTTAAGTACCGTGGAGTCGGCTTCGACTCATAGTGACCCTACACAGGGTTTCCAAGGCTGTAAATCTTTATGGGAGCAGACCGCTTCATCTTTCTCCCGCGGAACCACTGGTAGTTTCGAACTGCCGACCTTGAGGTTAGTAGCCCGATTCGTAACCACTACGCTACCAGAGCTCCTTAATATAAATAGAAGAACACAGAATTCTTCAAGGAAGGTTTACAGAGATGGAAACGCTGCCTTCAAGTGTCTAGACCTGGATGGAGGATATGCTGAGAAACAATGGCTTTGTACTTTAATATTTTTGTTTAAGGCCTCTATGATTTTGTAGCTATGCTTTTTGACTGGCCTTTGTATATATGAGGGCCTGTTCCTCAGGCTGTTTGGACCATTGAGTAAGATACGGTAAAGAGAAAACACAGCAAAGCACCTGGCACAAAGTACGCATCCAGTAAATGAGAGCCATCAAAAGTTAATTTAATTTAATTTGGTTTCATTTAAATTAATTAAATCATGATGTCAGGGAGTTCTGGAGCCAGAAACCTCCACAGTCTCTCCAAGTCAAACCCAGAGCCCAGCAACATGCCCTGAAGGAAGAAAAGGTCTGGCCCAGTGGTCATTTTAAATGCCAGGATAGCAGGGGATTGGATAAGCCTGTTAGGCAAATAATTAAAATAATGCTGGAGAAGAATATTTAATGTCATGGGGAGATGTCTAGATAGACAAATAGGTGAGAAAAAATTAGAATGCACATATTTGGCAGCAAAAAGAAATAGAGTAATTGGTAAAGTGTATTTCACAAAAACTCATGATCTGCATCCTAATAAGGTGAACAGTGTCTGGGGACTTCAAAACTTGTGAATGGCCACCTGAGACATAACAACAGGTCTCTACTCACCTGGAGAAAAACAGCAGGAAGGTAACCAACTGATCAGAAAAGAAATACATGTACATGAGCCACAAGCTCAACTCCCCTGAGACCAGAAGAACTAGACAGTACCTGGCTTCAATCACTGAGTCTTCTGATTGGACTCACAACCGATGAAATGGGAGATTAACATGGAGAAGACCAAGAATTCTAGCAGAAATTTAAAATCCAGACACAGGAATAGGCGAGAACAGAGGACCCCCGAGGCTCTCATCCAGAGACATTCTTTAAATCTAGAACCAAGCCTCAATTTCTTAAGATCACCTTCTAGCAAACTAGCAGACCTAATGGTCAACAATGTCTGATAAGAAAAGATGAGATGACCAGGAGACTGGGAAACCAGAACACTGGAGGAGGAACCAACAACACAAAGATAAAGTCTGTGCATTGGAATGAACGTAACCAATGTCACCGAACAATTGTCAAATGGGGACCTAACTTACTATGTAAATTCCACCAAAAACTCAACACAGTGTTATTTTTTAAATTCTATGAGAAGCAAATAAAGGAGCTCTGGTAGCGTAGTGGTTATGAATCAGGCTGCAAACCTCAAGGTCAGCAGTTCGAAACTACCAGCTGCTCCGCGGGAGAAAGATGAGGCTTTCTACTCCCGTAAAGATTCACAGCCTCGGAAACCCTGTCCAGGGTCGCTATGGGTCAGAACTGACCCGACGGCACTTAACAACAACAATGAGAAGCAAATAAAGAATACAAAGACTAAAAAGAAGGAGGAAAAAGATCGTACTGATACATGCCACACACGGATGAACCTTAAAAACATTATACCAAGTAAAAGAAGCTAGTCACCAAAGATTACATATTGTATGATTCCACTTATAAAAACATCCAGAATAGGCAAATCAAGAGAGGCAGAACATAGATTAGTGGTTGCCTAGGACTTGGGTGAGGGGATGGGAAGGATGGAGGTGTGTGATGGTTGTACGGCTCTAAGAATGTACTAAAAATCAACAAATCGTACGCTTTAAATGTATGAATCGTATAGTGTTCTTACTGTTGTTAAGTGACATCCAGTTAGTTCTGACTCATAGTGATCCTGTATAGAGTTCCCAAGGAGTGTCTAGTGTGTTTGAACTGCCAACCTTGCAGTTTTATTAAAAAAAAACAAACCCCGGCATTGCTTTGGAGTTCATTTCACCTCATGGAGACCCCAGCTGTTAGAGGACAACTGTAATCTTTATGGAAACTGATTGCAACTGGGTGGATTTGAACTACCAACCTTTAAGCTAGTTGTTGTTAAGTGCTGTCAAGTATGTGCCCTGTTTCTGAGGAGCAACTGGTGGGTCTGAACCACTGACCTGACGGTTAGCAGTCCAGTGCTTATCCTATGGCACAACAGTTGAGTGCAAACCCTTAACACCACCCAGGGACCATGCATATACAAATACACACACACACACACACAGAGCTACATGGTATCCTGGTGTGGCACTGTAGGATAAGTACTGGACCGCTAATCACAACGTCGACAGTTCAAACCCACCAGCCACTTCTCAGAAACACTACATGGGCTCACTCTGAGTCGGAACTGCTGGACAACAGTTAACAGCATACATGTGTCTACACAGGAGAGATTGGGAACCAATACAAGTATTCCTACAATGATCGCTTTCGCTGCTGGGTTTACGGGGATGTTTTCTGTTGTTCCTTTTATGTATCTATATTTTGTTCTTTTCACGTATCTATATTTTTCACCAGGACTATGTATTTTTAAACCTCTGTAAAAGTAATGAAAGAAGTTTCCCGTTTTTCTCTAAGGATTTTTGGATTTGCAAGTCAATCAAATCTGTACCAAGGGCACTTCCTAATCCTGCCAGCATCTAGGCAGCCCTGGAGGAAGCTTCCTGTGAAGTGATTACCTTGTCGACATGGAGTGGCACAGCGAACCTCTTGAGAGTGGGTGTGGAGGTCAGCCTGGAGTTCTCAGCGAAGTCCTGGTTCAGGTTGGCCAAGTAGAAGAGCTCGTAGAGGCTGCTGTCCTTATAGGCGATGACGTCAAACACTATGCAGTCGTCCTCCTCGTAGGCATTGATGTGATGGAAGACGACCATGGCGTCGGTGTAATACTGGCTCACCACAGGTTTCCTAGTCCTCAGGTCAATGATGTGGATGTGAGTCTGAAAGAAGTGGACACTGAGTGCTCAGCTCCTTTGGGCATCTCGGCTCTGTGCCTTCCCGGTTCTGGGCAAAACCCAGCTCTGTCATCCAGCAGCTGGTGCCTCTGCAATGTCCTTCCCAACCCTGAGCCTGTGTCCTACCTCAAAAACACCAGACACCAAAGGCGTTCAGCAAATGGGCGCTACTAACTGCTGTATTTCTGTGACCATATCTTTGGGGTGAGCAGAGAGAAGCTTTACTGCTACAGTGCCCATGAGGACAGTGTTTGGGAGTGAGGGTGCACTGTCCCCTTGGGGCTTCTGGCTGGGCAGCGCCAAGTCAGCTCCCTGGCAGTGGACACACTGGGCTGACCCTCAAGGCCTCCCTGGGCCCTATCCAAGGCCCTTCTCGGATCTCACCTCCACCTCAGAGCCCTCTGTTGCCAGTTTGCCAGGGTGTGGTTACCACAGCATTGCCAACCCCACCTAGCCTGGAGGGCTACAGAGTAAGGTGACCCTGCTCCCTGTGTAAGGACCTCATCTCAGGGGAGTGGCCGCTCATTAGGCAGCTCTCTGGGTGTCACAAGCAGCATCACTGGGGGAAAGGGGGCGTAATTAGCCCTATTTGCAGCCCCCATTGCCTAACACAGAGGGCAAGGGGGTGTGTTCTTTCTTTGCGCTGTTCTGACCTAACCGTACTCCTTCTGAGAGGGAGGGGCTGCTCTGGCTGGTTTGTTGGTTTGCATTTTTTTGCCACCTCTTTCTTCCCTGTCTTGTTGGCTTCTTTCTCCCCTTCCTCAGAGTCAAACCATGGGTTTTAAGAGGGGGTAAAGAAGAGGAAGGTTTAGATAGCATTGGAGAGGTTTCCATATGAGAGCCATCAAGGGGTAAATTATGCTCAGCCTGCCCCATGATGCACCATGATGCCAATCTCTTCCAAATGCATTCTGAAGCCCTGCCCAGGATTTTCTGCCCTGGCTTCTAAGGGCCAGAAAAGGCCAGGGCCCTGCAGTCTTGCTACAAGCTGACGAGCTTCTCAGAGGTGTGTGTGTTGCAGGGGACGGGGCTGTAAAGTACACAGAACTTCAGCGGGTTCCCCGCCCCCATTCAGGTACAAGGTTGCGCTTTGCTTTAGTGAGCTCAGCTGATACTGCCTCTAATTTTTTAATTTTTTAAATAAAGGGCAGTTTGTGGCAGCCCAGAGTAAGAGCACGTCTGTCCTCACTACTTTCCAACAGTGAGAGCACCCTTGGTGTCTCTGTGCCTTGCTTTGTTCAGACATTTACATCGTGTGGTTGTACAATTCAGAGGCCACAGGACAGTGTCAGCATCATGTGGACATGCTCTGGGACCCCAGACAATCTGTGTGACTTGCTGCCCTGCTTTATTGTGTGCATATGTGTGTGGTGGTGGGGGGGGCAGGGTCTGGAAAGGAACCTCCAGTCTCTCCCAGGTCTGCTTGTATGAGGGCTCTATTAGCGTCAGCTTTAGGGAACGGGGGAGACAAAATAAAACCAACCGCTACTTTGGAGTTTATATTCTAGCGCGGCAAGGCAAGCACTAAAGGATGACACATTCATTCAGAGAATAGCTCCAGAAGATGTGTGTGTGTGTGTGGGGGGGGGAGGGGTGTCTGTTACAGACAGGTTACTGCCGGGGGCCTCAGCTCAGCAAAGTCCCCCTGTGCAGGGAAGACAGAGAAGACCTGAAGGCGGGAGCTGGGGGCAGAGATGGGTGTTGTTTGGCCAGTTTGAGATCCAGGAACTACTGGAGGCCAGGAGAGCAGGGGTCACTGGCTGAGCTGAGGCCTGGTAGGGACTTAGAGGTCACAACAGAGACTGTGGACTTTACTCTGAGGAAGATGAGCAATCACTAGACGATTCTGAGCTGAGGAGGTATCTGGCTTAACCTCCCTAATCCTCAACATCTCTGTCTGCCCCCTGAGTGGAAGGAGAGGGGGTTTGGCATCCACTGGGGGAGACAGGGAGGGGGCTATGAATGGGAAGGGGCTTTCCACATG
>NW_006408555.1:8116725-8152636 GCF_000296735.1 Chrysochloris asiatica
TTCAGTGTTCCCATGTTCTGTTCGAACAACTGCTTGAATAGGTAGACTGAGAATAACTGGATATACTTTTAAATGACATGGTGGTGGTGGTTGTGTGCCATACAGTCGGTTCCAACTCACAGCGACCAGATACAGGGTTTCTTTACGGAATCTTTATGGGAGAAGAAAGCCTCATCTTTCCCCCTTGGAGTAGCTGGTAGATTTCAGCTGCTGACCTTGCAGTTAACAGCCTAACGTGGAACCCATTACAGTACCAGGGCTCTCTTTAAAATGAAGTAACAACAACAAAACAATAAAATGAAAAGTTTGAGCAGAAGAGGACATTTCTACCGTGCTGTCTGCTCCAGGGTCTAGCATTAGCATGTTTGAATAATCTAAGGCTGGGATTGCAGTTCATGTCAGGAGAGAAAATGTGCACACATTGTTTAATGGAAAACTAAGTTGCTCTGTAAAATTGCACCCAAACCACATATACACATACAGAAACTGGGAGTGGGGGAACTCCAGGTTCATACTGGGATGGCTCTGGCTGGTAAGAGGTCACACATCTTTTCAAGGGCCATCTCCCCAGGGACTTACAGGGGACAAGGATCCAGCACCTTGCCAAAGCAGGGCCATCTCTGAAAGGCCACTGTGCTTTGGAATTCTCTGGAAAGTGGCATAGTGGCTGACCTCCTCCCTCCTGCAATCTAGCTTCCACCCCTCTACTGAGTCCATCCGAGGGCCCTTCCTACGAAACCCCCTTCCCAGAAATCTTCACCCCAGAGGAGCCTCCCAGAATCCCCTGTGGCACTCTCCTCTACCTGCCCCCAACCGGGCCTTACCTTGTCCTCCTTGTGAAAGGTCAGGCAGGATGCCCAGCTCACCCCTCGGATGTATGCAGTTGCCATCTTGAGAATATCCAACTTGAAGGGTTGCTCGAGGAAAAGGAGGTAGTTCTGGGTAAGGCCGAAGCTGTGGTAGTAGCTCGGTGACAGCAGGGAGCGGGAGGGGATGGAGCACACCACCTCTGTTCGCTTCAGGGAGCTCTTCCTCTTCTTGTCCTCTAGAGGAAACCATACTCAGGAGAGGGCAGGGGCCATCTGTGCCCACATCACCCCACCACTCCCACAGCTGAGCTGCTCAAACTCACAGCTGCTGCTAAAAAGTAAGAGCTAAAGTACAGACCAAACCTAAGAGGTCGTAGGCTCAGGTGTACACCCCAAACCCACTGAGCCACGGTTAGGTCTCCAGGCCCGAGAGGCCAGAACAAGCTCTCTATCTGCTTTAGAAATAAAGTTGTATTGGAACATATACCCGTCAGGAGTCCTGGTGTGGCGCTGTGGCTTAATGCGCTGAAATGCAAAATTGATTTGAACTACAAGGTTGACGGTTTGAGCTCACCAGTCTCTCCTCAGAAACCCTATCCGGTCACTACACGTCGGAACCAACTTGACGTCACTTAACAGCAACGGGAGCAACAACACCCCACCTATGATTGCTTTTGTTTTTAGCTATGATGGCAGAGTTGAGTCGGTGTGACGGCTGCCCTGCAGGCTGTATGATCTGGCCCTTTACTGAAACAGCTTGCTGACCCCTGTTCTGGAGAAGCAGTTCTCAAACCTTGACCATGTATAGGAATCACCTGGGAGTAGGCTAAACTGGGGGGTGGGCCTGAGAGTCTGCATTTCTGATATTTCACTAGAAACCACTTGGCAGATATTTCATAGGGTTTTCGTGACTCTCTCTTGGCACGGCCCATCCTGAAATGCTTGCAAATGGGATTAAGTACCTGTTGTAATGAGGGACTTTTTAATATGTTTTGACAACCAAGACAGGCTTTATGGTCCCCATTTTACAGATGGGGATCTGAGGCTTGGTGCAATGGTCTATCCCAGAGGTAAGACAAGAAGCCAAGACGCCTTCGCCTTAGCTTTCTCCTCCGTTATGAGCGAGAGTGCTACCCAGAGACTGAAGGAGAGAACAGAGCTGCAGTACGTCAGGCACCTGCTCGGGGCCCAGAACTCCAGGGTGCGTCATAGGTGCTCCTTTTGCTTATTCCTATGCAATGTTGAGTCACCCATTGACCACAGGCCTCCCCACCCAGGCCTGGAGCTGGTTTGTAATGAGGTAGCGGCTTGTCTCCCAGGCTTTCTTGTGACCACCTGTTCGCACTGAGAATCAGCTGGCTGGTGGGAGGGCTGCTGTGGATGGCTCTTTGCTCCACAAAACAAACAAACACAGTGTACCCTGCAGTGGAAAGCACCCAGGCCTGGGTGCCCTGAGGCTGCTGGGAATCCCAGTACAGCCCCAGCCTGCAGCCTCTCCTGGGAGAGATGTCAGCAGCTCCTAAAAACTGTGTGACTGTGGACTGACTCCCTGTCCTCTAGAAGAGGAGGTGGCAAACTCAAGTGCCCACTCTGCCACTCTAGGTTTTGAGTTAGACGCTCTCCTTCTCCGAATGGGAGTTCCCTGTAACAAGAATCACCTGAGTGTCTGCCAGATGCTCATTTTATCTTCTGACAGTGGGGGCTGGCACCACCCAGCTGAGCCTGGAAATTCGCTCTGGAGGTTTTACAGAACTGGGAACCACAGATGGAAACTGGTTTTCCTCAGCCAGGAGGAAGGCCAAGCACTCTCGTGGTTCGGCCCTGTTCTGGAACCCTATGCCACTGGCCTCTAGAGGCCTCGTCTCCTGGATGTGGCACCCAGGAGGGTCCTGCCCTCCTCCCCCTCAGGGGCATGAGAAGGCTCCAGGATGCTGGCCTCAGTGGAGTAGGTTCAGGAGGCCCAGCCAATGGGATATGGAATGGATCCCAGGAGGACTGAACTCCCTAAACAGCCCTGGGAGCCTGACTTCAGGGGCTGAGGATGAAAGTGGGCGGCACAATCCTGGCATATAAAGGTTTATCAGAAGACTAGCAAAATAAATGACTATATGGATGATACATGGATAAATTGCCGGATAGATGATTGGAGGGAGGTGAGGGTACGTGGGTAGATGGATGGATGGGTGGATGGATGGGTGGATAGGTGGATGGATGACTAAATGGCTGGATGGCTGGAAAGATGAGTGGGTATATGGATGCTTGGAAGAATGGGTAGGCGGATGGATGGATGGATATGTGGATGGATGGATTGATGGGTGGATGGATGGGTGAGTGGGTGGAAGGCTGGAAAGATGTGTGCGTACATGGATGTTGGAAGAACGGGTAGGTGGATGGATGGATGGATATGTGGATGGATGGATTGATGGGTGGATGGATAGAAAGATGTGTGCGTACATGGATGGTTGGAAGAATGGGTAGGTGGATGGATGGATGGATATGTGGATGGATGGTTTGATTGGTGGATGGATGGGTGAATGGGAGGATGGATAGATGGTTTGAAGGAGGTGTGGGTAAGTGGATGGTTGCATGGAAGGATGGGTAGGTCGACAGATAAACAAATGAATAACCTGGAGCCGAAGGAAAAGGAAATTAAAACAGAAAATGGATTCCTTCCAGAAAGTCCTCTTCTCTGAATGAGAATATTGAATCCTGGTGATCTGAATCACAGGCAGAGGAGAGGGTCAGACTGAGTCTGCAGAAGGCACTACACTTGGCCATTTGTGCTTGCAGAGGACAAGTCTTTGGACAGTGCCCACCTGGTGTTGTGGCAGGGATCCTGAATACCACGTATTTCGTCTTCCCCTTGTCCACAATGGAAGTGCCCATGTTGAGGACATTGCCAGCTGCATCATAATGAGGATGTGATGTTGCCAGATTCACAGCCACGTATTTACGATAATCGACCTGCAAGACAGGATGGCCACCTGGTGTGAAAGGGGGAGGGGAGGAGGTGAAACCCTGGGAAAATTGGATTTCTTCTAGGTTCAGAGAAATCATGGATATTTTCATATACCCCTGACCCGGAAATAGAATTCATCTTGAGAGAAGACATTGACTCTTGCAGCCTGAGATGACCTCACGAGACACTTCCTGGGGCAAATGGGTTGCAGGAGAGTAGTGAGCTGGTTCTGCTTTGGTGGCACTTGTTCCCATCTTGCTGCCTCGCTCTGCTGGGCGCCCTTAGTGCTGGAGACAGGATGCCTGACCACAAAAAGCTCTAGCAGTGCTAGATGGCCTTAGAGTTCACCTTGGCTGCTGCTCTGGGCCATTCTGCTTACGTCACTTACATTCTCCCCTTTGGATTCCCCAGAGGTATAAACCACCGGACCTCTCCGATGGGATCATTCTGGGAGCTCAGAGGTTACAAAAACAGCTGGAAAAAGTGAAATGCCATGAACAAGGAGAATGATGACTCCCAGTTCTAAACAGACCATAACCTGAGAGCCAGGGAGTGGCTGGGGACCAGTAGTGTGTGCCCTTCCCCTGGAATAGCACAAAATTCAGCCAAGAGTCAGGTGATTCTCCACTCTCTCTCAGTATTCACTCTCTGTCACTCTGCGGACAATGTGCATCAGTTGGGTCTATGCCACCTCACTTCAAAGGAGCTGGACATGATTTCACATCTAAGAAAAGCACTCTCTTTAATAGATCGTTAAAATGTTTTGTGGAAACATTTGGGCTTAAAAGAGCAGCTGAGAAAATTGAAAGTGAGTCTATCGATTTTCAAGAAAACAGAATGTTGACTTGTCTCTCCCTAGGAAAAATATCTGCGTGGACATTTAGTTTTGTGCCCTTGCTCTCTGCCTAATGCCTCCCTCTTCAGGTCAGTACAAGGTAGGGCTGCTGGGAGTCAAGCGTACTCAGGCAGTCGTTCATTCAAATTCTCCTTGAGCTCTTTCTTGATGCCAGTAACTATGGAAACAAAGAGGACACGAACCCAGCCCCTGTCCTGCAAGATCTTAGAACCTTGTTCTCAGTGCTGGGCTAGAGCAAGCTCAGAATCTGAGGGGGCTCCTCCAGTGAGTCCTCGCTGCTCAAGAGAAACCCTTTCTTAAGTCAGGAAGTACTGATGGTTGTAGATTTGCTGTTACCTTCTCCAGGGTTTCCAGAGTCTGTGGGTTGATTTTCCTGATGTAGTTGGTCTCTGTGGTCGCATAGAAGTCTTCACCACACTTCATGATGTTAATAAGGCAGTTGTCTGTGAAATCTGGGATGGTGTGGGACAAGTAGGAAAAAGCTCTGGGGAGAAAAGCAAAGCAAAGGGTCAGTGACTGTGTTTACCAACTAGAAAGTTCTGACCTACATGGCCTTATTTTCTTACCACATAAAACACTTTACTTCAATTAAAGGAGAAAAAACCCACTGGATCCCAGTGTGCTATTTAGGGAATCCAGAGGGCTCAGATGCTAAGTTTCCCAAAGATACTACCATGTTGAGTTTGCTCAGAAAGGAGTCCGCTGTGACAACATGGCAGCCAGCGCCATACTGAGAGCCAGCAGGAGCTGCTGGAGTGTTCTGAGGCATGGCAAGACGTCTGCAGAAATCATACATATACCATAATGGCTCCCAAGACCAGCGAAACAGTGAATCCCAACTACTGGAAGGAATATGAGTCCCACACTGGTATCTTCAAATGTGCCAAGGCAACTAGTGTAAGTAATGCATCTCACGAGGCCTGGTGGAGTAGTTAAGTCCTTGGTGGTAATAAGAAGCACCCACCAGCTATACCATTGAGGAAAGACTTGGGGGTCTGCCCGCATTAAGATGACAGCCTTGGAGACTCTAGGGGGGCAGTTCTACCGTGTTCTACAGGGTCGCTGTGAGTCGGTATCCACTTGAAGGGAGTGGGTTTGGTTAAGGTTTTATGGTTTTAAGTGCCTCTCTTGGTCACGAACTGCATGACCTAAGGGCAAACCTGGGCAGCTCTTCCTCCACCTTAAAGAGATTTGCCCAAGGGGGCCAATGCTAGTTGTTTTGATCATTAAGAATATAAAAAAGCACAACCACTTTCAAAATGGGCGGTTACTTGGAAAAGATGTTTTTGCAGGGGTCTGGATAGGCCATTGTTCCAAACTCTGACACCACAATCCTGTTTGCCTCGATATTGGCCATGTAGGTATCACTTCTCAGGTATTTGCTCCGGTAATAGACTTCACCTGAAAGAGAAGAGGCAGCATCATCTCAGACTGACACCTGCCAGGTCTTGAAGCTCTAGTTCAGTCATTCCAGGGGAGGGGTTTAGCTGATGGAAAGTTTCCTTTAACATGTGCTTCTGATACAAGATGCATTTGTGTGCGCTTTCAGCATATCTAACCGGAGACCCACAGAAATGTTGCAAGGTAAGCATTCCTGTTCTTAACTTTGGTTTATATATGAGGGAAGTGAGGCTCAGAATTGGGCGAGGGCCCAGTGGTAAGACACCGAGTCAGTCAGTTGATCTCCATTCTGCCCTATTGGTGGCCCTCCAGATGAAGTCCAGATTTGGAACACTTGCCCAGAAGGCCACATACTTGGGTTGGATTTCCCCAGGGCCCCCTCTGATCCTGGGAGCTCTGCCTTCAACCCCTAGTTTGCTATTTTTAACCACGGAGAGGCTTTAAGAAGCCCTGGTGGCACAGTGGGTTAAGCATTGAGCAGCTAACCACAAGGTCAGCAGTTTGAATCCACCAGCTGCTCCTAGGGAGAAAGAGTAGGTTCCTATATAGATTGATAGCCTCGGAAACCCTGTGTAGGGTCACTGTGAGTTGGAAGCAACTCAGTGGTACTGGGTGAGAGTACCTTTAGGAGCAGTGATGGTGCTGTAGGGTAAGCACTGTACTGCTAACCTCGGAAACCTTATACAGGGTCGCTATGAATGGAAATCCACTTGAAGGCAGTGGGTTTGGTTTGGAGTAACATTGATATACACTACCACTAGGGGGAGACCTAACAGGCACGTGTGCACACAGGCTGTCAGTCCATCAATGTTATTAAGTAGTGTCTCTGTATAGAACTTCCAAGGAGCGGCTGGTGGTTCAAAAAGATCTTTGGTCTAGTGCTTTATCCTACGGCGCCACACCAGGATCCCAGTCAATCAATAAGGACTCCTTTAGAGTTCACAAGGCCCCGGGTTTGTGCCTTCAACAAATATTTATTAAACACTATAGTTTGAACCACAAGGTTGGTGGTTCAAGCTCACCAGCTGCTCCTTAGAAACCCTATAAAGGCTCATTATGAGTCGGAACCTACTCAGCAACACTTAACATCAGCAACAACAACATGGTGAGCCAGTAGGATCAGCACTGGACTGTGAACAGAAGGTTAGGGGTTCAAACCCACCAAGCGCTCCATGGAAACCCTATACTGGGTCGTTATGAGTCGGAACCAACTCGATGGCACAACAATAGTGTGAGTTTGATCGTGAGCAGGGTGGGCAAACTCCCTACCCCAAAGGAGATGGAGACTGTATGGATTTGAATCCTTGCTAAAGTATTCATCTATTGTCTTCAGGGACCATTTGCTTGGTCTCGTGTCAGGAGCAAGCCTGAGTCCTCTCGCCTTTGACATGACTGTCAGAAGACTTTCTCTCAGGGCTGCTGTGACATTCAAGACTTGTAAAGTGCTTACAATGAGATGGGTGGACACAATACAGGCAGCTTCAGAAAGTTCGTGGGAAAACTCCATTATCTTTTGATTCATTTTTCCACAGACTTTTTGAAGACTTCACAATGGACTCCAACATCCCCACGATGCTGAAGTAGATGCAGGGCTGGCACTGTGTCCTTCTGTTACATACAAGGTCACTGTGAGTTGGAACTGACCAATGGTAGCCACGGCCACCACCAATAAACAGACTGAACTTAGAATCTGTGCTTTCTAGCTGTGGGGCCTCGCGAAGGCTTAATCTCACTGCAGCTCAGCTCCCTCATCTGGAAATTGAGAATCACGTATTCTACCCTTCACAGGGCTGGGATTTTGAAGTGAGATGATGGCATGCCTTTGGTAGGTGAAGGCTGCTATAATTCTGGAAAGTCCACAAAGTCCAGATGTCAGCAAGACTTTCCTGGGGATCTGCAAGGTCACATGGTCGTCTGTCTTAGGACCATCCTGATCTCCCTGTTGAAGCCTGTTCTTTGCTGGTCCCTTTCTGAAGAATCCCACCCACTAGGCATTGGCAAAGGTTCTTTAGGCCCCCGAAGCACTTTGTCTGAAACGTTCTCTTCTGTTTATCTGAAATGTAAACATCACCCCAGGCTGGGTTGTAAACAGGCAACCCGTTGACCATAAATAACCAGCCAGGAGAAAATGTGGCTCTGGAAATGCTCAAGGCTGCTGCTCATCTCTGAGGCTGAGAAGAAGGGGGAGCCTGGGCACATTTCCTATTCCCCCTGAATGGGAAGCCCAATTAGCCACATTCCTTCCAAAGGGACCCAAAGTAAGCAGACATGCTACTGCCTGGGAGCTCCTAGAACTGGGTCAAATTGGACAACTTGTTACGGAGGAGAGGAAACATTTATCATGAGAGAAAAAAACAAAAAACAAAACACAAAGCAACCGTTCTACAAGTCTACTTTGTAAACAGCCCGATGGAAAAGTACCATCGGGAAGGCAGTGTTCTTAAGAACTCCTGACTCAGACCCTGGGGATGCAAATCATTGTAGGGCACTTGCCACAATGTTGCCTCTCCTTAGGAAATCACCAAGGACGGCTTTCTGAGGGACACATGGGCTCATTCATCTCAGCGTCTATTGCTGTCATTAAAGTGCTGTCAAGTCGGTCCCAACTCCTAGCAGCCCCGTCTGTATTGGGCTCCTGAGAAGCGGCTGGTGGGTTTGGACTGCTGACCTTGTGGTTAGCAGTCCAGTGTTTATCCACCAGCACTCCATCTTAATGCCTACTTTAAAAAATGTCTTATTTCAAAATAACTTCAGACTTACAGATAAGAGAGTCCCCAGATACTGTTCATCCTGTTACCTCTTCTCTGTCCTGTCTCCTTATTCATTCTGTGAGATGAACTTGCTACCTTGCCAAAGAACCTTGACATCTTTCTAGGAAGGTTTGTGCTGATGGTAGGCTCAAGAATGGCCCTCTAACCACGTCTTAAGTCCCAGAGCCTGTGAATATGCTATGTTGCATGGCAAAAGGGACTTTGCAGATGTGGTCAAATGAAGGATTTTGAGGTAGTAGGTGGTCCTGGGCCATCTAGGTGGGCCCAGTATCTTCACAGGGGTCTTTACAAGAGAGGGCAGGAGTCTCAGAGCAAAGGAGGAGAGATGATGACAGAGACAGTGAGGAAGAGAGATTGGAAGATGCTTCGTTGCTAACTTCAAAGATGAAGCCAAGAGCCACAAGCCAAGGAATGAAGGTGGTCTATAGAAGCTGGAAGAGGTAAAGCAATGGATTGTCTCCTGGACCCCAGAAGGAATGCAGCTCAGCCAACCCATAGTCAATGTCTGACTTCAGAACGGTAAGAATAAATTTATGTCTTTTTAAGCTACTAAATGTGTGGTGAGTTGTCACAACAGCAACGGGAACTCATTCAGCGCTCTTACTGTCTCTAATCGTGAAGCTGTGGAGCAAGGCCAGGCCATCAAACCAGTGGCTGTACCTGGTTTCTCCCACCGTGTGCATCCCAGGCCCATTCCGAAGCAGGATTCCCTGCAGCCATGCTGGAATCTTGCCTGTTAAGAGAAAGAAGGCTTTGTTTACAAGTCTGAAGCAAAAGGCTAGAAGAAATGGCTGTGGAATTAAACCCACATGGGCTGACATCTGTCTCTGTCCAGCGCAGTGGTGTCATCCGGAGGGTTCATGAAAACACTGATACCAGGCTCCACCTCCATAACATCTGGAGATGGTGCTTTACTAAGCTCTCAGGTGACATTGATGCTGCAGGCCTGAGGACCACTGGTAAGAAGCATTAATCCAGATGGACTTCAGGGTCCATCCAGCAAGCCTCTATGACTCTTGTTTGCTAAATTATCCCAAGGATCTCCATGCAGTCATGAAATGTGATTAAAATGAGCTATAGTAAATAGCATGCCACAATGTTCCAAAATAGCAAGAATATATTTGCTTTTAAAAAAAAATTGTGCATACTTAGTAAATCTTTCTATCTCTAAAACACTCAAAGGAAATAGACACAAATATCAATAGTGATTGGACTCCTGGTGTGGCACTGTAAGATAAGCACTGGGCTGTGAACCACAAGGTCAGAAGTTCAAATACCAGCTGCTTCTCGGAAACCCTATACAGGATGGCTAGAAGTCGGAACAAACTCAATGGCATTTAGCAACAACAACAATCAAGAGTGCTTAAGAGACGGGAACACAGCTGGTTTTTATTTATTTCTGTGCGCTCATCTGCGTTTCCTACAATTATATGTGTTCCTGGGTAGTACAGATGGACAGTGTGCTTGGTTGCTAACAAAAGTTTGGAGGTTCAAGTCCACCCAGAGGCACCACCCAGTAGAAAGACCTGGAGATCTACTTCTGACAAATTAGCCACTGCAAACGTTCTGGAGCACAGTTCTGCTCTGTCATACCCGGGGTCCTCAGGAATCAGAATCAACTCCATGACATTGTTTTTATATTCAGACACAGAACACTTCTTTTTTTCTAATAACAAAGCATACCAGGTAATTCTTCAGTTGAATCTCCAACCTGCCTTTGCTTCCAACGAGCACAGCTGTTATCCTCTTCTTGTGGAAACTTTGCAGCCCACCAGACACAAGATGAGACCCTAAGTGCCATCTCACTGCTGCAGTTCTCAGGACACGAAGCAAGTGCCACCGAGATACTGTGTACACAGGGTTCAGACCCTTTAGAGTCTACGCAAGATGGCGCCAGGAAAGTGGAACCCCAAATGAAGAGGAGATACAGCAGGTGTAGAGAATGAGACACACTCTCCCCACAGGGTTGTTCCTGAAGAGGACCCCTCTCTGAGCCTCATTTAGTGGCTGTGCAGACATTCACATGTTGAAATCACCCCTGTGGGCTCTGGAAAGAAAGGCACATGGGAGCCAGCAATGCCCTCCAAGTTTGTATGAGTGTGAGTGTGTGTGTGTGTGTGTGTGTGTGTGTGTGTGTGTGAGTGGGACAGCATCCATGATTCTCTTTCCGTTTTGAAACTGATTCAGGATACATACATATGTACAACTAGATCGTGCATTTGGAATAGGCAACATTTTACAGTACACGCCTATGTGAAATCATTGTTATTATTAAGAGACATCAAGCTAGTTCTGACTCACAGCAACCCTGTATAGCGTTTCCAAGACTGTAAGTCTTTGCAGGAACAGCAAGTCTTATTTTTCTCCTGTGGAGCGACTAGTGGGCTCGAACCACTGACTTTGTGGCTTGCAGTCCAGTGTTTATCTTACAGAGACTTTGTGCTCCCTATGTCAAATATATATATCACATATTTTATGTATAAATACAGAATCTTGGTGTGGCGCTGTAGGATAAGCACTTGATCACAAGGTTGGTTTGAACTGCAAGGTCGGTGGTTTAAACTGACCAGTCGCTCCTCAGAAATCCTATACATGGTCTCTATAGGTTGGAACTGACTCGACAGCACTTAACAACAACAACAATATATAAATCTATTATAAAAATTAATATAACAGCTGTATTTTGTATAATGTATTTACATACATTGCTGGGTGCCAGTTAAGTCGATTCTAATCCACAGTCATCACTGTGACAGAGTAGAACTGCCCCACGGGGGTCCCTAGGCTGTCATCTTGACAGAAAGAGATCCTCAGATCTTTTCCTACTAAACTACTGGGTGGAATTGAACCACCAATTTCTCGGCTAACAACTATTTGGCCTACAGGGCTTAAACATACACACAAATGTTAAGGGGTTTCTAAACGTTCATTGAAAAAAATCCATTATCTTTTCATTCAATTTTACCACTAACTTTTGGAAGCCCCCTTATTGTGTGTGTGTATTGTTGTTGTTAAACACTGTCAAGTTGATTCCGACCCATAGCGACCCTGTATAAGGTTTCTGAGGAGCAGCTGGTGAGCTTGAACCGCCAACCTTGCAGTTCAAACAGCTTTGCAGTCTGGCACATTAACCCCCAGTGCCACACCAGGACTCCATACACACACACATACACACACACACACACATATATGCATATACACACACACACATTTCCAGAAGTGTTCCAATTGGGGTGTGTGTGTGTGTGTGTGTATGTATATGTGTGTGTATGCATGTGTGTATATACACACATACATATATGTATATGTGTATATATGTATGTGTATACATATATGTATATGGACACACATATATTCGTATGCATGTATACACATCCATACACGCACACACACACACATATACACACACACAGCCCAATTGGAGCATTTCTTCTGGAAATAGTGGAGGACAACTTTCTTTGGGCATGGTGAGTTGTCTTAGATTCTCAGAGAATGTATCTGAGATACAGGTCACTTTGTCCTAGGTAATGTTTTCTAGATTAAAAAAAAAAATGACAATAAGTATAACTTCCACAATCAGAGAAAGGGTAACTATAACCATATATTGGAACACGGTGGCTCTGTAGGATAAGCCTTGAACTGTGAACCTTAAGGTCGGCAGTTCAAGCCCACCAACCACTGTTTATGGTAGAAAGATGAGGTTTTCTGCTTCCACAAAGATGTCCAGTCTTGGAAACCCTATTCAGGGCTGATGTGAGTTGGAACCTATTCAATGGCACTTAAAAACAAAAACATAACCATATGAGAAAGACCGGCTCTTTTATACAAAAGTGGCAAATGCTCACCTGTCACCTGGGCCTTCACAGGCTCCTGTTGCTCTTTCCTGTTTCTGCCAAATATTTTCTCCATGGCCGAGCACCAAGCGGGTGGCAGTCACAGTGAAGAGACCACGGCGTTCTGAGCTAGCTGCTCTTGGCTGCTCCTCTCTCTCCTTGCTCCTCCGCAGCCCCCTCCCTCGCCTCTCTTCCCCTCCAATGGCATCTGCTTTGCTCTTGGCCAGCTCTGAAGTTTCCCTCTGGAAATCTGGCCAAAGGTCAATATCTGAGCACTGGACCAGAGCTAATCTTTAATCCTCTCTGATGGTGTCCCCAACTCTCCCTCTTCAGTTTCACCTTTGGCTCAACAAACACAGACCTGCAACTGAACCCATTCCCTGGGGATCACCTTGCACCATTCAACAGACAGGCCTATAAAATAAACAGCGACGCGTGTGAGGGGCCAACTTAGAACAATCACCCTTACAATGCCAGAAGGGCAGCATTTACCCCAAAACAAAGTTCTGAAAGCAGGAAAGGACAAATGGAATTGGGAAACACAGGGAGAAAGTGAGATTACAATCAGTGTCATAAATCAGAAAACAAAATGTGTATAAATGATTGAATAGGGAGCTAATTGGCTCTGTATACGTTCACCCAAACCACAATTACAAATAAAACAGAAAGAAAAGCTTACTGGATTTTCTGTTCAGTAAGAAAAGCTTACTGGAGTCTTGATGGGTGGAAATAATGCTGTGCTTTTTGATTGGTGACGCTGCCTGATGTAGTCCAATCCCAGAGATAGAGGAGGTGGATGATCAGAAGATGAGAGAGCAATCAGGAAATCGGGAAAACCAGAGCTGTCATTCCCACCGACCACTCCGGTACCTCAGGTTCACTCTCTAGGCTGACCTGGGAACGATGTTATGTTTTGTTTTCTTTAAGGCCCCTGATCCTCCCTTCCCTGCTAAAATACCATGCTGTTGTTATGTTGTTGAGTCGATTCCGGCTTACAGCGAACTTATATAGGTTTTCTGAGAAGCAGCTGGTGGATTTGAACTGCCGACCTTGTGGTTCGCCGTCCAGTGCTGATCCTCCAGCACCACTACAGGAGTTCTAAGTATCATAAGACAGTGTAATTCATTGTTTTCTTTTTGGGAGAAGGAAATACAAAATGTTTCATGTGTCTCTTAACCACTTGTCTGTCAGTTTGTCATACTGTGCTGACTTGTGTGCTGCTATGATGCTGAAAGCTATGCCACCGGTATTTTAAATACCAACAGGGCCACCCATGGTGGACAAGTTTCAGTGGCGCTTCCAGACTAAGACAGACTAGGAAGAAGGAGACGCTGACCACTTTGAAAGTTTACTCAGTGAAAACTATATGAATAGCGGCAGAAAACTGTCTGATAATAGTTCTGGGATATGAGCCCTCAGGTTGGATGCTGAATGGTTTAAAATCAGGAAAGGTAAGGGTTGTATCCTTTTTACCATATTTCTTCAATCTGTAAATTGAGAAACTAACCCAAAAAGCTGGATGCTATGAAGAACATGGCATCAGAATTGGAGGAAAATTCATATAAACAACCTACAATATGCAGATGACACAATCTTGCTTGCTGGAAGTGAAGAGGACTTGAAATACTGATGAGGATCAAACACTATAGCCTTCAGTATGGATTGCATCTCAGTGTAAAGAAAATGAAAATTCTCACAACTAGACCAATAAATAATATCATGATAAATGGAGTAAAGGTTGTAAGTTGTTTAAAGTTTCATTTTACTTGGATCCACAATCAATGCTCATGGGCAGCTGCCAAGAAATCAAATGACAGGTTGCATTAGGGAAATCTGTTACAAAAGACCTCTTTTAAATGTTAAAGAAGAAGAACAAAGTAAAAGGCCTCTTATTTCACGATCTCAAAACCCACCATATTACCACAATAGTCAAAAGAGCCTGGTATCAATACAAAGGAAGACATGTGGATCAATGGAACAGAATTGTGAACCCAAAAGTAAATCCACTCACCTGTGCTTAGCTGATCTTTGACAAAGGGCCAAAACACACATCAAATAGTGAAGAGACAGTCTCTTCAACGAATGGTGCTGGAAATATAGTTGCAGAAGAATGAAACAAGACCCATATCTCATACCACATACAAAAAAGAACTCAACAGGATTAAAGACCTAAGTGTAAACCCTAGAACAATGAAGATCATCAATGAAAAAATAGGGACAAGCTTAGGGACTCAGATACATGGCATAAATACACTATCGAACATAACTGAAAACGCACAAACAGCAGAAGACGAAAATAGGGACAAGCTTAGGGACTCAGATACATGGCATAAATACACTATCGAACATAACTGAAAACGCACAAACAGCAGAAGACGAAAATAGAGGACTTGTTGTTGTTAAGTACCATCGAGTCGGTTCCGACCCATAGCGACCCTGTATAGGGTTTCCGAGGAGCAGCTGGTAAGCTCGAACCGCCAACCTTGCAGTTCAAACAGCTTTGCAGTCTGGCGCATTAACCCACAGTACCACACCATGACTCCCAATAGAGGACTAGGACCTCCAAAAATCAGATATATATGTACCTCAAAGAATTTTATTATAAGAGTAGAAAGAGAATCTACATGCGGGGGAAAAAATTTTGGCAGAGATATTGTAGACAAGGGACTACGCTCCAAAATTTATAGAACACTCGAAAACTGCAACAAGAAGAAGTCAAATAGTTCAATTAAAAAATAGGCAGAGAACATAAGGACATTCACTGAAGAGGACAGTCAGGCGGCCAAAAAAACATATGAAGAAATGCTCGCAATCATTAGCAATTGTTTTAATTAACTACCATCGAATCTGTTCTGATTCACAGCAACCCTGTATAGGGGCTCCAGGGCTGTACATCTTTGTGGGAGCAGAAAGCCTCATCTTTTTTCCACAGAGTGACCGGTGGGCTTGAACCACTAATCATGTGGTTTGCAGTCCACTGCTTATCACACAGAGCCATTGGTGTTGTTACTGTTTGTTGTTGTTATCGTCAGGTGCCATCGAGTCGGTACCGACCCATAGCTACCGTATGCACAGCAGAACGAAACACTGCCCAATCCTGGGTCAACCTCACTATTGCTGCCACACTTGAGTCCATCGATGCTGCCACTTGGCCAATCCATCTCATTGGGGATCTTCCTCTTCTTCTCTGACCCTCCACCTTACCAAACATGATATCCTTCTCCGGTGACTGGTCCCTCCTGACAATATGTCCGATGTATGAGAGACGAAGTTTGGCCATCTTGGCCTCCAAGGAGCACTCTGGCTACACTTCTTGTAAAACAGATCTATTGGTTCTTTTGGCAAATAATTGTTATTGTTAAGTGCCATTAAATCAGTTCTGACTCACGGAGACACTGTATAGGGATTCCAAGGAGCAATTAGTGGGCTTGAACCACCAACCTTGTGGTTAGCATTCCATTGTTTATCCTATAGTACCACACCAGGACTCCTTTGTTGTTGTCGTTTGGTGCCATTGGATCAGTACCAACTCATAGTGACCCTATACACAACAGAATGAAACACTGCCCGGTCCTGTGCCAACCTTACAATCATTGTTACGTTTGAATTCATTGCTATTTCTACTCTGCCAATCCATTTCATTGAGGGGAGGGTCTTCTTGTTTTTTCTCTGACCCACCATTTTACCAAACATGATATCCTTCTTCAGGAACTGGTTCCCCCTGACAATGTGTCCAAAATATGAGATATGAAGTCTGGCCATCCTGGCGTCCAAGGAGAATGCTGATTTTACTTTTTCCAACTCAGAGCCACTGGTAGTGGTTATGTGCCGTGGAGTCGGTTCCTACTCATAGTGACCCTGTACAGGGTTTCCGAGGCTGTAAATCTTTACGGGAGCAGAATGCCTCATCTTTCTCCCTCGGAACAGCTGGTAGTTTCAAACTGCTGACCTTGCGATTCACAGCCCAATTCGTAACCATTACGCTACCAGAGCTCCTTTCAGAGCCATTAGAGGGATGCAAATCAAAATAACAATGAGGTATTACCTTACCCCAGCATTAATAACAATGTTCAAAAAAGTAGAAAACAACAAATGCTAGCAAATAAAGTGCTCAAGAGCAAAAATATCACTTTGAGGACTGAGGTGCACCTGACCCAAGCCCTGGTATTATCAATCACCTCGTATGTATATGAAAGTTAGACAATGACCAAGGAAAGTTACAGAAGTATCAATGCATTTGGATTATGGTGTTAGAGAAGAATATTGAAAATACCATATTCTGGACTGCCAGAAGAACAAACAAATTTGTTTTGGAAGAAGAGAATGCTCCTTAAAAGCGAGGATGGGGAGACTTTATCTCTCACATTTAGGCCACGTTGTTAGTAGGAACCAATTTCTGGAGAAGTACGTCATGTGTGGTAAAGTGAAGGACAAAAAGAGGAAGACCTTCAACAAGATGGACAGATATAGCAGCAGCAATGTTAACTCAAACATAACAATTGTGAGGATGGGCAGGACGGGGCATGTTCTATTCTACTGTGCATGGGGTCGCTATGAGTCAGAACCGACTTAACAACACGTGTCTCTCTAAATCTGCTTCTCTGGGGCTTTGTGATGAGGAACAGTCTGGTCACACTGTGTGTACTCTTGTCTGTACCATGGTATGTCCAGCAGCAGTCACCGGGACATCCCACCTAGCTTCCCGTAGGTTGTCAGCAATAGCCATGGCCGACATGAACAGAGTGGTCTCTGGAGCTTCCCTGGCTAGTCTTCCTGTAGTGGGAAAGACCCCTGCAGCTGTGGCTGTGGGCTCACAGAAACTCTGCCCCCCTTGACGATGGCCGCTGAGAACATAGTCTTGGCACCATAGGCTTCGTTGGAGTTGGGACCTTATCCTCCTCCCTGACTGCCTCGATGGTGTTCTCAGTGACCATCGCCAATAGGGGCAGATTTGCTGAGAACAGCCTGGTAGCAATTATGCATCAGTGGGAACAGTTGAGCTCTCCCTGGCAGCCAAGACCCTACCAGCCTCCACTGGGCTTCCCCTTGGAGCCTTGATGGAGTCCAGTCCTAGCTCCATGCCCTCTGTCTTAGTTTTATAATGCTGTTGTAACAGAAATACCACAAGTGGATGTGGCTTTAACAGACAGAAACGGAGTCTCTCACAGTCTAGGAAGCTAAACATCAGAATGCAGAGCACTGAGAATCATGGTCTAGCCAAGCTGACACATATTTTGGGGGCACACAGTTCAATCCATAGCACTCTTCCCCAGTGCATCCTCCAAGAAACAGACATGTAGGGGCCCAGTCGAGCCAACCTGACCCAGTGAGAGACTCCATCTTGCTGATGACCTCTCCCTGGGTGACTATGTACCAAATGTGGCACCCCAGTGATCCCAGAGGAAAACAAAGAATAAAGATACATTGTTATTAAAAAAATAATAATAATATTAAAAGTTTCATGAACCCATTCAAAGAATAATACAGGAAACCCAAAACTCTTCTCAGGAGCTGTGAGGAATAATGAGAGTTAACTTCAGTTTGACTTCCTAGCCCATCAGGAGGGAGTCCCGATGGCTACATCTGAGTAGAAGTTTCTCCTGTATTTGTGCATCTGTTATGTGATGCCACTGCCTACAACCCGATGCCAGTTGCTCTGAGCTTTGGGTGGTGAGTAAGTGATGACTCACTGGAAGAAAACAGTAGTCACCCTTCTACGGGTGGAGCAAGAGAAGGGTGTGGATGCTGGAGAGTTATTTTCAGATCTGGCCAGAGACCATGTTCCAATATCTTAGAGCTGTTCACTCCTAGGAGCAGCTCTGAGCTGAGCTCTAGCCCTGGCTGCACAGTCCAATTGTCTGGTTGGGCGCTTTCAAAGTGCCAGTGTCCAGCCCACTCCAGAGCCACTGATGTACAGTCCCCAAAGGTAGAGTCTGGGCGTCAATACTTTCAATAAGTCTCCATTTGATTCTAATGTATGCAGTAGGCGTTGAAGCCCTGACCCAGGAGAAAGATGTCCCATGTTGGGGTTCATACTAGACTCAGTCTCAGCTTCTTGGTTTTCTGTCTATGGTACTGGTTCCTTTAAGCTATGCTGTCACCAGGGTTCAAGGGCTTTGTAAATCAATGATCTAGCAAGTGCCTGGCCCCAAACAGGAGGTGACCAAGGTGATCAGCCCCTCCTGCCCAGATCCCTGGAAGGCACTTCTCTTTGTTCTCCCTTTCCAATGAATCCCATAATAACTTGCCAGTGTACTCCGCTGCCTGGCCTACACACGCATTTCCTCGTCAGGGTTCACTTCTCCTAAGACCTTGCAGGGACTAAATGAGAATTTTGGGCCCAAGGCAAGGGCTCAGGGAGAGTGACAACCCCAGGCCAAGACTTAAAGAGGAGCTGGGTGTGGAGCTCAGCTTTGTGATTTAATGACTCTGCAACTATTGCCACACGACTTCCGTGAGCCTCGGTTTCCAAACTGCACCCCAGGAGTTAAAGACTAGAAATGCTCTGTAGGGTTTTCTTGGCTGTAATCTTTACAGATGCAGATCACCAGGGCTTGCTTCTGAGGTACCACTGAGCAGGTTAGCAGTGGATCACAAGTGGTTTGCACCACCCAGGGAGTTTTGAGGCTCACTTTGTGCATCTGCAAAATGGGAGTGGTAGTATCTGTGCCATGAGGTGTATTGGGAAAATGATAATCAAATCACATGTGTGACAGCGTGACTGCATTATCAACAGGCTTTCATTGAATCTCTCCATTTCCTTGCAAGGGAGTCACTAGCAGTCTTGTTTCTTGTTTGTAGAGCCTCTGCTTGAACCGTGCTAGTTCATCTCCGCTGAAAGCTAATGCCTTCCCCTTTTCAGAGATTCTGGTTTGTGGAATAATCATTCAGTACATCATTTCCTAGGTAATCTGCCCATGATCCCAAGAGAGTAGCCATGGAAGCTACCAGTTCCTTAAAGGCTAAACCCAGACTGACATAGTTTCACTTCCAGAACATTCTATTAGTTAAGGTAGGTCACAGGGCCAGCCAAGATTCAGTGGAAGGGGCTACACAGGTGCATGTGGCTCTGATCCATATGGTCTTATGGGGGCCACCTTTGGAGACCAGCTGCCCATAAAGACCTATTTGGGGGGCTTGATGGCGGATAGGGTAGAAGTACAGTGAAGATCTCCATCAGCAATAACACAGCATACCAGATGAAACAGGTTCAGGGGAGAGCTCCAAAACTCTGAACCACATATATAAGAATATTTTAAAAGTTTGAAGGCTTATATATAGTGGAATTTGTAGTGGAAACAAGAAATCTTGCACTCTCGAACCTGCCGGGCTCAGCGGTCCGGAGCTGACAACTTGGGCAAGACCAAGTGGCGACACCAAACAGGGGAGCAAGCTGACCAACCATGGACTGCCGCCTGTGGGAACCTCAGATATAAAGGAGTGGACATTATTTTTGTTTTGTTTTGTTCGGGTTTTTATATCTGTTCATTGGCCTCTCGCTGTCTGCACACCTTCATTCTGGTGATTAGAGTGGGTGCCTGAGCAAGAGGACACCCCCCACCCACACGATTGGAGGGTTCTTCTAAGCTTTTAAATTTGAGACCTCCTCAAATTTAAACAGGCAGAGTCCACATAAAACCAGACGGCTGTACAAAGTGGCCACAGCTGGCCCTGAACTGTTTATCACTAAGAAACAGGCCAGAACGGGGGTTGTGGAGCAGGAGAAACAGACTAAAAAATGAAATGAAACAGGCTGAAAATTAAATCCTGAGTTACATCATAACAACCAACAGTGGCATCTTGAAATTTCTCAGGTAGCCTTGAAGGCAAGAAGCTGAAAGAAGATATTACAGTCATACTCATATTAGGCTATAGATTTCCACACACCCCCTTCTCTCTTCTCCCTTTTCTGTGATTATTGAGTACAGTATCCAATCTGGGGTGTTTGTTGTTGTTGTTGTTGCTATTATGTTTTTTTGGTTCCTCCTTTTACCTTTAGGGGACTCTTTCTCTCCCTATATTACCCAAGAAAAGACAGCAATTATTGTCATGTAGTCAAGCTACAATTACACCCTATAAAACCCACAATCCAGGAAAGAACCAATACCAGCTGCCATACACCAGGAAGGCAGACAACACTTGCGACAGTTACTCTGAGGTAAATAATAAGAAGAATGAAAAGGGAAGCTCATCTCCTGATCACATCTACCTGGAGACAATCAGAAAGCATGAAAAATACCAAAACACACACTCAATTGAGTATTAAGGCCACAGATAAACACTAAACATGTCCAAGAAGCAAAAAAGATGACCATATCAGCACATGTCCAAAAACAAGATAAAGTGACTGAGATAAATGACCTGAAGGTAGACCTACACTCCATATTGGAAGGAGGGCAGGTCTTGAAAATGTCTGAGAAGGAATTCAGAAAAATTATTGTAAAATGTATTAAAACACTTCACAAAGGAGTTGAGAAAAATAAAGAAGTCAGGAAAGCACTACAGGAACAATTAAATAAGATAGATACAGCACTGGAAACAATCCAAAACCTACAGAAAGAGGTCCAAACAATTAAAAATAGAATATCAGAAATAGACAATACACTGAAAGGACAAAGGAGTAGAATTAAAAAGATGGAAGCCAGAATTAGTGAGCTGGAAGACAAATCTCTCAGTACTACTAAGATAGAAGAGCAAGCAGGAAAAAGGATAACAAAAATATGAAGAAGGTCTAAGATTCATGATGGACAACAGAAGAGGAATAATTTAAGAATTATCAACATTCCAGAACAGGAAGAATCACACAAGTCCACAGAAGAGATAGTTGAAGAGCTGCTGGAAGAAAATTTCTCTAACATCCTGAGAAGTGAAAAGATAAGCATTCAAGAAGCTCAGTGAACTCCAGGAAGGATAGACCCTAAAAGAAAATCACCAAGACATGCCATAATAAAGCTCTCCAAAATCAAAGATAAGGAGACAATCCTGAGAGCAGCTAGGAAAAACAGAAGCATTACATACAAAGGCAAGCAAGTCAGATTAAGCTTGGAGCTCTCAGAAGAAACTATGCAGGCAAGAAGGCAATGGGGAGACATATACAAAACCCTAAAAGAAAAAAAGAAAAAAACTGCCAACCAAGAATCCTTTATCTAGCAAAGCTGTCAACCAAATACAATGGTGTAATTAAAACATTCCAGGATAAACTGAAGCTAAGGGATTTTGTCAAAGCCAACCCTATGCTACAAAATATCCTAACGGGAATTCTGTGGACGGAGAACCAACAAGAACAGACAACAACCAGAGTTTGACCTATGTGGCAGCCCCACCCAGAACTCAATTGACAAATGGAAGAGTCAAAAACAGAAAAAAATATATATATAAGACCAAATTCAGAGGATCTGGGAGGTCAGAAATAACACAAAAACATGAACTCAGCACAGGAAGACATTCAGAACAAAGAAAGCAGCAGCAGCACAAAAAACCAAACATAATGGCAACAATTAATCCATAACTATTGATAATTACACTGCATGTAAGTGGGTTCAATGCACCAGTTAAGAGATGGAGGGTAGTGGAATGTAAGAAAACAAGATCCTTCAATATGCTGTCTGCAAGAAACACATCTTACACACAGAGACAAACACAGATTAAAAGTCAAAGGATGGAAAAAAATATACCAAGTTAATTGCAATAAAAAATGAACAGAGTGGAAGTATTAATCTCTGAAAAATAAACGTTAAGGCAAAAAACAGCATAATTGATAAAGACAGACATTATGTCATGATTAAAGGGACAATTGAACAAGATGACATAACCAAGCTGACTCCAAGTCATGATGACCTGTGTGTGTCAGAGCAGAACTGTGCTCCACAGGGTTTTCAGTAGCTGATTTTTCAGAAGTAGATTACAAGGCCTCTCTTCTGAGGTGGTCCTGGGCGGAATCAAAGCACCAGTCTTTTGGTTAGCAGCAAGAAGAGGGCTGGAATTTCATGGAGGTATTGGGCTGAGCAGCTCCTGGGGCCTCCTCCCACGTCTCACATATGTGTGCACAAGTGGATGGTGCAATTGTGGGTGGCAACCCAGAGTTTCAGCAGAGGATTCACATCTCCAGAGTGGAAGGTTTGTGACAGAATCACACAGTCTGCCCTTCCAAGATTCTCACAAAGAAAGCAAAAAGGCTTGACTCCTCGTTATGAGACTGAGGGTGGACAGGAGCACTGGGGTTATGGAGGGAAAGGAGTCACATTATTTTGTAAACCCTGCTCTGTATTTTGCCCAATTTATATCTTCTAACCCTTGCACAAACACTGGGAGACAGATACTGTGATTTTCTCCTTTGTACCATTGAAGCAACCGAAATTTGGTGAGGTTGTACCCTTGGGTCAGAGATAATACAGAAGTGAGAGAGGTGAGAGAGTTGAACGTGGGAAGTACAGCCAAAGACTTTGGACATGTTATCAGGAGGGACCAGTCCCTGGAGAAGAACATCAAACTTGGCAAAGCAGCGGATCAGTGAAATAGAGGGAGACACTCAGTGAGGTGGTTTGACACTGGGACAGCAACAATCAGCTCAAACATCACAACAATGTGAGGATGGTGCAGAACTAGGCAGAGTTTCATTCTATTGTACATAGTGTCACTACAAGTCAAAACTGACTTGATGACCCCGAACAACAACAGTGACAACATTTCAGGGCAGGAGCGGAGAGAGGAGGCTACTCTTCTCTAAAATCACATTTTTTCATGGAATGGGTTGAAACTGCAAAACATGAGGTTAAGAAGTGAAAGCTGAATTCAGAAGTAAGTATTTTTTGTGCTATTAAAAAAAAAAAAAAAAGCAAGCCTTATGTTATAAATCTGTAGCTCCTATTACAACCTTGTTGTTGTTAAGTGCCGTTGAGTCGGTTCTGACCCATAGCGACCCTGTACAGGGTTTCCGAGGCTGTAAATCTTTAAGGGAGCAGAAGCCTCATCTTTCTCCCATGGAGCAGCTGGTAGTTTTGAACTGCTGACCTTGTGGTTCGCAGCCCAATTGGTAAACACTATGCTACCAGAGCTCCTTATAGCCTTACTGCCTAAAATAAGTTAATATTTTCCTTTTGAAGATATGTTATCGTATCTAAATTACTGTGCAGTTTTCCAATTAAGTTAACTGCTAAATGATACCTCTAATTAGCTAGGCTGATAAGCCAACGGGATAATGTTGAAGTTGTAGATAGCAGGGTTCAAGGTATGAGGCAAAGTCCCAGAGAGCAGAAGGGGCAGGTACCTCTGTGAGGAAGAACAGTATCTGTGCTGAACCCTAGGAGGTGAAATTGTGCTTTCTACAGGACTGGTTCAGGACGAGGATCTAGGCAGTGGTGGGAGAGCCTCCTGGACTCCTGGAAGGAAGACTTTCCCAATAAGCAAAAGACCATAAATTATGCCATTAATATTTAATGGACTCATTCATTCCATAAAGTCCTACTGAGCTGTATGAGTTGGTGGCATGCTAGCTACTGAATATAGAAAATAAATGAGAATCATATCTCCTGACTGCAATGAGCTCAAAGTCTAATCAGGGAGATAGAAATGCAAACAATAATTACAATCTAAGTGCTACAATTTGTATAATAATAATAATATGCAACACTTAGAAGGGAGAATTGACAGGATTGAAATCCATAGGGAGAAAATGTGTCTTTTAATGCCTAAACTGAAACAGTTAAATTTCCAATCATGTTCTTTAGGGCCAATCAGTCAAGGTTCTCAAATATTCAACGTGAAAAATAATTGTCCATGCCATCATCATAGATGAACTTTGGAAACATCATGCTAAGTTAAATATGTGAGTTGCAAAGGGACAAATACAATATGGTCTCAGTTATATGAAATAAGCAAATATATGAAAAACAAAGCTTATTAGTGGTTTCTAGGGGGTGAAGAAGATGTTGAGAAGGGGAGACTTTGCTTAGAGAGCATTCATCTATGTTATAAGTAGGAGATTGATTTGGAAAGGATACCTAGAATGGTTACACAACTTGAAGACTATAAACAATGTCACTGAATTGTACATGCACTAATTGTTGAGTTAGTGTTGTTATATTTTTACCACAATGAAAAAAATAAACTGTCACATATCCCCTGGACTAGAATCCTGACATTTTGACCTCCTAAATAACATTTTAGATTGTTCTCTTCTCCAGTTCTGCAATTGCTACCCTCACTCTTTCAGACCTCTTGGGAGCAGCCTCCTTTCCTCTGCCAACTGGTGACCTTGCTGAGATTTGAACCTGATTATGCCACTCTCTAGTTTAAAACCCAAAGTGTAGTACAGTGTCTGGCACATAAGAGGTGCTCAACACATTGGATCCATTATTGGATGGATGAGTAAATTAACAGATAAATGAATAAGTGAATGACATTTGACTTAATTGTGCTGCACATCAATTAAGCAAATTGAGTTTTAAATGGTAATGGAAAAGGCTATAAATGAATATTTTAAATAGCTAATTATGACGTATTGATACTTAATGGTGATTGGAATGTGGAGGTTGGAAACAAAAAGGAAGACTGATACTTAGAAAATATGGCCTTGGTGATAGAAATGATGTTGGAGATTGCTTAATAGAATTTTGCAAAGCTAATGACTTATTCATTGCAAATACTTTTTTAAAAAAACAACATAAAAGGTACATTATACACAAGGACCTCATAAGGTGAAATACACAGGAATCAAAATGACTACATCTACCGTAAGAGAAGGGGGGAAAGCTCCATATCATAAGCTAAAACAAGGTCAAACAGAGCATCAATTACTCATAAGCAAATTCAGATTGAAGCCGAAGAAAATTAAAACAAATCAACGGAAGTCAAAATATGACCTTGAACATAGCCCACCTGATTTTAGAGTTCAACTTAACAACAGAATTGATATATTAGACGTTATTGACCGAAGACAAGAAGACTTATGGGATGGCATCAAGAACATCATACAGTAAGAAAGCAAAAGGTCATTGGAAAGAAAAAAGACTAAAATGGATGTCAGAAGAGACTCTGAAAGTTGCTTTCCAACTCACAGATACTAATGCATCTGAAAGAAATAAGGAAGTCAAAGAGTTGAACAGAAAATTTCAAAGGGCAGTTTGAGAAGATAAAGTAAAATATTTTAATGCAATGCACAAAGATCCAGAATTAAAAAACCAAAAGGGAAAAACATGCTGAACATTTCTCAAGCTGAAAGAAGTGGAAAAAAATTTCAACCCTCAACTTGAAATATTGAAGGATTCCATGGGCAAAATATTGATTGAGGCAGAAAACATCAAAACTAGATGGATGATAACATGAGTAGATATATGCACACCAATGTTCATAGCAGCACTATTTACAATAGCAAAAAGATGGAGACAGCCAATGTGCCCATCAATGGAAGAACGGATAAACAAACTGTGGTACATACACACAATGGAATACTATGCTACCTTGAAGAATAACAAGGAAACTGCAAGCCACCACATAACATGGATGAACCTTGAGGACTTTATGCTGAGTGAAATTAGTCACAAAAGGAGAATCACTGCATAGGACCATTATTGTAAAAGATTAAGAGAAAGTACCCATGCTAAAAGGGGGAAAAATTATTTGCTGGTTACCGGGATGTGGGGTTGGAGTGAGGGGAAGGAGGGGAAGGTGGAGCACAGGGTAGGGAGTAGACACAGGAGAGTTTGGGTCTCGGTGGGGTGTGCAATACACAAGAAGAGGGAGGGGAATGGATGAACAAGGCGGAGGGGAAAACAGTTAGGCAGGTTTGCATGGGCTAAGTGGGACAGAGGTAAATAATGATGTATGCACAACCTTGGAACAACAGGGCTTTGAGATATAGGGATTGAGGCAGGGTTGAATGGGTAAAAGAGGAGAAATAATGTTAAGATGCTTGGCTGTCTTTTGAAGCTTGGTTTCCCTTGCCTACCATTGTAAAATAGACACTTGAGGGGGAGAGAAAGGAATAGTTAGAAATATCACCGTAGAAATCTTGTAAGTCCATCTTCAGCCTATAACTGATTGTTGTTCTGTGCTGTGGAGTCAGTTCTGACTCATAGCAACCCTGTACAGGGTTTCCGAAGCTGTAAATCTTTATGGGAGCAGAAAGCCTCATCTTTCTCCAGCGGAACCATTGGTAGTTTCAAACTGCTGACCTTGAGCTTGGCAGCCTGACTCATACCTAAATTGGGGCAAGAACTTGCCCAGTGAAGGAGGCTTCCTGTGAAGTCTTTGCATGGCATAAGATCATATGTGTAAACCTGATCCCCATCCAGAGTCTTCTTAGGTGAGAAATCTCCACCTGAAAGAACAAGCAGACCAGTTTGGAGCAACTAGAAGAACACAAGATCCTTCTTGAAAGAAAGACTGGTAGGAAAAATCAAAAACAGTAATGGCAGTCTGACTGACTACTACAAGAACAAGCAAGCTGTTTGCCTGAGAGTCATCAAGGCAAGTGGTTGGGTCCCCTCAGGGCAAACCCCCTTCCAAGACTGAGACTCAAGGGGAAAAACAGCAATGAAGCTGTGAGCTAAGTCCGACCAATTCAACAGACTTCTGTGAACCCAGGTGGAGACCTGGACGGCCAGCAGTATGGCAAAACCTGGGGACCCCTGGGCCCAGAGACAGTTACATGGCCACAGAGGACTAGAGTGGAGAGTGAAGCATCCAGCTGATAGGAAGTGAGGAGAGATGCACAAGAACACCCATACTTGCAGATAGTACACACTTGACCTGACTTCAACGGCTGGATGATCAGAACTCAACTAAAAGAAGAAAGAAGGGGGGTTGGGGGGCGGGGAAGTATTCTGCTACAATTTGATGAACTTGACCTATACTTATGGATGTAGTAGCTCAAAAGAGGGAACAAATCTTTACAATGAGGATCATTCCCAACCCCTCGGTACACAGGGTTGACAGGGCTGGGAAACTTACATACTGGCTACCCAAAATGGGGGGAGGGGAAGACTAAAAAGGCAAGAAGTGACTGGTTTACAAGCTTTCAACCTGTCTGGGCAGGGCTGGTGAAAGGAGATGGGGATATGACTCCTGTGGTTCAATAGCGAATCATTGCTATCAGGACTGACTGTGAGTATTGGAAATGTAAAGGTAGACGTTTTGTAACAAAAGGAGAGGAGTGGTTGACTTTGCAGTCCAGGAACGGAGGTCCCTGGAACCATCAAGGGAGAAGTGTGGAGTGCGGGACCCTACCCAGAGAAGCAGTGATGCCAGAGATGAAGGCAGAGATGATGACGTGGAGAGATGCAGCGGCTGGGGACTCTAGACTCAGGGAGGGAGACAGGCTGTGTGCTGACAGCCAGTAGGCAGACTTGTGGGGTATACCCTTTGGTTGTTTGATGATGCATGGAGGGGACTGTAATAATTGCAATGCAATGAAATACGACAGGATGAATGTAAAGCTAATGTTCTCCCATGTAAACTATCACATAATTCACAATAAAAACATAAATAATAATAAAAAAAAAAAAGATAGAAGAGTCACTGTACCAAAAAGAAATGGTCAGTGTTTAACCATTTCAAGAGGTAGCATATAAGAGCCAATGGTACTGAAGGAAAAAGTCCAAGGTGCACTCAAGGCATTGGCATAGAGCAAGGCTCCGGGAATTGATGGAATACATATAGACACGGGGACAGATGTACCCCAGAGTTTGATAGTAGTTAGGATAAACACTAGTCTGAAATGTCAGTTTGAACCACAAGGTCAGCGGTTCAAACTCACATATAGAAAAATTTCAACAAACTAATGCAGCACTAGAGACTTTCGTTCATCTATGCAAAGAAATTTAGCCGATTGCTACCTAACCAGCTCATTGAAAGAGTTCCATATTTGTGCCCATTCCAAAGAAAGGCACCCCAGAGGAATGTGGAAACCATCTAACAATATCATTAATAGCAAATGCAAGTAAAATTTTGCTGAATATAGTTTTTAAATGACTGCAATAGTACACTGACAGGGAACTGCCAGAAACTCAAGCTAGATTCAGAAGAAATCTTTATGGGAGCAGAAAGCTTTATTTTTCTCCCGTGGAGTGATTGGCAGATTCGAACTTCTGGCCTTATGGGTAGCAGCCCAGCTTGTAAGACACTGTGATAACCCTGGAGTTAACGTAATAGACTATTGTTGTGCTGTTGAGTCAGTTCCAACTCATAGTGACCCTGCGTAGGGTTTCCAAGGAGCAGCTGGTGGGTTTAAACTGCTGACTTTGTGGCTTGCAGTCCAGTGCCGATCCAACAGCATCACACCAGGAGTTGTGGAAATATAACTTTTATATGCACTTATTGTGGGGTCTGGGGCTGAACTTGCAATACTTAGGAAGCACGCCGGTGTATCTGTTTAAATTCTCCTAGAAGCAGATCCTGAGATAAGAATTCAAGTCAAAGCAATTTTTTTGTTGTTGGTGAACCCAATGTTAGTGGCGCTGTAGGATAAACACTGGATAGATGCAAGGTCAGCAGTTCAAACCTACGTCACTTTCTGCTCCCATAAGGATTCACAACCTCAGAAACTCTATACAGGGTCACTATGAGTCAGAACTGACTTGAGGGTACCTTACAACAACAACAAAGTAGGGAAGTGAGACAAGAGAAGAAAGAGGCATTAATGGCACAGAAGCCAGCCTGTTACCATTGCGGGCAACTGAAGCTCAGGGCAGCTTGTGCTCACAGAACTTCTGGAAAAGCTCAGGCAAACAAGTATGTTCCCAGTACTGGGATGTCTGTCCACCGAACACACACCTCTCTATGATTCTTTTTATGGCCTCTCCGTATTTAAGCTACATTTTCTCTGGCTCTGTTTTCACGTTGCTCCTCCTGATTGAGATACAGACAGCTGGAGCAGTTTTTGGAAACCCACTCACACAGGTCCAGCCACGTTCTGCTTGCTTGAAAAGTGCCATTTACACAGAGCTGAAGGCAAGTTTGCAGCTGATGTCGCCAAGACATCTTACATACCCAGGAGTCTGCAATTTGTCAGAAAGTAAAGAATGCTAAAATGGAGTCTAGCCTGTAGACTCCAGGCGGGAAATGAACTAAGCCTTTTCCCAGGAGATACGTTATCACTGCGTGTGGCTTTCCACATAGTTTTCTAATGGAAGTCATTTGAAGTTTGGACCCCAGAGATAACAGGCTAGCTCTGGCCCAGCCTGTGTCCTAGCCTGCGAGACAGGGATAGCATAGCATCCTGCCTTGGGCCCTGATGCTTCCGTCCCTGCATCTGCCCTGGCTCATCAGAGGGCCTGTCAGGGTTTCTAGGAGAGGGAAGGATGGAAGGGCCAGCCCCAGTACCCCGGCAGATAGGGCCAGGCAGGACATGGGGACAGATGTACCCCAGAGTTTGATAGTGGTTAGGATAAACACTAGTCTGAAATGTCAGTTTGAACCACAAGGTCAGCGGTTCAAACTCACTAGCCACTCCTCGGAAACCCTACACAAGATCGCTATGGATCGAAACCTACTTGATGGCACTTAACAACAAGGGGCAGGAAGGTGCTTTGGATTAGGTGTTGGACTGCTTACCATAAGGTCATCAGTTCAAACCCACCAGCTGCTCTGTAGGAAGAAGATGAGGTTATTTGTTCCCGGAAAGGTTTATAGTCTCAAAAGTCCACTACAGTCTGGCTGTGAGTCAGAATCGCCTGGATGACAGTTGTGAAGTACCGGCAAGTTGGCTCTGACTCATAGTGACCCTGTGTAGGGTTTCTAAGGAGCAACTGGTGAGTTTGAACCACTGACCTTGCAGTTTAAACTGATGTTGAGGTCGAGTGCTTATCCTACAATGCCACACCAGGATTCCAAATGTTTCAGGGGTGGGGCCCCAACACACACCCAGCCTCAGGAAGGAGGAGAAAAGGGGAGTCATTGCCTAGGGGACATTGAATGTCTAAGGGTGATGAAAAGTTTGGAAATGGATAGTGGTGATATTTGCACAATATGCTGAATGTAGTAATGTCACAGATTGTCTTTAATGTCACATAAAAGTGTTGAAATGACAACTGTTTTGTTATTATGTATTTGTGACCCCTACATATACACATACACACACACACATGAGGGGACTTCAAAAAGTTCATGGAACAATTCCATGATCTTCTCAGTCCATTTTCCCCATGAAGCCACCTCATGTACGTGAGCGACATCATCATCTCTCCTCAAAGAAAAACAGAGTAAAACAACCCGAATGCCCATCACCTGACCAATGGACCCATAAAATGGACACAACAGGATATTATGAATAAACAAGTTAGGAATAAAGTACTGAGACATGCTGCAACCTCAAACATAGTATGCTAAATGAGAGAGCCAGACACCTAAGGTGGTACCCTGTATGAAGATACTGAGACATGCTACAACCCCAAACATAGGATACTAAATGAAAAAGGCAGGCACCAAAGGTGGTAGATACCCAGTATGAATCCAATGATAGGAAATGTCTGGTGACTGTGTGCAGTGGAGTCAGTTCCGACTGATAGCAACCCTGCACAGGGTTTCCAAGGCTGTAAATCTTTACGGGCGCAAAACGCCTCATCTTTCTCCTGCGGAACAGCTGGTAGTTCCGAACTGCTGACCTTGTGGTTTGCAGCCCGATTCGTAACCACTACACTACCAGAGCTCCTTAGGAAATGTCTAGAAGAGAGAAAAACATTGAGACAGAAAGCAAACTGGTGTTTGTCAGGGCTGGAGAAAACGGAATGGGTAAGTGGTGTATGGCGCAGCCCACTAACAACTTAAACCAGATATTAGACACCTGTGTTCCCTAAAGCCTGTGGCCACACTGCCATGAGAAACTGTTCACCTGTCATCTTTTTAGAGGGTTCTGAAGTAACACCACATCACATGGCTCCCTTCTCCAACCTCAAATGCCCAACTTCTTAAACCATTGTATCCTGTTCCTTGTAGGTTTTAATTGTAAAAACCAAACCCTGGGGTCTCTAACCCAACCAAAGTGGCCTAGAGAGGAATTTTCCTAAAGAATAAGTTCTTTTACCAAGAGGAGTTCTGGTACCGGCAGTCCAAATCATATTTCTAACCACTAAAGGCCCTGTAGGATAAACACTGGAGTGCTAACCACAAGGTGGGCAGTTCAAACCTACCATTGGCTCTGCAGGAGAAAGATGAGGCTTTCACTCCCGTAAAGATTTCCAGCCTCAGAAACTATCCAGGGTCATTAGGAGTCAGAATGGACTCAAGAGAGAAAAGGAAAAGTAGCATAGTCATTTTCTCAAATTTACAAAATTTTGAAAGTTATTGTGGACAACAAACATTAATCAGGTGGGAAACAAAGACCTAAAGTGGTAGGGATGTATTAGTTTTGTAAAACCCTTCCTTAAACATCTATTTGATAAAGTTTTATTGAGTTAAAAACAAACAAAACCAAGAATGAAGTACTTATGTAAACTACAGTATGGCTGAACCTTGAAAATATGCAATGAAAGAAGCCAGACACAAAAGGCCACAAATCGTATGACTCTATATGCAGGTCAGGTGCTATTAAGTCAGTACCCACTCATAGTGACTCGATGCACAACAGAAAGAAACATTGTCTGGTCCTGTGCCAAACTCACATTCCTTGCTATGCCTGACCCCATTGCTGCTGCCACTACGTTGATCCATCTTATTGGGGGTCTTCCTCTTTTTCTCCGACCCTCTGCTCTACCATTCTACCACATGTATGAGACGCCAGAATAGGCAGCTCCCCAGAGACAGGAAGTAAATGTGTGGTTGTCAGGAGCTGAAGGGATGGGAGGATTCACTAATATATAAAGCGTTTCCTTTGGGGACTGATCATGATTACACAAGTCTGTGAATACACTAGAAACCACTGGATTATACACTTTAAATGAGGTGAGCTGTTGTTAGATGCTACTCTTGAGCCCATTGATGCTGCCATTGTGCCAGTCCATCTCGCTGGTGGTCTTCTTTGTTTTCTCTGACCCTCCGCTTTACCAAACATGATCTCCTTCTCCAGTGACTGGTCCCTCCTGATAATATGTCTGAAGTATGAGAGATGAAGTCTGGTCATCGTGACTTCCAAGAAGCACTCTGGCTGTATTTTTTTCCAGTATAGATTGGTTTGTTCTTTTGTCAATTCATGGTACTTTTGATATCCTCCTCCAACATCGTACTTCAAATGCATCAGTTCTTTTGCAGTCTTCCTTATTCATTCTCCAACTTTCACATGCATACGAAGTTATTGAAAGTACCGTGGCTTGGGTCAGTCACATCTTAGTTTTCAAACTGACATCTTTGCTCTTCAACACCTTAAAGAGGTCTTGTGCAGCAGATTTGCCTAATGCAATACATTCTTTGATTTCTTTTTTGTTGTTGTTGTTGGAAATCAGAACACTTTCTTATAAACATTTCCAGAATATAAGCTGATTTTGCATCAAAACTCTTTGAAAACTTTAAAAACTGTATTTATCTAAGCTTATTATTATAATGTATTTAATTTTCCAATTTCCAACCTACAAAATACACTTAAAGTTAGAGCTAACAAAGAAAATAATCTAAATTGCTTCTAGAGAAACCAGCACATAAATGTTTCCCACTAAAGCCATAACAAATCCAACCAAGAAAAAGGTTCTGCAAAGTCTATTAATCCCCTAATTTTAAACAAATGATCTCTCCAAAAAAATAATTACTATCATAGCAATTTGATGAATAAAAAGCAGAGTCATTATTGTTAAGGGAAATTATATCGTATATAAGAAAAATGTTATGTTTTTAGAAAGTAAGAAAAAGTAATTTCTGTTTTGGAGAATAAGCATACTAAATACTCTCCATTTCATTGGCCTTTGTTAGACACTTGTTCATATAAGAAAAGTGATATCAATGTGAACCTCATGAAACCAAACTACCCCAAACTATTTTTTTCCCTTCAATCTCAGTAGAACCAACTACGGAGTTTCAAAATCCAAGGATAGCCTGGTCCCGCAGCATTTCCTCCTCTGTCCTTTCGTGGCCTTGATCCTTTTTCTCTTTTCTATGTTTATGTTCCTCTTTCTTGGAGGATACGTCTCGGTTTTTTTCTCCTTTCTATTCTTAAGCTTTTCTGTATTGACACCAACTGTTTCCAGCTCTGCCTTGTTTCCCAGGACACTCTGGGGTTTGTCTAAATCCATTTCCTCGTAATTTTTCTTCATCTTATGCTTGGGCCGCTCTTGCTCCGGTTTTTCTCTGCCTTCCTCAGGGTGCCTTTTTCTCTTTTGTTTATGACTGGCTTGATGGGCACTGGTACTGTTTTCTGAGAAGTGCTTGTAACCTCCAGTTTCTCCACTGTATGAGCCACAATTCAATTCTTGCTGACTAAGGTCCAAGGCTACTGGTTTTTCTAAGGAATCGTCCCTGGTGAGTTGACACTAGCCTGGAGAGTCTAGTCTCAGTCTGCTGTCATGAGCTGGTAGCCGGTGAGGTAACCAGTTTTCCAATGTTGGTGAAATATTGTAAGACCGTGGGTAAGTCTGGACAGTTTCAGATAGGAGTGCTTGATTAGATATTCTGTATCTGGGTTTGGAATCAACCTCTTCTTTGTACCCAAAGGTTTCTAAACAGTCCTCTCTCATCGTTCTGAAACAGGTCTTTGGTTTTAAGCCTCTGGCTTTCTGAACATTTATATAATCCTCAAGTTCATCTTGGAAAGAGTCTTATATCTTCTTTGAATGCTTCATTCGGTTGACAGCAAGTGACTCTCTTTGTCAGACTGAGAACTTGGTGGAGAACTGTGGTCATATTTGCTCATTAGCTGCTTCAGCTTTTCAGCATGAACTTCTTACACGGAGAGATTGTGCAGCAACAAGGTAACTTCTCTGAGGCTGGGGCGGGTGTCTATAACTACTGTCCCCCTCCCTGCCAATGCCGCCTGTTGGGGGCTAGGCCGGTGTGGAGGTGGCGGAGAGGCAGGGACAACCCCTGCCACCTCTGCTGCTGAGCAGGCGGGGCAGAAAAAGGACCGTTCTTTGATTTCTTGACTGTTGCTTCCATGAGTGTTGATGGTTGATCTGAGCAAAATGAAGTCATTGACAACTTCAATCTTTTCTCCATTTATATAGATGTTGTTTATTGGTCCAGTGGTGAGGATTTTTGTTTTCTTTACACTGAGGTGCAATCCATACTGATGGCTGTGGTCTTTGATCTTCAGCAGTAAGTATTTTAAGTCCTCTTCACTTTCAGCAAGCAAGGTTGTAATTACCTTTGTATTGCGGGTTGTTAATGAGTCTTCCTCTAGTCTTGGCACCATGTTTTTATTCATATAATCCAACTTCTCGGTCTATTTGCTCAGCACACAGATTGATTGAGTATGGTGAAAGAATACAAGCCTGGTTCACACTTTTCCTGATTTTAAGCGATTCCGTGTTTCCTTGTTCTCTTCGAACAACTGCCTCTTGAATTACGTACAGGTTCCTCATAAGCACAATTAAGTGTTCTGAAATATTCATTCTCTACAATGTTGTCCATAGCTTGTCATTAACCACACAATCTAAAGACTTTTCATAGTCAATAAAGCACAGGTAAACATCTTTCTGGTATTCTTTGTTTTCAGCGAGCTATAAATTAGGTGAATTAGATCTTAAAAAGCTCTTTTTACAAAGAAAAATGAAACTCTAAGAATGGAGAAGAGAGAAGCAAATGATGCAAGACAAGGTCTTTTACAAAGTTCACAAAGGAAGTGACATTTGGGTTGAGTCTCTGGGGAAGGAAGTGGGTCCGGGCAGAGCAGGGGAGAAGGATATGAAAGGGAGTCACTAGCAGTGAACTTCCAAATTTCTTGGCAGAGATGAGTGAGTGCCTCTTGTGCCGCCTCACTTTCCTGAAACATTTCAACTTTTATTCCATCAATTCCTGGTGCCTTGTTTTTTGCCAATTCCGTCAATGCACTTTGGACTTCTTCCCTGAGTATCATTGGCTCTTGATGATAGGGTACCTCTTGAAATGGTTGAACATTAACCATTTCCTTTTGGTACAATGACTCTGAGTATTCCTTTCATCTTCTCTTGATGCTTTCTGCATCATTCAATAATTTGCCCAGAGAATCCTTCAATAAGGAAAGTCGAGGCTTGAATTTTTTCTTCAGCTCCCCAGCTTGAGAAATGCTGACCATGTTCTTCCTTTTTGGCTTTCTAATTCCAAGTCTTTGCATATTTTATTATAGTATTTAGTTTTATCTTCTCAAGCTGATCTTTGAAATTTTCTGTTCAGCTCTTGGACCTCTTCTGTTCTTCCATTTGCTTTAGCATCTCTACACTGGAGAGCAA
>NW_006408555.1:8153531-8165463 GCF_000296735.1 Chrysochloris asiatica
GGTTCTGACTCAATGGCACCTGACAACAACAACAACAACAAAGCAGTGAATTGCAATAGTTTGAAAGAGTTGTGTCTTTGGGGTTTGTGGGGAAACAATGGGTCAGTGAGGTTGTTTTTTTTAATGTATTATTTTTGAACAGGTAACACATTCACATAGTACAAAATAAGACATTAGCAACAGGATGACCAATGACTCTAAAGTCTCCTCCCAGCTGATTCTTGTTCCTTAGAGAGTCATCTCAATCCATCCCACTGTAACCGAGGCAATTCCAGCGCACAGAGACCCTCTAGAACCGAGCAGAACTGCCCCATAGGGTTTCTAAGGCTGTAATCTTTATCGAGGAGTTCTGGTGTGGCACTGTGGGACAAAGCACTGAACCACAAAGTTGGTAGTTCAAACCCACCAGCTAGTCCTTGGAAACGCTATGTAGGGCCCTTATGAGTTTGAACCAACTCAACAGTGCTTAAAAACAAGAACAACAACCTTCACTGACGCTGATGGCTACGTCTTTCACTTGCTGGTGGCTTTGAACGCCAACCTTTTACAGCCTTAGTCATTAAGCATATAACCACTGAACCAATCTATAATCAAGGAGCTCTGGTAGCGCAGTGGTTATGAGTCAGGCTGCTAACCTCAAGGTCAGCAGTTTGAAACTATCAGCTGTTCCACGGGAGAAAGATGAGGCATTCTGCTCCCGTAAAGATTTACAGCCTTGGAAACCCTGTGCAGTGTCGCTATGAGTTGGAACTGACTCCACAACCAACAAACAAAATCTCCAATAAATACTTATACATGCTTTTTACTGACTCAGTGGCATCTAACAACAATGGTCACAGACCACGCCCATTGTTGAATATTTTGCTTTGCAAAATGAAAAATCTTAGAGATCCTTCCAGATTTATATATAACTTGTTCATTTTTAAGTGGAATGTAGACTGTATCGCACATTCTGTTAACAACTTAACTGTCAATGGGCAGTTAAATTGTTTCCTATTTTTCCCTCTTTCCTATAATTTTCCTCAAAACCCTATAATGAAGACCCTTACACATGTGACACTTGACACAGGTAAGAATTTACAACAACAGATCAATGTGACATGGCACGGGGCCAGGCAGCGTTCATTCTCCTGCATGGAGGGGTCACTACGAGTCAGAACTGACTAGACTACCTAACAACAACAACATGGGTTTTTCTGCCGCTTGTCAGTTTCTTGTACTGGGGCAGCTCATGTGTTGCTGTGATGCTAAAGGTTACGGCATTGGTATTTCAAATACCAAGAGAATAATCACACATAGGAGACAGGTTTTAATGAGCTTCCAGACTGAGACAGACTAAGAAGAAAGCTCTAAAGATCTACCTCCCAACATTGTTGTTGTTGCTCTCATTAAGTTTCATGGAATCAGTTCTGACTCACAGTGACCCTGTTAGCATTTCTGAAGCTTTAAATCTTCACAGGAGCAGAAAGCCTCATCTTTCTCCCTATCTGCTGCTGGCAGGCTTGAACTGCTAACCTGTGGTTCGAAGCCCAGTGCTTATTGCATGGAGCCACCGTGCTCCCCTTCTGAACACCACTGTTGTCATTAAGTGCCGTTGAGTCAGTTCTGACTCATAGTGACCCTGTAAATGGTTTCCGAGGAGTGGCTGGTGAGTTTGAACCACTGACCTTGTGATCCAGTGCTTATCCTACAGCAGGATTCCGAACATTAGCCAATGAAAACTTGATGGACAGCCCCAGAGTAATGTTCAAAATCGTGTTGAGAGATGAGCCCCTAGGTGGGCTCAATAGTGGACTCAAACATGTGTTGTTGCTCTGAGGTGTTGTCGAGTCCATTTCAACTCACAGCGACCCTGGGTAGGGTTTCCGAGAGCAGCTGGTGGGTTTGAACAGCTGACCTCGTAGTTAGCAGACCACATCAAGACTCAAACATACCCTGCTGATGAAGAAGGCGCATGGCGGACAATGTTTCATTCACTTCGCATAAGGTTGGCATGACTCACTCAACCAGGCAGCAATAGAACCAAGTAAACTAAATTCACTAGAGGTGGGACTGCCAGGTCTTAGGGTCGGCGCAGCTTTAAACTCTAACAGATATGTGTCACTGTGGGATAAAGCAGTGGACCGCAAGGTGTGTCTGAACCACAAGGTTGGCAGTTCAAACCCACCAGACGTTCTTTGAAAGCCCTATATAGGGTTGCTAAATAGGGAACTGGAGTCCTGGTGTGATGCTGTGGGTTAATGCACCAGACTGCAAAGCTGTTTGAACTGCAAGGTCGATGGTTCAAGCTCACCAGCTGCTCCTCGGAAACCCTATACAGGGTCGCTATGGGTCAGAATCGACTCGATGGGACTTAACAACACCAACAAATACGGAACTGACCCGACGGCACTTAATGACAGCAATATATATTGTCTAACTGCCTCCAATAGCAGTTATACCAGTTTACACTCTGATCATCCACGTTTTTCCATATCTTAGAAATATTGTTAGGGGCCAGATCACACAGAGCATTGTACACTAGTGTGAACGTGAACCATAGACCATGGAAACCCACTGGAGGCTTTAAGCATGGGGTGAGGATATTCTTCAAGTTTGATTTTTTAATGCAAGCTTTCATGACATTAGATCAATTTTGTAGTGGGTTTTTATTATTCGACAGACTTGGGTGACAATATGACAAATCACAGAGGGGTATACATATCTGTTCAGATTTAAGCCATGCTGGAGAGAGAATGCTTATCATTTGGATACAGCTGTCCCAGTGGACTATACAGGATTGGACATGAGTGTAACTTGGTTTCTTTGCCATCCCATAATTCTAACCTTCCTGACATTTTTCTTTTATCTCATGCTTCCGATATGTTGGCAGTTTCTCATGAAACATTTGGCCTTTAAGAGTAACAATGTAGATAAGTAAAATGGAAATTTTCTTAATCAGAAGGCAACAGTGGACTGAATGGCAAGCAGGTGATATCACAACTTTATTTTTCTCTAAAGGACCATTATGTAAATTAATTAGATTGGGAACATTGAACAAAGAGCAGGGTGAGGCAAATGTGCAGCCCCATTCACAGAGGCTTTTGTTAATGATACCAAAGGCGGCCACCATTGTGTGATGCACAGAGAAGACGGGACTGATGGTGGGTGATTGTGAAGCACAAGCGTATGGGGGACCAGGCTGTGTGCTCCTTCAGACACTCCATCAGTGCGTCCAGGATGAGCACAATGGGCCGAGGGCTCTTGGGGTTCATTCTGAGTCTCAGGACCACCACTGCTGAGTCAGAGGAAGGCAACCTTTGCTTTAAGAGCAAGGTTGTACCACTTGGGCACACCTTCCATGGTGCCCAGGGCTGGTGAGAGGGGCAAGGAGGCCATTTGGTCTTCATTTGGGATGAAGGCATCCAGCAGTTTCTGCAGCAGTGTATCTCCCAGGACTGAGAACGGTGGATCGGATTCATGGGGAACTGGACCCCAAATGGCACCACAGAAGGTAGGAGCTGGGCTAGCTATGCTGTGTATGAGGCTTGTGGTTGAAATTCTCACCATCGCTTCTCACCCAGAGTTCCATGGAACCAATTAATCTGTGTAGTTCTCATGGTAAAGATACCCTTCTCTGTGATTGGCGAGAAACAAGTTAATTCAAGTTACAGTATCTAGTGCAGAAGGTCTGGTAGAGCACTGATTAAGCTGCTAACCCAAAGGTCGGTAGTTCGAACCCACATAGCAGCTCTTCGGGAGAAAGATCTGGCGATCTGCTCCTGTAAAGATTGTTGTTGTTGATGTTAAGTACCTTCATGCTGGTTCTGACCCATAGCGACCCTGTATAAGGTTTCCTGGGAGCAGCTGGTGAGCTTGAACCACAGACTTTGCAGTACAAACTGACTTTGAAGTCAAGCACATTAACCCATAGGGACCCTGTATAGGGTTTCCAAGGAGCAGTTGGTGAGCTTGAACCGCAGACCTTGCAGTTCAAATTGACTTTGCAGCCAGCACATTAACCCAAAGTGCCATACCAGGACTCCTCTGTAAAGATTACAGTGTAGAAAACCCTATGGGACAGTTCTCAATGGGTCCCTGTAAGTAGAAAATCAACTAGATGCCACCTAAGAAAACAACCACCTGGCACCGAATCCGGTTCCTAGCTGGTACTCTAAAGATGTCCGTTTCTTTGCGTCAGCCTAATACTAACAGCTAGGACCTCTTCCTACATTAGTATTGGACACTATACTGAGTACTTTATATCCCGTATTCTGTTGAATCTTTACAATTGATGTCCTTATAGCTGTTACTGGTAGGTGCGGTCAAGCCGGTAGTGCCTCATAGCAACCCCATGCACAACAGAACACAACACCATCCTCACAAGTGTTATGTTTGAGCCTGTTGTTGCCGTCACTGTGTCCATCCACTTGCTTGGTATTCTTCCTCTTTTACTTGGACTCGCCTACAACTGATAAGATCATTATTGTTGTTGTCAATGATGAAGAAACGGTGTCTCGGAAAATTATTGCTCAGCTGTTATGGAAGGACTTGCACGTTTTCCCCGCTTGTGATGAGATTGAGGAGGCTAAGGTGTAACACAACTGAGCGCACAGCAGAGTCTCATACCAACGTTCTTCCTGAAAACTCTTACCCAAGCCCTGGTCCCAGGCGGTCATGTGAGCCCTTCTCCGTGCAGCTATAGGGCCTTGCCCACACTACTAGGAGCACTCTACGGGACTGGATTGATTATCTAGGTGTCTTTAGTTCCCTCACTCTGAGACCTTCACATGAAGCAATTCTCTCCTGATGACTTTTGTTGCCCTCCTCTGGTGCCCAGCAGAGAGTAAACAAACGGACCTTTGTGTTTCAGTCCTACTCCAACTCCATGAGGTGGACAGAGATGCTCATTTTCAAAAATAATTTAATTTTATTGTGGTATACATATATATACACAGAGTGAGAAAGTATGAGAGAGAGAAACCTGGTGTGGCACTACAGGATAAGCACTGAACTACAAACCACAAGGTCGGCATGTCAAACATACTAGCTGCTCCTTGGAAACTTACACAGAGTCACGATGAGTCAGAACCGACTCGACAGCACTTAACAACAGTAACAATACACACACACACACACACACATATTTGTTGTTGTTAAGTATATATACATATATACTTAACTCTAGGACTCCAACAACGTGATGCCCAGCATTAATGTCACTGAACTGTGTGTGTGAAGACTGTAAAAATGGCAAGTGTTCTTTTGCCTATACATTTACCGTGATTTCTTTGATATCTACCATTTTAATGGCAGAACTCAGTGACATGACTTACATTCACCATGCTGTGCACCCATTACCAAATGATTTTCATCACCCCTCTAGGACCCTCAGTAACCCTTCTGTAATAAAACCCCATTCCCTGCTTCCCTCCATCGCGGGTGCTGCTAATACACATTGCTTTCTAGACATGTTCCTATTTTATATCAGTAGGTTCACACAACATTTGTCCTTTTGCACCTGACTTATTTCACTGGCTCATTCTAAGGTTCATCCTTGTAACACGTATCAGGACTTTGTTTGTCTTTACGGCATAATAACATTCCATTGCATGGCTAGGCTGTGCTTTGTTGATGGACTCTGATTCCCAGGCATCGCTACTTTTATTTTCTGATGGAAACATGAAGTCCAAAGAGAGAAATTGACTTGCTCAAAACGACAGGATTGAAAGGCAGCTAGGGCTTAAACCGTGTGGGACCAGCTCCTAGGTGTGAACTTCTACCGCATTACATTGATTTCCCAGATACTTTCTTTGGTGCTATAGGAGCGTCTAGTTCTTAGAAATGAATAACTTCTACAGAACCTACAGAAATATCCCAGAGTGGATGGAAATGTCTTAATAAATGATCCAGTTGGAGAAGCACATTTGAGGAAACTCATGCTAACGCAGACGTGGATTCTGAAGGCACGTGGATTCAGTATTCAGGCAATGAATACTGAATGGGTTGTTGATTGGTAGAGGCAGCAATTGTCTCTGTGCAGATGAACAGTGACTGTCCATTTGTTTGCCATTAAAAGGGGCTAAGTCTATGCAAAATCTCGAAGGAATATTGTGTAGCCATCATTTACAATGAGGTAGATCTAACTAGGCTAATACGCAACAATCTCCAATATTTAATATTATTTAATCCTGAGACAATGGGCCTTAACCATCCTTCCAGCCTGGAGCTGACTCACCCCAGTGACTCAACTCTGAGCCAAACATCAATGTGCCTATAAGGTGACACTAGGGAGGTACCATCCCTAGGAAAGTCAATCACATGAAATCAAATGGGCAGCGCTTGAAGGCAGGAAGAGACAGGAAAAATGGACAGATGGAAACAGTAAATACAGGAAGTATGAAGAGTACTATTGCATTATGGGGACAGCAGTCCGTGTTATGAATCAAAATGTGCATGAATTGTTGGATGGAAAACCAATTTACTCTGAAAACTTTCACCCAAATCTCAAGAGACATTTTTTAAAAAGCTATTTAAGAAGCATGGGGCAGAATGCTGTGTGCAAGATGATGGTATTTGTGTAAATAAATCTCAGGCCCTCATAAATACGGATAATGTAGGGATAGGATTCTGTCTAGAATGATTTACAAGCAACTTAAAAATTTAAAAAAAAAGGGAGAGCAGTCCATAGGTTGAGAGAAATAAAATGTTTCATTTTGAATTGGTAACTTTTTTTTTTTTTTTTTTGCCATTTGTATGGATTTCTTTCCTTTTTTAAAAATCTGCAGATATAAGTTTATCTTCATAGATCATATTATCCAAGCTGTTTTCTAGCTCTCAGGTGTCCTTGAAATGCCTTTGTATTTTGAGCATGTGTGTTCACACGCACCGAAGTACACCAGCACGTGCACACACATGTGCACACATATGGCACGTCTTCAACAGTCATGAGGGTATTCAAAGCTCTGAAGAAGTGTTTACATGTTAGTTAATTCCTCCCCAAGTGCATGTGACAAAAAGCCTTACTTCTAACATCCCGGGGACACTAACAATCTGTGCTCTTTTAGATCATGTTTAGCCAGCGTTGGACGCATTGTGTTTTTACTTAAACAATTTTCTATGGGCTCTCCAATTTGTTGTCCGTGTTTTAGGTTGAGTTCTGACATATCAATGTTTGAAGATAATGGTTAGGAAATGCCCTTTTCCTGGTAAGAAAAAGAGAGGCCTCTGGTCTTTCCGTGTTTACTGAGCACTCACTGCACACCAGGAGTTGAGCGAAAGGCAAGCTCTGCACATAAAAAGGGGTGAGAAGAATATGCTGTTCCCTTCTCAGGCCTGGGGACTTGGCTGGACACTTCCAATGTGACCTACAGAAAGTGGGGTGGTGGACAGACCACACCTGCCCCCGACACTTGTGGCTACATTGGGAGAGGCCAATCTTCTGAGTGGGCTGCCACAGACAACTGCTCTCAAGAGTTCGCTTTCATCTGCGAATTGGTGAGCTGCCCCGATTCTCCCCTACTTCCTGCTCACCCACCTTCTTCAGCTGCTTCTATCTCTCCTTCCTGTCTCCTCCCGTCTCTGTCTAGTTCTCTCTTAGGATTCCTTTTGCGTCTCGTTCTCTCTGACTCCTTCTGTTCCTGTCTGTCTCTGGTTCACCTGGTGTTTCTGTCTCCCTGTTTAAGTGCTTACATTTTGTGTTTGTCTGTCTCTATCTCTGTGTCCCTCATTCTGTTTTTCTGAGTTCCTGTCTTGCTTTTTCAGTGCTGATTTATCTGTATTTTTCTGGGCTTTCTGTAATCTCTCTGAGTTTCTCACTTGGTCTTTTTCCATCTCTCCCCCTGTGACTCTCTGCCCACACATGCCTGCCTGTCTCTCCCAGTGTGACGTTTGTCTCCTTGTCTCCCTACCACACCCGCTGTCTCCTGTGCATCTGGCGCCCACCCTGTCTCTGTCTCTCCCTCACATTGAGGGGGAAGCACCCCAGCTCTCTGAACCCCTTTCTGTGCAGTGAAATGGGCTCACCCTTACTCCCTGACTCTTATACCCTTTCCCCAGGGCTCCTCACCTCTGTCTCCCGATTTGCCCATGCTCTGATCTTGCTCCCTTCCCAGCAATGACTACCTACCATGGGTTCCCCTTTCAGGCCCTGGTGGTTCCTCTTGGAGATCCTGTATGAAAGCTTTAGCAGGACCCTCCAGGGTGCCCAGAACTAGTACTTCCTGCTGTGAGTGTCCTGGTCTCTGAGTGGGGCCAATGCTGCCCAGACTGCCAGTGGGTCCCTGTCCCTGCATCTCTGATGTGTTCAGAGCCCTCCAGTTGGCCTGACAGAAGTGTTTGGACTACCTGGGCCCTGCCTCTTCCTGGCTTCAGGTTCCTGTCTGGGTTCTGAACCCCTCAAAGGGGCCTCTGTTCAATCCCCATTTTGCTTGGTTCAAAATAGATGCACTGGACTGGTAAATGCAAGGTCAGTGGTTCAAACTCACCAGGCACTCCTTGGAAACCCTACAAGTCGCTATAAGTCAGAACCAACTTAAAGGCACTTAACAACAGGAACAGGTTTAAATCCCTCTGTGGGTGAAATTTGAGAACTTGAACTTCCTGGAAACCATTTGTAGAGTTTCCTTCTCTCCTAGTCAGCCCCATCAAGCCTGGCTCTTAGATTCTGTCAGTTCCAGGGTCCTAGAGCCCCTGGCACAGAGGTCAGCCTGCAGGGCTCTGGGTGACGATTTGTTCACAACAGGCCCATTTTAAAGCCTAAGAAATTGAGGTTCAGAACTGGAAAGTTCCTTGCCCAGATCCTATGGTAGGCTCCACAGCTGCGAGGTGGTAGAGTTGAGACATGAACCCAGATTTGTCTATGGTGGGAGACAGACTGGAATCCTGAGCCAGAGAGCAGGCAGCCTATAGGAGCTGGGAAAGGCGAGGACATGGATTCTCCCAGAGCCTCTGGAAGGAGCACCATGCTAACCACACCTCAGTCTTAGTCCTGGAAGATCCTGGAAGACCCTGGGAGACCCATTGTGATGATCTGCTCTGAAATGTTGTTGACGGTATGTCTTGTTCACGTGGGAGTGTTTCTCCAGGACTTTGTTTTTATGAATCAAAGTAAATCTGACTCTGTATGGCACTTGCTAAGGTGACAAGAAATTTAGTATCCTTGTCAGGGGAACTCCTGGAAGGTGGAAAGACCTCAGGATGCCCGGTGCCATGACATTTGGGATGCTCACCTCTCTGCTGTGGTGGCCGCGATCCATCTGCCAGGTCCTGAGAAACAGGTGGTCTGCTGCTTCTGGTTGGGGTGGGCATACACTTCTCAGTAGCTACTCCTGCAGCTTAGCTTGCACCCTAGAGCCGCACCAAGATTGCAGGAGGGATGCCCACTGCTCACAGATCCCAACCTTGGGAAGATACCTTTCTCTGCCCTGGAATTCGATCCTCCCCCCACATCTCATGCTCTTCTTGTTCTCCTTGGAGGAGGACATGTTGGAATCAGCTGTTCATTTTTTGTCTGCTTGTTGCTCCAGCTGTGACTGTGGCTCCTCCAAGGATGACAGGCCTGAAAGGCAGAGGCTGTTGGAGGTGCCTCCCTCACCAGAGCATTGATGGAGCAGGGCAGGCTGGCTCCTTACAGATCCAGTTGTAAGTTTCCTAAACATTGGAGCCATGCCCTAGACTTCACTGTTAGATGAAACCCTGTATCCTCTGGAAAAGGTTCAGGGGAGATCTGGGCAGGGCCCTGGGGTGCTCAATCGTCTCTAAGTGCCATGGTCACTTTTAGACTAATGATCACTCAGTTGGTCAGTGAACATTTATTGAATGCTAACGTTGTGCCTTCTGCCATCCTAGCTTCATGCATACAGAGATGTTTAAAGCACAGCCTGCTTTCCAGAGAGCCCACAGTGTAATGGGGAGAGAGCTACGTACAACGGCACTGACCTAGCCTTGTGCTCAGTGCTCCAGCAGAGGGGAGCAGAAGGCACTCTTTACCTACATATGAAACAATCTGCATGGAGTCCCTGTTAGGTGCCAGGGGCTGTTCTGCGTGCAAGGGATAAAGTAGTGAATAAAGAAAATGAAACGCCTTACTCTCTTGGAGAGGTCAGTCTAGCCTATGGGTACATATAGTAGGAGTACTTGACTCCCATTGAGAGGTATATCCTGTGAAGTCCCATCAGGACAAGAGAAATCATTTTCGGTCTTTCAATAGAGGGGATTTAATGCAGGAAATTGATTTCCTTCAAAACAGGGAGTGATGATGGAACCCTGAGATTAGTTGCAACAGAAAGTGGCTCCAACCCCTAGGGGCTGGAGGGACAACAGGAAGAGGAAGTCTTATCAAAACCAGAAATTAGGGCCATGAAGAAGGTGGGGAAACCATGGTGGAGTCTGTTCTGTGGGAGCCAGGACCACAGAGCAAGGACCTGTCTAGACGGAGGTGGCGTCACAGAAGAGCCTCAGAGAGCGAGAGCAAGAAGTAGGCTGACTTCTAACTTGTCCTGACTTCTAATGATAGAATTATGGCCCCTAAGGTGGAGGGTCAGAGAGAAAGAGGAAGACCCTCAACGAGATGGATTGGCCAAGTGGCAGCACCGATGGACTCAAGCGTGGCAACAGTAGTGAGGTTGGCCCAGGATTAGGCAGTGATTCGTTCTGCTGTGCATAATAAGGTCACTGCAAGTCGGTACTGACTCGATGGCACCTAACAACAACAATAAGGCAGGTCTACACCCAAATCCCTGCATAATGACATACCAGTCCATGAATATGCAACCTGACAAGGTTGAAGAGACTTTGCAGATGTAATTAAATTTGCTAATCCGTTGGACTTAAAATACAGAGATGTTCTGGATTATCCAGACGAACACAATCTAAATCACACGATTCCTTAAAAACAGAGAAGCACAACGGCGGGACACACAAAAAAGATAGGTTCCAAGTGTGAGATGGATTTGATATACCCGACACCAACAATGGCTGGGGAGAGACCACCAGAGATAAGGGCAGCCTTCTGACTTATGACAAGAATAGCATTAGAAGCAGATTTTCCCCTAGAACCTATGGAAAGGAGGGCAGTCCTGATGGTATCTGATTTCAACCCTAGGAGACCGTGAGAAGAGCCCGGCTGTGCCTACCCAGATTTGTGACTGACGTGGCTCTAGGATAATAACTTGGTGCTATACCCAAGTCTGTGGTAATTTGATACAACTGCAAAAGGAATCTAATACACAGCTCTCTAGTGTTCCAGTTGTGCCTCCCATTGGCCAGTCCTATTTGTCCCATCTTGCCCCTTCTCAGACTGTAGGTTTCTGACTTGATGCTTGCCACAGGACCAGTCGTTTTCCAGGTGGGACCTCCAAATCAGCAGCATCCACATCACCAGGGAGCTTGTTAGAAATGCAAGTTCTCGGCTGTAGGCCATGCCTCCTGAATTAGAGAGGTCCCAAGAAGTGCGTCTTCACAAGCCTTCCAGAGGATTCTGGAGCATCCTGAAGTTGTGCTAAACCATGAGCAACTTGAAGGCCGCAATCTTTCTTCTTTATCCTCTTAGAACCTAGTTCAAGTCTGGCTTTGAGGAGACCTCAGAAGGTGCTTGCTGGGTGGTCGTGGTAAACGGATGACTTGGTGATCATTCAGCTCTGTGCAGTTCTGTCTCAAACACACTCTCCTTTTGTCTTGTATATCGCCCCTACTTCTAATGGGCTGTGGGTGCCTCCCAGAGCAGTGCCAGGGTCTGCAGGGATGCCAGGTGGCAGCAGATGGAACCTACTTTGGAGACCTTTGCCCCACTCTCGGAAGCTACCTGTGGGTACGGTACCAGTGCCTGGGAGGTGAGTCCCAATCTTGCTTGGGTATGGACATTTCTTTTTCATTTCAGGACAAGACTCCCGAAAGGTCCGATTTGACTTGACAAGACAAAACAACAACAATCACAATTTATAAAAATTCTGTA
>NW_006408555.1:8166578-8171447 GCF_000296735.1 Chrysochloris asiatica
CTTCACTCTCCACTCTAGTCCTCTGTGGCTATGTCACTGACTCTAGGCCCAAGAGTCCCCAGGTCTTGCCACACTGCTGGCCAACCAGGTCTTCACCCAGGTAAGGAAACCATTCTTAATGGTTTTAGAACAAATTCTTCCCTGGCTTTTAAAAAAAAACAAAAACATTTGCATACACCTAGCTATCTGTATGTATTAATGTATACACGTGTCGCTGTTGTTAAGTTACATCGAGTTGAATCCGACCTATAGCCACCCTGTATAGGGTTTCTGAGGAGTAGCTGGTGAGCTTGAACCGCCGACCTTGCGGTTCAAATGGCTTTGCAGTCTGGCGCATTAACCCACAGCACCACACCAGGACTCCATACATGTATTCTAAGTACATTTTTATTAAAATGTGATCATTTAAAACATATTAATCTTCAACTTCATTTTTTCACTTGATAATATATCCTGGTCACCTCTTCAAGTCACTATCTTATCCTTTTCATGATGACAGAGTTTTCTGTCCTAAGACTATGTTGGGATTTAATCAGTTTCCTATTGGTAGACAATGAGGTTACTTCCAGGGTTTCACTGTTGTGTGTCCCTTCCACATAGAGCAGGGCAAGTCAAAAAGTACGGCTCCCAGGGTTCCAGTTCATACGTGCATGGGTTTAGCCCAAACAAAACGTGTTCAAACATGTCTCAGTTCTTCTTTGAGGAGGCAGCTCTTCCCTTGTTGTATTTTGAGTGCCTTCCAACCTGACCATCTGGCTCTATATCAGACAATGTTCTATTGCTATTATTAAGGTTTTTAATGTCTAACCCTTCAGAGCAGTCCACCTCTCCTTCTTCCTAGTCTGTCTTTGTCTGGAAGCTCTGCCGAAACCTACTCACCATGGGTGACCCTGCTGGTGTTTTGAATAACACCCGTGGTATAGCTTCTAGGATCACAGTAACACACAAGCCACCACAGTTTGACAAATGGACAGACATGTGGTAGAGAGAAGGGTTAGAGTGGGAACACTGTCTACAGAAGTGTGTAGACCTAGATGGGAAATGTGCTGAGAAACAGCTTCACACATTTGTGGTTTTGTTTTACTGAATATATTATATAAAAACATGAGTTTATAGCAATACTTTTTGACTGACCTGTGTATCTTTCTTTACGTGTGTCTGGTCTTGGTTTTGGAGGAAGGATTCCTAGCATCAGGAGTGTTGAATTATAGAATATGTGCATTTTATATGTTAATGTTGTTAGTTGTTAGATGCCATCAAGTCAGTTCCAATTCATAGACCCATAGCGATCTTACGTACAATAGGACGAAACACCGCCTGGTCCTGCGCCTTCCTCACAACTGCTGCTACGCTGGAGTTCACTGTTGCTGCCATGGTGCTAATCCATCGCCTTGGGGGTCTCCCTCTTTTTCACTGTCCCTCCACTTTACCAAGTATCATGTCCTTCTCCAGGGACTGGTCCCTCCTGATAATATGTCCAAAGTATGAGAGACGTTAATAGATATTGGCAAATCCCCCCACCCCCAAAACGGCTGTGCCGATTTACAATCCTAAGGGCAGGTATTAGAGCACTTTATCTAAGGATGTGAGATCAGTCTTAAGTCCCTGTTCAACAAACCGATAGGTCCAAACAGCTCCGAGGATAGGGGCAATAGAGCAAGCACCTTCAAAGAGAATAGATGAGTCAGCGAATGTTGGTGTCCTCAGGGGCCATCATGAGGAGCAGGGTCCTTGGGAAGAGCAGGTCACATGTTTGGGCAGCCATGTCCAGTTGGCAGTTTGCTAATAGACCCGTGAGGCCTGTGTTCTTTGCAGAGTTTCCAGCCATAATGGTGCCTTCATCACACAGATACACAGACTAGGGCAAGGGGGAATTACATGGAGTGACCACACGGACCCAAACTTCTATCCCAATCCTGATTTCAAACATACTGCCCCATTGTGAGTAAGATGGCCCAATTCTCAATTACTGCGGCTGTATGCAGGTGACTCTTGATGCATCCTGAACATTCTCAGGTAGTTGTGACTCACAATTAGGAGGTGATGGCTTTTGCAATAGCTCAAGATGGTTCTTTCCTCTGGCATTCAGCTTCTTACAACCTTTCCCTTCTCCACTGTGCTCAGAAATAAAAAGACTGAGCAGCATCAATGAGCCCTGTGAAGTCCCTAGATTTTCTTTTACCTTTATTCCATCCTCCACGCCAGCTTTTGAAGTTCAAGACATTGTAATGTGCGCTAAAAGCCTTACAGTGAGTCACTGGCCACTTCAGTCAAGGTTTTTCTTAAAGGTGCTTTGCCTTTTGTCTTTTTAAACATTATAGAGTATGCTGAGGCAATCAATGGGAAGCTGACTAAACAAATTAAGGTCCATATGTAACTGCTGGTGTGGCACTGCAGGAAAATGCACTGGACCACAAGGTCAGTTGAACTGCAAGGTCAGCTATGACTCGGAACCAACTCAACGTCACTTAACGACATGCAGTTGCTATAAAAACAAGGCAGTTGAATATTCTTCATGTAGAACAATCCTCAAGCTACACTAAGAAAAAAAAAAAAGCAAGAGGTTGAATACCAAATACAGCATGAACCATGTGTATAAATCCAACCGGACATATGTGCTTGTACGCATGTGCATAGTTCTGAAGGTGGCCCCAGAAACTTAGCAGTGGTTGTCTCTGGGAAGCAGAACTAGAGAGTTGAAGGGTGGAGATGAAGAGGATTTTTTTTTCTTTTCATTGTTTACCCTCTTACATATTTTGAATTCTGTATCTTGTTCATATGAGGAGGCTTCAAAAAGTTTGCGGTAAAATTCCATTATCTTTTCATTGCAGTTTTCCATGAGCTTTTTTCGTCTATTGATGAAAAATAAAATTCAAAACAACTTTCAAACGTCTAAAAATTGTAAGCCTGTAAAAGCCCTACATAAAAATACAGGTCACGTGGTTAGAAGGTAGTCGTTTTTTCAAACATAAACCATGCAACTTTACTTTGTAACGACAGGCTGCATGTCGTATTTTGATCTGCAGGCTTGCGGCTGACGGTGTCCAATGAGAGCTTCATCTTTGAGAACATCACCCTCTCTCTGACATGGATCCTCTCTCCCTACATCGGAAACCTGTCCTGTGTAATCAGTTTGGGAGATGGCCACAGTTTGGATTCCTACTACCCACCCAGGTAAGCCTTGACTCAAGTCATATCCGAGACTTTTATCCGAGACTTTCTGATGCATAACAAATGACCCCAAAACATAGTGGACTAAAACAGCATTTAGGATTTCTTGTGGTTGTTTGGGTTGAGAGAGTGGTTGGTTCTTCTTGACTAGTCTGGCTTAGCTAGGCCTTGGTGATCTAGGAAGGCCTCACTCACTTTAGGTGGTTAGCTCGGCATTAGTTAAATCTTGGGTCTAATATCGCCGAGCAGGCCAGCCTGGGCTCATTTACATGGTGGTGGAAGTGTTCTTAGCTGCAAAGGAGAGCAAGCCTCAATGTGCAAGCACTTCTCCAATAGCTGTTTGTGTCATATGGTTGAATGCCCCGGTGAACCAAAACAAGTTCCATGGCCAAACAAACTCTGGCCAGATTTAAGAGGTGGGGGAATAGACTCTGTTTGTTGATGAAAGGAGAGACACACTGAGGGGATTTGAGTGAGCCAAAGAAGGGGTCACTGGCAGATAAGGCACACAGAGCCAGGCATTCGACTCTCTGACCAACGTTATCTCTGTTGTTATTGTTGTTGTTAGCGGCTGTCCAGCAATTCCACCTCAGGGTGACTCTATGTGTTACAGAGTAAAACAGAACCATAGGGTTTTCTCAGCTGTAATTTTTTTTTTTTAAATAAATGTTTTATTGTGAATTATGTGATAGTTTACATGGGATATTATAGGTTTTACATTCATTCTGTCATATATCGTTTCATTGCCATAGTTGCAATAACGTCCCTGCATCATCCACCAACCAAAGGGTATACCCTACAAGCCTGCCCCCTCCCTCCCCGGTCATCAGCACACAGCCCCTTTCCCTCTCTGGATCTCAAGTCCCCAGCCTCTCCATCTCTCTGCATCATCATCTCTGCCTCCATCTCAGGCATCACGACTTCTCTGGGTAGGGTACCGCTCTCCGCTCTTCTCCATTGTTGGTCCCAGGGCCCTCCACTCCTAGACTGAAAAGTTAAGCACTCCCCTCCTTGCTGTAAAATGTCCACCTTTACATTTCCATCCCTCACGATCAGTCCTGAAAATGATTATTCACTATTGCATCCCAAGAGACCCATCTTCGGCTGTAATTTTGATAGAAGTAGATTTCCAGGTATTTTCTTCCACAGTACTGCAGGGTGGTCTTGAACCGCAAACCTTTAGGTTAAAACTTGCATGCAAACTGTTTGTACCACCCAGAGATCTTATCTCTATTGGTTCTCATCTCCTACTGGACTGCTTAACATCATGTTTCAGAACACCAAGAGAGTAGGTTGACCAAGTAGCATCTTTGCCAGGCAGGAAGGTGTGCGGTACATGCGTGCGTGGGTATGTAAATGTGTGTGTTTCTGTGTAGTTGACATGGGTAATGTTTCTGACTGTTGCCATCAGTTTGACCACAACATGATCTACCAGTTCACATCTCCTGGAGAAGTCACAGTGTTTGCTGAGGGCACAATGAGCGAGTGGCATGTGACAGCTCAGAAGTGACAATAGGAATAGCCCTCTCTGTCTTTGGGGACCCTCTCTGGATTCAGGTGAAGCTTGATGGAAGTAAATCTACAGAAATGGTCAAGATGTTCTGGAGAATCCTTCCACCTCCCCCATATTCTATTTACGTTGCTGTTGTTGAAATATACAAAGCAAAATATAGCAATTCAATATGTTTTTAATTTTTT
>NW_006408555.1:8172335-8175143 GCF_000296735.1 Chrysochloris asiatica
CCTCCCCCACTAACATAAGTTCACTGACCCCTAAAGTCCCTATCTGAATTTTCAAGTTGCTGCTATCAGTTTGATCCCATATAGGTAGTTAGTAAAAGAACACAAAAAATGCTCAAGGAAGACCTTTTTTTTTTTTAACTAATTAAGACTAAACGATGGCTTGGCTTGGTTTTGATATGACTTCAAGGGATATTTTTGTTTCAGGTTTAAAAATTTATCTCAGGGCAATGGTTTCAGGGGTTCAGCCGCCCCCCAAGCCCTCCATGAGAATTTGAAATTCTGTTCCTCATTTCCCCTCCCTTTGATCAGGATTCTTCTATGGGATCTTTGATCAAAGCACTCAGTTATGGTAGCTGGGCACTGTCCAGTTCTTCTGGTCTCCTGGCAAAGAAGACAATTATTCATAGAGGCAGTTAGCCATGCATTCCACACCCTCTTACTGTTCCTGACTCTCCATCCTCTGTTGCTCCAAACAAATAAAGACCAAGTGCAGTGCCTTGGATGGTCACTTGTAAGCTTTTAAGACCCCAGGCACTATGCAGAAACACTAAACACATTACAAGGCCACTTAACTGTAACATCCCATGAAATCATGACCCTAACCCTCAAAGCTAAGGAACCAAATCCCATGAGGTGTTTGGTTGTACATAAACAATCTTAGCAACTACTCTTTTTAATTTTGTCCTTATTATAAATATATCATACAAGTTTTGCCAATTTAGCTTTTTTTTTTTTTTAAACAGATGTGCAACGTATTAATAGCAATGATAATAATTGACTTTGCAACCCTACCCTTAATCAATTAGACTTTCCATCAGCCTTAAGCCCCTTTCCCCTCCCACCCCTGGTAACCACTAATAAATTTTTGTCTCTATTTGCCTTTTTATATGTGAGGTTATGCACTATTTTGAGACTGGCTACTTTTGCCCAGCATAATGTCTTCCAGCTCCATCCATATTGTAGTATTCCATTGTATCGATGGACCACATTTTGTTTATCCATTCATCTGCTGATGGACATTAAAGCTGTGTCCACCTTTGGGCAACTGTGAATACTGCCATAATGAGCATTGGTGTATGTAAAATCCTTGTGAATTTCTTCCAAATCCATCCATCCAATGCCTACAGTTGTGAAGTAACTCCTAGGCTTTAATACATAAGAACAGTGATTGCTATCATCTATTGAGCTTGTTAAAGCTTCGTCTATTCACTGATTTAGCAGCTGAAGTATTCCAGGTGCTTCTAAATGTTTTACCTGTACTAACGTAGCCCATACGATCGCCCTATGAGCTACACACTATGATCTCCATTTTGCAGATAACGAAATGGAGGCACAGAAAGGTAAGGCATTTTCCCAGAGTCACAAGGTTAGTGAGCTAGTAAGAACTTCCAGTCTTTCAAAGATCCTTCCTTGCAAAAATGGTCACAAACATCCAAGTAGCTCTTATTTGGGAAAATTTAATAGGATGAGTGCAGTTCTGGTGTGGTGCTGTAGGATGAGCCCTGAACTGCTACTTGAAAAGGTCGATGGTTCAAACCTATCCATCGCTCCTTGGAAACCCTTACACAGGGTCGCTATGATTTGGAACTGACTTGATGGCACTTAACAACAACAATAACAGGATGTGTTGTACTGGGAATGCTACCAGCATAACCCATATAACCCACATAACCAGCACTGACCCTCACTGACCCACACTGACCCGCACTGACCAGCTTGGCACAATTATGTTGCCTCCAGTCAGGGCTGATGTCCAGTTGCACACACCAGTGCACTGTAACAGCTGTTATGGCTGACGTCTGTTCTGATTGGTCATCAGGTTCACTTTGATTAGTCAAGGTGTCCATTCTGATTGGCCAAGCTCTTCATTTCCATTGGTCATGGTATCCATTCTGATTGATATCAGCATTCATTCTAATTAGTCACAATGTCTGTTCTGGTTGGGCATGGCATCCATTATGATTGCTCATTGTGTTCATCCCAATTCTTCAGAGAATTCATTCCCTGGTTGATACCCACACAGTTTCAGTTACTAAATATTTTAAATATCAATACTGATGTTAATAAGGAGGACTCCTGGTGTGGTGCTGTAGGATAAGCACTGGACCGCCAACCACATGAGTGGTAGTTCAAACCCACCAGTTGCTCCTTGGAAACCCTACACAGGGTCGTTATGAGTCAGAACCAACTTGATGGCACTCCACAACAATCCTGAGAGTCACTTTACCCACAACAGCACCTTTCATCAGGCCTAGGCCTAAAGGAGGTGTGCCGATGTATAAACTGTGCAGCACAAAGCTGTGGAAAAGAGGCCCTGTTTCAGTGTGACCTTCCCAAACACATGGGGCCTGACTGCTAGCTCCTCACTCGGCAGTAACTTGATGGAGCTGTACAGGGACTTTAACACCTCAGTGCTCCTGGGAATCCTTTCTGTTCTTGTAGGCATGTTGGCTGAAGATGGCTGATATGTGCACTCAGGGAAATGTAAAATGATCATCTATTGATTAATTCTACAAATACAACTTAGTGCCTACTGTCTGTCATGAAGATGGCATCATGACCATCACCACCATCATCACCATCACACCACCACCATCACCACCATCATCATCACCACCATCATCACCATCACACCACCACCATCATCATCACCACCATCATCACTGTACCACCATCATACCTCTACCACCATCACACCACCAACACCATCATCACCATCATCCCTCCACCACCATCATCACACCACCACCACCATCACCACCATAATCATCATCACCATCATCACCATCATCACCACCATCATCACCA
>NW_006408555.1:8175894-8182922 GCF_000296735.1 Chrysochloris asiatica
CATCATCATCACCACCATCATCACCACCACCATCATCATTGCACCACCATCACACCACCACCACCATCATCACACCACCACCACCATTACCACAATCACACCACCACCATCACCACCATCACACCACCACCACCATCACCACCATCACACCACCACCATCCTCATCACCATCACCACAATCACACCACCACCATCATCATCACCATCACCACCATCAACTACCACGACCATCATCATCTTCATCATCACATCATCGTCATCTCCCAGACAAGAAATACAACCATTTGATTTCTTCTTGCAGAAAGAGTCCTAATTAGTTGCTTTGTGTCAGATTTTAAGAGTCAGCCACAATATTCAGCATCCAGTTAGGACAAGCAGGCTCAAACTCAAGGGAGCATCCATCTCGATGAAGACAGGCTGGAGTCCCACACTGAGCAGGCTTTCAGGGAGTCAACAGTGAAGGTGGGAGGAAATGTGTTCACCTGTTCCGGCTTATAAGTCTTGAGGCTAATTCAAATGCCTGAAAATCCCCCGTAATCACCCACAATTGGTCAAAGCTTCTCAAATGTCTACGTGCCAACAAATCACAAAGGGATGTGATTAAAATGCAGATTCTGAATCAGTATGTCTGGGCTGAAAGATTCTGCATTTCCAACAAGCTCTAGGGGATACTCATGCTGGTCCCAGGACCAGTCTTTGAGCCGTAAAGCTCTAAGACTTGACTTGAAGTGATGGACCCAGTCGTTCCCTCCTCCGCCTCCCTGCTGCACTATTGCACTTTGTTTGATTGCTCATATGTAACATCTTGATTCTTTCAAGTCTTCCCAATGTTTACTGACTTCAGAAATACACTTTGCATTGCAGGAAGGAGGCAGTTGAGAGGTACACAGGCTCACATCCACAGAAAAAGGATCTCTTTTTTTCGCCTTCCTTCTTCGAAGGAAGTCTTCTCAATGCAAGGTTCTCATTCTTTAGTTAGATTGTGAGTATATGGAGAACACGTGTGGTGTAAATACATTGTACTACAGAGGACAAAAAAAAAAAAGAAAAAACACCCGTCGACCCAATATTCACAAGTCCTGCTACGGCACAGTAGGATAAGCACTGGATTACTAAATAAAAGGTTGGCAGTTCAAACCCACCAGGTGCTCCTCAGAAACCCTACACAGGATCGCTATGAGTCAGAACCAAATTGACGGTGCTTAACAACCATCCAATACTCAGAGCTAATCACTGCTAATATCTGGGAGGACATCCTTACATATTTCTTTATATGTATTGTGTGCCACTGTAAGATCAGCACTGGACTGAGAACCACTATCACCTGTTCCTCAGAAACCCTATGAGTTGGAACCAACTCAAAGTCACATAATGATGATGACAACAACATATTTGTAATGGTAACATAGTGGATCTGTAGGGTAAACACTGAACTTCGAACCACATGATCGGCAATTCAAGCCCACCAGATGCTCCGAGGGAGAAAGATGAGGATTTTTGCTCCTGCAAAGATGTACAGCTTTGAAAACCCTATCATGATGAGTCAGAACGAACTCAACGGCACTTCACAAAAACAACAATATATCCACAATATAATTTCATTGTTTGAGTCTCAATGATCACACTATAATTAACTGCTGTTGGATGACCATACCAACATTCTTAAATTTCTCTTCCCTACCTAGGAACAGGGGTAACTTACACTGTGCTGTTGGCCATCACCCTGACAGAGAGCACCACCACCCTGACCCTGGACAGGGCAGCCCAGCAGCTGACCGGCCCAGCGATGCACCACCTGGAGATGCGAGCTGTCAGCAACACCACCACCTCTGTGCTCTCTGGCAACATCACCGTCCACTTCATGGAGCCACTGTTGGGGCTGCAGGCCTCCTGAACTTCGGACTGTTTGGAACTTGGACAGGATGTACTGATCAACATCTCAGTGGCTCATGGTACCCCTGAGGAACTGACCTTTGAGGTGACAGGAGCCAATGCGAACTTCTCCCATAAGGAAGAGAGCTTTGGGGAACCATTTGAGATTTACCACGTGGCGGTTCCTGCTGAAGTTACTCTCTTTCCAGGACCCCCTCCACCTTCTTCTCTGACTTGGTCCCCAAGGTTTTGCCAGTTCATATTTTGGTGTGTGTTGGACACAACATGATTCCTAGACCCCAGCCTGGGTCACAACGTAAGAAACAGCTAGGTGTTATGTGTCCTCATGGAACTTACTGTCACAGGAACTCTCAACTGACATTTTGCAACACTGAGATTTGGGGTTCAATAATCCTTCATGGCAGGGGCTATCCTGTGCAGTGTAGAACGTTTACCAGCATTCCTGGCCTGTACCCACTAGATGCCATGAGCTACTCTCCGCTGCTCCCTCACGGTAATGACAACCAGAAATGTATTCCGACATTACACAATGGACCGTGGGGTCAACATCACCTCAGGTTGAGAACCGCCAGAAGAGAGCAGGCCCTTCTGATTCCTTCCATCATTTCTAAAGGATGCTGTGGTTTGGAAGGCTGAAGTCCATGTCCTGGCCAGGGGGTGGCGGGGGAGATAGGTAAAAATTAAAGGGTAGGAGAGGTAGCGGTGTCAAGGAGGAAGGGTCATGCTGTTAGAATAGACATAAATGGCACAGACTGGCACAGCCACAGACACACACACACAAAAACGCCAAATCCCATATGGCGGTCTTATAACAACCCTATTGCAGCTGCTCCATAAGGTTCTAGGACTGTGAATCTTTGCTTGAGAGCAGACAGCCTCATCTTGCTTTCTCCTACAGAGTGGCTGGAGGACCTAAACAGCTGACATTGTGGTTAGCACCGCAACACTTAACCCTGCTTGTCAACAACAAGGGCACTTACGTTGTTGTCAAGTGTCCTTAAGTCAATTCAGACTCATAGTGGCCCTGTGTAGGGTTTCTGAGGAGCAGCTGGTGAATTTGAACCACTGACCATGCGGTTAGAGCTCAGCGCTTATCCTACAGTGCCACATAACTGGCCAGGGGAAGAGGCCAGCACAGACATTGTCATTAAATCAAGAGACAGAGTTGAGTCTTGAGGGCCATGTGGAGAGGTCAGCAGAGTCTCCAGCCTGGATCTCAGAGGTATGTGAGGAAGAGGGTAATACCATACAGCTGTGAGGTTACCATGCCCTCCACAAAGGAAGTGCAGAAGAAAACCACTGGACCTTTGCTAGGGGCCAAGGGTCCAGCTTGACACAGGAACAATCCACAGGCCACTAAATAACAAACACAACACATCAGATAGCATCCAAACCCATTTTATTTTTGCTCTCCACTTGCTTCTATAAAATGTACTTACTAGTGGGGAAATGTTTCTTTGCAAACAGATAAAATCTCCCCCTTTCTCTGAATTTTTGTTTTTGCTTTCTTAGAAGACAGATTCTTTTCTCCTCCAACCAACTGGTACTCTCCTTCAGGGGTCAAAGAGGTGGGAAGGAAGGGGAGGAAGGAGGGGGACAGGAGCGTAACCACGTGGTGGCCCAGGCTCAGTCCTGGCTGCCTTCTCTGGCCGGCACAGAGGTTTGAAGATGCCTCTTATAGGAGCTTCTGTGAGCTCTTGAGGCCCTCTGCTGGGCGCCTGGAGCCACAGTTCCCAGGATGTGGGTGAAGCCTTCCCTTCAGCTGTTCTCATCCACACTGCCCCAGCAGATCCTCTTGGGTCACACCCACACTCTCTCTGCTACAGTCTCCTCATACTCCCTTACCAGTTCCCCAAGGCCCACATCTGGTCTACCCATTCTGTGGGCTATGTCAATGGACTTGAGTTAGTTCCTAGATGCAGAAATGCAGGTCTTCTCTCTCTCCTGTTTCTCTCTTCCTTGGCTCTCCCTTTCTCCCTCTCTTCTCTTCTCTCTTTCTGCTACTCTCTCTGTCCTGTCGTGCATAGCTCCCTCCTTCATGGGCTTAAGTAAGGAACATGTCCATGAGGGCCCTCAACAATGCTCTCCAAGTAGCTCCACTGAAGACCCTTTCTCTAGGCTTGAGATGAGAAGGTTGTGCCCATCACCCTATACCACTACGATGAATAAGGGGTGGTGGGATGTGCAAACATTAGCAGCTTTCTCTCAGTCAGTCTTCTATAAATCCTTCTCTTCTCTTTCCCTCAACTGTTTTTTATATTCTTAAGGTATAAGGAGCTCTGGCAGCGTAGTGGTTATGTTTCAGGCTGCTAACCTCAAGGTTGGCAGTTGGAAACTACCAGTTGTTCTGCGGGGGAAAGATGAGGCTTTGTGCTCCCGTAAAGATCTGCAGTCTGGGAAACCCTGTGCAGGGTCACTATGATTCAGAACCGACTCCATGGTACTTAACAACAACAAGGTGTACAGGGAGTTCAAGATTCATGGAACTGGTTCTTAGCTCTAGAGTTATAAGAAATCTCTCTAGAGTTATCTTATACTCACACTGGTATCTAATGTGCATTTATCTTGATTCCTTTGTCACAATATCAAATATTTACAACCTGCTAGTCCTGGTGTAAGGAGCTCTGGTAGCATAGTGGTTACGAATCGGGCTGTGAACCGCAAGGTCAGCAGTTCAAAACTACCAGCGGTTCTGCGGGAGAAAGATGAGGCTTTCTGCTCCCGTAAAGATTAACAGCCTCGGAAACGCTGTGCAGGGTCACTATGAGTTGGAACCGACTCCACAGCGCTTAACAGCAACAAGTCCTGGGGTGGCGCTGTAGGTTAATGCTCCAGACTGCAAAGCCGTTTGAACTGCAAGGTCGGTGGTTCAAGCTCACCAGCTGCTCCTTGGAAACCCTATATAGGGTCGCTATGGGTTGGAACCGACTTGACAGCTCTTAACAACAACAACACAATACACTTACCAGTTGGCAGTGGTGAGCAGTTGTTCATATTTTCAACAACACCTTATTGAGTGCTAATCACTGAGCTTGGAGCGTGTGTGTGATGGTTCATCAAACAGTCACAGAGATGGAAGTTCTGAAGGTAAAAGATGCAAACCATGATCTAGGGTTGGGGGTGTCCCAGGAAGCACATGGATGTCATCCAAGAGCAAGTTAGCTTAGTCAGTCCCATCCTGGCACCTTCAGTATCTTCTTGCTAGTCAGGGAGGTAACAGCATTGCCACTGCATCCTTTATCCTTCTGAGGTTGGGGAAGCAACCAGTTACTAGAGTCTGAAATCCTTTCTCTTTCTCCTCCCGTCTTGTTCCCTTGTGACTCTCTGTGTCTGGTGGGAGTTTCAGAAACTGGGTCTTTCTTCAGACCCTCACAGGTGGTGACTTCAGCGTGAGTTTCAGACCTAGGATCGGGAACTGGAGAAACAACCTGGGAAGGCTCTCAGTGCAAGTAAGCAATGAACTACAACACCCATAATTCCTAAATGTTTGCCTTACAGGCACCTTCCTGGTCACTGTAGTGGTGAGGAATGCCTTCTCCAACTTGAGCTTGATCATCAGAAACATCACTGTTCTCAGGCAAGCAGTTTCTGCAAGCGTGTGAAACCTGCTACCAAGAATCATGGACATTATGGTCGTTGGAGGATTCAGAATAATGACTTGTTGGGCAGAGAGTAACCAGTTTCTAGATGTGTGCTGTAAAATATTCAACCATTGATGCAGAATCTTGAAATGTTAGAATTTGTACTAGTTAGGGTGCATTAGGCTGCCAGTAAGAGAAAGCCCAGTCTACGTGACCTTAAGGTCAGGGCTCTATTAGCTACTTAATGTTAAGAGGTAATGTGTGCCAGGGATGGTTCAGTGAGTGGCTCAGTGATGCCCGTGAGGACCCAGGCTCTGTCTCTCTCTCTCTGCTTGGACCTTTGGCTTGGTCTATAGGCTTGTCACTCATGGAATCAAGGTGGCTGCTGTAGTTCCAGACATTGCATGTCAACACAACATCATCTAGAATAACAAGAGGGACATTTTTCCTGTGCACCTCTTTTTATCATGGGGGAAATTTCCCCAGTAGCTCCCAGCAGTCTTCTCCTCAGGTGCCATCAGCCAGGATTGGGCCATATGCTCTGACAGCAAGGGCTTCTGAGAAAGCAGGCCTTTAGCACTTTTAGGCTCTGTGGGAGAAGGGGGACTCTGGCACCAAGAGGAAGAAGGGTGGACTAAAGGCAGTTGGGTAGGCAAGCATGAGCTGCTGCCCCAGAGCTTAATGACTACCTTGACTGTGTTCTCTGGCACTCTTGCAGTAGCACGAGCACAAATATAGTTCAGGTTAAGAGGAGACTTTGTCAGCTCTGGAAAGGAAAAGTCCTGATGTGGACGTGCTTTCAATACAGCTACATCCAGCCCTTCAGACGCTGTCTTCAGAAGGCTACCTCCTTCCATCTCTTGGTGTGCGTTGCGTCTCTCTCTGCCCAAGAAGTATCACGATGGTCCCAGGCTTCGATCCTTCACCCCAAAGGAGGAAGAGCACCTCTTCTGAGATATTTCTAGAAGCAGTCCTGGGTTAACTCTCACTTGGTTGACAAGCCCCCATGGACCAGCCACTCAGTCTAGGGGGAAGTAGGTCTCAGTTTGGACAAAACAGAGTCACAGGCCCACCCTGGAGTGTGATGTAAGGTCAGTATCACCAAGGTCTGAGATTGGGGGATAAAGGGTCCTGTATGGAAAATATCACTCATAGGTGCTGTTATCCAAAGAAGGGGGGGTTGGATGCCTGGAAACAGAAAAACAAAAACAGACGTTGTTTGCTGTAATATTCACAGCCTTACTTTTCCAAATAAGGAATTCAAGGTCCAGAGAGGTTACATACTTTGCTAAGTCACTCAGCTAATTCAGGACAGATTCAGAAGAAGGAACTGTTTCTCTCCATTTTTTCACCCAGGGTTATTGGGCATTTATTCTTTCACCATACTTATTCAACCTGTATGCTGAACAAATAATCCGAGAAACTGGGTTCTATGAAGAAAAACGTGGCATCAGGATTGGAGGAAGACTCATTAACAACCTGCGATGTGCAGATGATACAACCTTGCTTGCTGAAAGTGAAGAGGACGTAAAACATTTACTGATGAAGATCAAA
>NW_006408555.1:8183022-8192704 GCF_000296735.1 Chrysochloris asiatica
AACAACACAATACACTTACCAGTTGGCAGTGGTGAGCAGTTGTTCATATTTTCAACAACACCTTATTGAGTGCTAATCACTGAGCTTGGAGCGTGTGTGTGATGGTTCATCAAACAGTCACAGAGATGGAAGTTCTGAAGGTAAAAGATGCAAACCATGATCTAGGGTTGGGGGTGTCCCAGGAAGCACATGGATGTCATCCAAGAGCAAGTTAGCTTAGTCAGTCCCATCCTGGCACCTTCAGTATCTTCTTGCTAGTCAGGGAGGTAACAGCATTGCCACTGCATCCTTTATCCTTCTGAGGTTGGGGAAGCAACCAGTTACTAGAGTCTGAAATCCTTTCTCTTTCTCCTCCCGTCTTGTTCCCTTGTGACTCTCTGTGTCTGGTGGGAGTTTCAGAAACTGGGTCTTTCTTCAGACCCTCACAGGTGGTGACTTCAGCGTGAGTTTCAGACCTAGGATCGGGAACTGGAGAAACAACCTGGGAAGGCTCTCAGTGCAAGTAAGCAATGAACTACAACACCCATAATTCCTAAATGTTTGCCTTACAGGCACCTTCCTGGTCACTGTAGTGGTGAGGAATGCCTTCTCCAACTTGAGCTTGATCATCAGAAACATCACTGTTCTCAGGCAAGCAGTTTCTGCAAGCGTGTGAAACCTGCTACCAAGAATCATGGACATTATGGTCGTTGGAGGATTCAGAATAATGACTTGTTGGGCAGAGAGTAACCAGTTTCTAGATGTGTGCTGTAAAATATTCAACCATTGATGCAGAATCTTGAAATGTTAGAATTTGTACTAGTTAGGGTGCATTAGGCTGCCAGTAAGAGAAAGCCCAGTCTACGTGACCTTAAGGTCAGGGCTCTATTAGCTACTTAATGTTAAGAGGTAATGTGTGCCAGGGATGGTTCAGTGAGTGGCTCAGTGATGCCCGTGAGGTCCCAGGCTCTGTCTCTCTCTCTCTGCTTGGACCTTTGGCTTGGTCTATAGGCTTGTCACTCATGGAATCAAGGTGGCTGCTATAGTTCCAGACATTGCATGTCAACACAACATCATCTAGAATAACAAGTGGGGGTTCCTTACTTCCATATTTCTAATATACTTCTGTTGTGCCTGGAGAACATGCTTTGTGTGATGAGGAAACTTGGGAAGAGAATGTGCCCAGGTTAGCACAGCGGATACCAGGCAGTATCATACCGTGGTATGCCGGAGTCTAGCCCTGCGTGACTAGAGTCAATAGCACAGCGGATACCAGGCAGTATCATACCGTGGTGTGCCGGAGTCTAGCCCTGCATGACTAGAGTCAGTAGTGCCCATCGGTAGTGAAATCCACATTCAGTGAGGTCAGGCTGTTGTTGTTTAATGCGGTGGAGTCAGTAAGGCCTCATAACAACCCGTATAGGATTTCCACGGAGCGGCTGGTGGGTTTGAATGCCAACCTTGTGGTTCTCAGTCCATTGCAAATCCTATAGCGCTACACCAGGAGTCCAAGGTCAGGCTGGTAGCATGAAATCTTGGAACTATTTACACCACAGAAATGAGTAAACACTATAAATCAGGGACGAGGGCAATGCTGGTTCAGTGATAGCATTTTCACCTTTCATGTTGACCTGGGCTAGATTTCCAGCCACTAGCACCATCTATCATTGGAGGTGTATGTGCTGTGATGATGCTGAGCAGGTTACAACAGAGCTTCCAGACGAAAATAACCAGGAAGGAAGGCGTGGTGTTCTATTTCTAGAAATCAGACAGCGAGGCCCTATAAATCACAGTGGTCTGTTCACAACCGAAACAGGGGGCAACTGGATGGCAGCTAACACAACACAAATCTGGGTACTGCACCCTCTCTGATGGACATTGAGCATCAACAGAACACTGAATCTTGTGTTTTATCTGCATCGACAGCTGCTTCTTTCTTAACTGTGTCTTCAGCTTGGTGTTCAGCTTCAATATCACGTCCCTGCTTTTGATCTCTTACCCTATGATATGAATGCCTGCCTTAGTTCCCTTAAAACATTTCCACACCAAAGTTTAATGCTCACTCCTCCTACGTTGACAGTTCCTCCCAGTCCCCTGGAGCCATCTGGAACAAATGCTGAGGGAAAATATGTGAGTATTTTCTTTGAAACACTTAGTTGTCCAACAAAAAGACGTCCAAGTACCCTGTTTTAATTTTTGAGTTTTTGCTTCTTGGTGCTGATAGGACTCAATGAGACTTCTCCCATTGGAAAAGAAGGCCCAAAGAGATCAATATCACACAAAGCATGTTCCCCAGTTATAACAGAACTATATTAGAATTCAATAATAAACTATCTAAGATGCCTCTATAGCCCTTAGACATCTTAGAAATTAAATAGCACACTTCTAAAAAAAAACACATTTTAACTGTATATGTCAAAAAAGAAATCACAAGGAAAATTAGAAAATACTAAGAACTGAATGAAAATAAACATATAACCTATTTAATTGAATGAAAATCAAAATATAATTTTGTAGGATGCAGCTAAAGGAGCTCTCGTAGCATAGTGGTTACGAATCAGGCTGCTAGCCTCAGGGTCAGCAGTTCTAAACTACCAGCTGTTCCACAGGAGAAAGATGAGGCTTTCTGCTCCCACAAAGATTTTGTTGTTGTCAGGTGCCATCGAGTCGGAACCGACTCATAGCGACCCTATGCACAGCAGAACGAAACAAGGTCCGATCCTGGGCCAACCTCACTACCGCTGCCACACTTGAGTTCATCAATGATGCCACCTGGCCAATCCATCTCATTAGGGGTCTTCCTCTTTTTCTCTGACCCTCCACCTTACCCAGCATGACATCCTTCTCCAGCGAGTGTTCCCTCCTGACAATATGTCAAAAGTATGAGAGACAAAGCTTAGTAAAGATTTACAGCCTCGGAAACCCTGTTCAGGGTCGTTATGAGTTGGAACCGATTCCACAGCACATAACAACAACAACAAGGATGCAGCTAAAGCAGTGTTTAGAGGGGAAATTATAGCTTTTTGGAAAGCAGTTGCAGATTGGTTCTTCACTAACTACCAACTAAACTTTAACTCCTTGTTGTTGACATTCATCCATCCAGTCAACAGTGTACCCGTAATGTTCAAGACTTGGTACTAGGTATTGAGGAAACCAGGGTGAATAAAACAAATGTTGCCCCTTTCATCCTGAAGTTTAATGGGTAACACATTAGCAGTAATCAGTAATTATTACTAGTGTTCTGATAAAAGCCAGTAGAGTGCAGATTATAGCAACTAAGAGAGAGTGGTTTAACAACTGTAGTCAGACAAGGTTTCTTAAAAGGTGACATTGAAGTGAGGACCTGAAGATGAGATAGTCAGCCATGCAAGAATGAACACTAAGAACTACCTGGGTGTGCAGGAGTTATGAACCCTAAGGCAATAAATGGCTAGAGGGAAGGGAGTTAGGAGATGAATCCAGAGATCACACAAGGCCTCAGGTGCCAAGGCAAGGAGTTTGGATTATATTCTCAGGCCACCGCAGGCCCATGGGAGTTGGGTCCCTTTGCGTTATTGTTGTTAAGTGCTGTCAAGTTGATTCTGACTCATAGCGACCCTGTATAGGGATTCTGAGGATTGGCTGGTGAGTTTGAACCTCCAACCTTGCAGTTAGGATTAGCAGCAGTCCAGTGCTTATCTTCCAGCCCCATAAAGCCTCCTGGTGTTATTCTAGGCCAGGTCCTCTGGGCTTGAGCAAGAGACCAACCAGCCTGGGCTGTATAACAGGTCCCACCAGAAGTTACTCTAAGAACAGCCCTTACTCTCCTGATCATTCTGTGTCCAGTGCCCACAATCTCCCCTTTATTGCCCCAATAACCCTCTCATTCTTCCTCCTTCAAGATGCTTCTGGTATCCAGTCCTCTGGGGAAGCTTGCCCACATTCCTGCTGATAATTATAACAGCTGAAAATGCTTCCTCTGTGTCAGACACAGTGTTTATCTCATCAAATAAATACACAGCAGCTATGGAGCCCTCTTGGTGTAGTGGGTTACCAGTTGGGCTGCTAATCACAAGGTCAGCAGTTCAAATCTACCAGCTGCTCCATGGAAGCAAGATGAAACTTCCTGCTCCCGTAGATACACAGCATGGGAATCCCTCTACATGGTCACTATGAGTCAGAACTGACTCCATGTTCCACCACCACCACCCCACAACAATCCCAGGAGTCAGATGCTATCAACACAGGAACTGGCCAAAGGTCACGGGGCTAATGACCCAGTCTAGGATTTGGCTGACCCTACGGCTGGTATTTTAAACCTGTTGCCTCCCTCGTCTATGTGTTCATAACCCCAGGGCTCTCCTCTCTGCAGCAGTTACCATTAGTGTTTATGGAGTCCTGGTGTGGGGGCAGTAGAATAAGCTCAAACCCACCAGCCGCTCCTCAGAAACCCTACACAGGGTCGGAACTCACTCGACAGCACTTCACAACAGCAACTAGATTTATGGGCAAGGGTCCGATCCTTCGTTTGTATGTGTGGTAAAATCGATACCTAACAAAATGTTTTCCATTTTACCCAATGTTTAGTGATGTCACCTGTACCCACCATCCTGTGCAAGCATCAGTATTGTCACTTACAGAGTTTGACATCATCTCAAACAGAATTCAGTGCCCCTCAAGCACTAACTGTCCACTTTCTCTTCCCCCAGAGCTTAGTAACCACAGATAAACTTTGGTCTCTATGCATTTGCTTAGTCTAGATATTTCCTATAAGGGGGAGGGTGGGGTGAGGTGGGTCACACAGCATTTGTCCTTTTGTGGAGGGGCCAGGTCTGTTTTTTCCTGTATCTGAGCACAGTAGCTGGTCCAGAGCAGATTCTGTTAACACAGCTGACTGCATGGTGGACCCCTAACATTTAGCCCATATCCAACTCACATGACTTCCCCAGTAATTTGGAGCCATGGACTCCACGTCCAGGTGGCTCCTATGGGGTCCTTGTTCTTTACCTTTCCCTGGGGCCATTCTTGAGACAGATGCTCTGTGGTGGAAGAGCCAAGTGCCAGCTGCACCCCGCAGGAAGGCTGTGCTAACTGCTGAGGTCACCTCATCAGCTGCTGCTTTTTTCTGCAGGAAGAGAAAGAGAAAATGGAGGTATATGTTGAACTTGGCCATTACCTGGGTTCTTTCAAAATAGTGACTCTGGGCTGGCCAGACAATGACAAGAATTTACACTTCCAGTGGTCATGTGGTAGGTGCCTTTGGAGTTCTTAAAGTTGTCTAATTTGTGCTAGCAAATTCCACTGAAATCTGGGAGGACCGGACGTAGAGGGAGCATTGGCAACCCAAGGGTGGGCAGGCAGAGTCTGGGAAGGCATCACCGGTGGAGAATTTTAAGACTACAATAAAACCAACTAGAAGTCAGACTTCTATTTTAGTATCACCAGATACTGGTCATTTTAAACAATTTCAGTAATACACTACTCCTTCCTCTCCCCCCGGACCCCTACTCCCTTGGTATGCCACCACAGTGAGAACTTAGAAGAGTGAGGTGTTTTCTGACAAACCAAAATTGCCTTCATGTTTTAAAAATGAGTGTCTTCATTTTTATAGGGACATAATGTTTTCTATCTACACACAGCGTACATACGTGTTTTTTATAAATAAAATTAATATTCAAGCTACACATATTATTTTTGCTTTTTTTCCATTTAACAATATGTCCTGCATATTTTAAACTATCATCTTTTTCAGCTTGATTTTTATAATAGCTGTATGAAGAGGGCTTCATAAAAATCCCATTGTCTTACAATTCCTTATTCCATGAACTTTTTGAGACTTCCTCATATAGTAGATTTACTTGTTGTTGTTAAGTGCCGTCGAGTTGGTTCCGACCCATAGCGACCCTGTACAGGGTTTCCAAGCCTGTAAATCCTTACGGGAGCAGAAAGCCTCATCTTTCTCCCGCGGAGCAGCTGGTAGTTTTGAACTGCTGGCCTTAAGGTTCACAGCCCAATTCGTAACCACTACACTACCAGAGCTCCTTAGTAGATTTACTAGTGCCCTACTATTATAGTCCTGGTGTGGCGCTGTGGGATACGCACTGAACCACAAAGTACATTTGAACTGCAAGGTGGTGGTTCAAACCCAGCAGCGACTCCTCAGAAACCTTATCAGGGTCGCTGTGAGTCAGAACTGACTCAATGGCATTTAACAATGATGAAAAGCAACCACTGAATATTTAAGTTGTTTCAATTTTTTTGTGCTTATAAACAACACTAGAAAGAACATCTTTCAGTCTCATCTTTACTCACATCTGTGGTTATTCTCACAAACACACTAGAAATAAGAGGATCAAAAGTCCTGCAAAATATCAAGGCTTTTGATACTGAATGCCAGATGCTCAGGGCATTCTGTGGACTCTTGAGTTCTCGCTTCCTGATAATAAAGGATACGCATGTAGAGCTTAGCTAACTGAGCTTATGAGCCTAACTCTTGGATGGACCCTGTGCATGTCTGTCCTAGGAGGAAGAAGAATGAAATGATTGATAAGTAAACGTCAGTGAACAGAGGTGAAGCGCAAATGATACAGAAACGTAAGGAGTTGGGAACATGTAGCCAGAGACAACAGATGGAGGTACAGCCCCCAAGGTCCCCAAAGTACCCGTCAGGAACATACACCTGCAGACAATCACAGCCACATGAAGAGAGAATGAGCCAGGACATGGTTAGCCTTGGACATATTCCCAGGACTTGCTATTCTCCCAGTCTCCTCTCCTGCTGTGCCTATGACTGTCCCCCAGGTGCCAGTCACTGTGCAAACCCAACCCAACAGGGTCTGGGGGAGGGGGTGGGGGGAGGTCATTTTCCTAGAAGCTTCTTCCAACAAAGCCATGAACAATTTTAAAACATTTTTTAAGTCACCAACTCTGTTTAGAAACTATATTTTTATTCATAGTCCATTTCTTCCCCAAACCCCAAACAGGGAGGCAGCGCACGTGTGTAGTTATGGGTTCCCAGCCCGTGTGGGGGGGCAGGGAGTAGCAGTCTCTGCCCACCCCTAGTTCTCAGGTCATTGCCAGGCTCAGTGGAGCAACTTTGTTCAAAGGCAGCTACTCAGCATTGACTGGAGGGAGCTGGTGATCCTGCCCTCCTGCCTGCCACCCTCGGACTCTGCTGTGACGCTGAGCCTGACCGTCCAGAGAGGCCAGGGAGGGGCAGTGTCTCTACGTGTCCGCACCCCTGGAACTCAGGCCTCGAGTCAGGTGGGCGCACGGGCAAATTCCTCCAGTGATGTCTCCATTCACTCAACGTTTCCTGAAGGCCAGCCAGGGCCAGGTGGTACTCCCTGTGGTGGGCAAAGCTACATAGGTTTCTGTTCTCACTATTAACCATGATGGCAACCATTCACACAGATGGATGACAGAGAAAACACTTCAGTGACAACTCCCCAGGTGGGGCTCGGGGTAGGTTTCCCTCAGAGCTGGGGATTGAGCAGAGAAGGAGGAAGAGGCGGATACCAGGCTGCCCTGGATGTTCTTTATAGCCTTCTGGCCTCCAATCCTGCTGCATACCTGCTGGTCTCCCAGATTCAACTCACTGGTATGAACTGACCCTAGTGTAGCCTGCAGGCTTGCTCAAAGTCTGGACAAGACATGAGCAAAGCACATGAACTCTCTGAGCCCAGTTTGCTCATCAGTAACATGGGGATTCTGATACGTCAGTGTGTTTTAGTGAATATGCAAAGGCATTTGACTGTGTGGATTGTAACTGTGAATAACGCTGCAAAGCATGGGAAATCCAGAACACTTCATTGTGTTCCTGCGGAACCTATAATAGACCAAGGAGCAGTCATTCAAACAGAACAAGGGGAGACTGGGAGGTTGAAAATCAGGAAAGGTGTATGCCAGGGCTGTGCTAGCTCACCATACTGTATGTGGAGCAAATCATTTGAGATACTGGACTATATGAAGAAGAAAGTGGCTTCCGTATTACAGGAAGACTCATTAGCAACCTGAGATATGCAGATGACACAACCTTACTTGCTAAAAGCGAGAAAGACTTGAGGAACTTGCAGATAAACATCAAGGGTCACAGTCTTCAATATGGATTACATCTCAACATAAAGAACACAAAATCTTCACAACTGAACCAATAATCATGGTAGAGAAAAGACTGAAGTTGTCAAGGCTTTCATTTTACTTGGAATCACAACCACCACCCAGGGAAGTAGTAATCACGAAATGGAACAGTGTATGACACTCGGTAAATCTGTTGCCGAAGGTCTCTTCAAAGTCTTAAGGAATGAAGATGTCACTTTGAGGACTAAGGTAAAGTGCACACAATCCAGGTTGTGATACTTTCACTTGTCTCATATGCATGCGAACGCAGGACAATGAATAAAGAAAACTGAAGAAGAAATGCTGCCTTTGAATTACAGTGTTGGAGAAGAAATACTAAATGTATTATGACCTGCCAAAAGAATCATTAAACCTGTCTTGAAAGAAGTACAGCCAGGATGTCCCTTAGAAGTGAAGATGGAGAGCTACATCTCATAGACTGTGGACATGTTATCAGGAGGGACCAGTTCCCAGAGAAGGACATCATGCTTGGTAAAGCGGACACTGAGCCAAAAAGAGAAAGCCCCTCAAGGAGATAGAATGATAAAGTGTTGTAGTCACGGTGTCAAGCAGTGATAGTGAGGATCGTGCAGCATCAGGCAGTGTTTCATTCTGTCACGTGAAAGTTGGAACTGACTCAATGGCACCTAATGACAAGCTGTCACTCACAGGGATTGTTGTAAGGACGATTGTTGAAACCACAGCATGCATTTATTATTATTGTTGTTACAACCGAAAGAATCACAGAGATAACCACTCACTTTGCAGGTTGACTTTGAGGAGACTGAGGCTCAGAGAGTTTAGTGACCGGCATCAGGGTAGACACTTGTCAGTGGCAGAGACAGAATCGGAACCCAGGGCTCCTGTCTCAGCCTCTTGGGCTTTTGATGTGTTACCCTGTGCTGTGCATAAAAATGGAAACTCCATCTTCAGAACCTGTTGTAGACCATGCTGACCCGGTCAGGAGTTCGGGGCCATGTGGGCCCGAGTGTGGCGGACCATACAGGCCACAGGTTCTGAGGACCAGTCTCTGGTCACCTAGCAGACATAGCAAACTGTCCCTCATCTGATTGTTTAGTTGTGCTTGTTAATAATTTCATACACGAGCCCTGGATGTCCACAGAGAAATGCAATATTCCCCTAAATTTCTAGAACCAAGGCAGTAAACTTCCTCAGAGGACGAACAAGGACAGGTTTACTGGGATTAAGCAGGGAGGCTCTGGAGAGGAACTGCCCGGGGTTGATTCACTTGGGGTGGAGTGGTAAATTCTGGGAATATGGGATTAAGGACAATGGGGGCAACACCCTCGGGCCACCCTGGGTTCAATCAGTTTGATCCAAGTGAAGGTTAAACCCAGTAAGGAAGAAAGGAATATTGGTTTAAGTAAGGTTTACTGGCTTAATTTATCTTAAAGATTGTCTCTGTGAATCATTAAGCATTGTCTTGTCTGAATAATCCCATTCTTCTTCTGTAAAGATCTCTTCCCTAAAGAGAGGAAATAAAAGACTGATGGGGAGATAGTTCTGGATACATTCTGGGCAGAGAGACATTCTGGGCAGAGATACATTCTGGGGAGCCAGACATTCTGGGCAGAAAGGCCATCAG
>NW_006408555.1:8193004-8232424 GCF_000296735.1 Chrysochloris asiatica
CTCTCTCTCTCTCTCTCTCTCTCTCTCTCTCTCTCAGGACCAAGGCTAGAACTGGTTGGGGTTTGAGCAGTTGTTATTGTTAAGTGTCATGGAGTTGGTTCTGCCTCACCGCGACCTATGTATAGGGTTTCCAAGGAGTGGCTGGTGGGTTTGAACCAACAGCCTTGTAGTTAGCAGTCCAGTGCTTATCCAGCCGTGTCACACAAGGTTGGAGCAGAGTGGATTTTTCACATCTTTTTCGTGAGAATAAGGGAGCCTAAGTCCCCTTCCTCACTTGGTTCTTTGTCTCCCTTTCAGTTGTGAACAGAACTGTGGGCCAGTGAACGCCGATGAAGACATCGTGCTTGCGGTTACAATGGGAGACGATGCCCCTGTTGTCACATTCAGCTGGTATTTAGATGATACCTTGCCAGCAAAGGTGAGGGCACTGACCACTACTCACACATGGAAACCCCCTCACCACCACCACATTTGACTGTCCAGATATGTGTCACATGCCCAGTACTGACCCTGACGTGGATCACATTACACAGAGCTCATGGGGTGGGTAGGGGTGGGAATGAGCCCCAGAGGAAACCAAGGCACTGCCACAAGGAGAGAATGGATGAATAGGAGCATGCAAGTGGAGACATGCTATGGCAGGTGACAGGTGCCCCAGCCTTGACAAGGTTGATGCTCCCACTCCTATTACGGGCAGATAGGGGGCTCTGAGTGAGGTCATTTCTGAGTTGCAGCTCACCCTGTGGCACACCCCAGGGGACCAGGCTAAGACTGGCACGTGCTGCAATCACATCTTTGCCTGGTTTCATTCTCTGCCTGATTGTGCACCCCCAACTCCCCTCCTGACTCCTCTGGAGAGCTCCCTTCAATAAATGCACTGTACAGTTCTGCTTCAGGAAACCTTGGTAGAGGTCCCTTACCCCCAACTAGGCTGGAGATTGGCCCCCAAGTGCAGTGGTGCCCTGTCCCGTTACTTGGACGTCTGCAGCCCAGGTTATGTGATGCTCTCTTCCAGGCTGCACCCCTCCCTGCTGTCTGCACATTCCCAGGGTTTTGGTGAAGTTCTCTAGCCCTCCTTCAGAATAACGTTGCTATGCTGCGGCTCAACAGCCCCTTCCTGTAGACCTAGGGACAGGGCGTCCATGTCAGAGCCACAGGTAAGAAGGCTTCCTTCAGAGTTTCCTATCACAGACCCGGTGGGTCACTGAAATGTGTGCAATCAGTGGAGTGTGTGGCTCGTGGCCCAGGCACTGGTGTGGAATGGGTTCAGTTTGAAACCCACCACCACCACTTCCTACCTGGATGACTTTCGGCAAGGTGTTTAACCTTGTGCTGTTGTTACATGTACATTGGGGATGGTAACGATGCCTGCCTAATAAGGAATATTACGGACAAGGTAACACCAGTGGTATAAGCAGGTGATACTGGGGCCAACCCAGGTATGTACTGGTGTAACTCTGTGTGTCTTACTTAGAAGATTATTCTGTCTAGAAAGGGTTCCTTTGATTCATTACTTACCTAAGTGGTCCACAGACCCCTCCCCACACACATACCAGGGTAGCCTGTTGCCCTTCACTGCATGTGAAGCAGTTCCAACTCACAGTAACACCACAGACAACAAAACACCCAGCTACCCCGTCCTACCCTGTCTTCCGGGTTGTTGAGCCCATGCTATGGTGATTCACTGCGGCATTCCTGCATCTTCGCTGACCTTCTCCTTTACCAAACCCTTTTCTAGGGTCCTGGTGTGGTGTTGTAGGATAAGCACTGGACTGCTAACCACAAAGTCAGCAGTTCAAACCCACCAGTTGCTCTTGGAAACCCTACACAGGGAGGGCTGCTTGAAGTTGGAATCGACTTGATGACAAACAATAACAGCACGTCTTTTCCGATGACATGCCCAAAGTCCTGCCGTTCTCACATCTAAGGAGCGCTCTGGCTACTTCCTCAGGATAACTTTGGGTCCTAGTTCAAAAAGCATACTCCTAGGTCTGCCCCAAACCTTCTAAACTGAGTCTAGGCAAAGGAACTCGTTTTCATTGATTAAAATTCTCCTCCTGCCCACCCCATTCAGGCACATGCCCTTTTTGTAAAACTGGTAATGTCAGGATATGGGGATGTTATTGCAGATTAACTGCGGCACCTTCGTGGGATTGGCCACTTTCCAGATCCCAGCTCTGACCCATAGTTCTGTGAGGGAGGTGGGCTTCAAGAAGTTCATGGAAACATTGAATGAAAAGGTAATGGAAGTTCCCTTGATCTTGACCCGATCATCCTGACCTCTGATATTCCTATTCCTCAGGAAAACTCTGTGAGGTAGGCACTATTATTAATCCTATTTTTCAGGTGAGGAATTGACTCTCAAATATGTTAAGACTAAGGTCACATGACTAGAAAATGACGGAACTGAGAGCGAGCGCAGGTGGGCCTGATTCTGCTTCCTCCTTCTGTGCTCAGTCTTTCAAAGTGAGACACTTGATCGCCCTGCCTCAGGGGACTGTTAGATATGCAGGTTTTGGGGCCCCATCCCAGAAACTCCAGGGACAGTCTGAGGTTCTGGGTCTGGAGAGGAGCCCAGGAATTGGCCTGTGTAACACGCTCCCAGGTGCTCCTGTAGCATGATGGGATGTATGGGAACCACACAGCCCCTGAGTACCACCTGCGTTCACCCCCAGCACAGGCCGGACACAACTATGGGCAGGACACTATGTCCTCAACACCCTGCCTCCCCCTGAAGTGCCAGCCTGTGCCATCACCCTGGATGAGGCCACCGTCCTGACCAACTTCTCCATCTGGTGCAACACCTCCGTGACCCTGAGCTAGCTGGAGTACTGCTTCTGTCTGGAACCAGGTAACCCCTTCTTCCCTCAGCTCCCGGGAAAATCTGCTCCAAGAACAAGGGCCTGCTCTCTCTGGGAGTTGCAAAGAGTGTGTCCCATATGAGAGGGGGTTTGCAAAATAAGGGATCCCTTAAATCTCAGCCCCTGCGCTGGAATATGCTCGCCCTGTCATCGCTCAGAAACACAACAGTTGTAGCAGCAGGTCTGGTAGAACTTAAGCAGGAAGCAGGGAAGTGGAGACCAGTTAAAGGTGAGCGTTTGCACTGCGGTTCTACAGTTCCAGCGCGGAGTGATTGATACGGGTCACGTGCAAGGATATGAATGATAGTCGTGTGTTCATTCATTCCTTTTTTACGAGCTGTATATTCTCGTGGCACTGCAGGATAAACACTCAAACTCAAAGTCGGTTTGAACTGCAAAGTCAGCGGTTCAGACTCACCAGCCACTCCTTGGAAACCCTTTACAGGGTCACTATGATTCTGAACCGACTCAACGGCACTTAATAACAACAACAAATGTACTGAATGCCAAGTTCTGTTAGAGGTGCTGGATATAAAGTAGGGGACAAGATAGAGGAAGTTCTTAATCTCTCTCCTGTCTTCATGCAGAGACCTACGTTACAGGGTGAACAAAGACTTATGTTACGGAGGCACTGTTTTAGATAGAACACTCCTGAGAAGGCCTTTGTAAAGGAAGAAACATTTGAGCTTGGATAAGGAACTCTGGTAGCATAGTGGTTATGAGTGGCACTGCTAACCTCGAGGTCAGCAGTTCGAAATTAATAGCTGTTCTTCAGGAGAAAGACGAGGGTTTCTGCTCCCGTAAAGATTTACAGCCTTGGAAGCCCTGTGCAGGACTTGCTATGAGTCGGAACTGACTCCACGGCACATAACCACCACCACCACCACCAAGTACCACCAGCTGCTCCTTATTTCTCAACAGGATTGCTTGATGGCAATTAACAAACAACAATGTCATGTAGAACAAGATTTTAAAAATAATAAAATGATTAAGCACTTTGAATGATAAAAACCAACAACTACAAATGGAGTATTTGCCCTGCAATTTTCTCCAGATTTTAGTGAAAATTCTTCCCAAGTCAGAGCAGCATGGTGCCGTCTAGAAAGGAGCGGGGCTTGTTACACGTGGCTGCTTTCTCCTGAAAGTACTGGATCTCGAGGCTGGCTGTACCTTCATGAGCTGTGGTTGTATCTTGTGTCTTGTGTCCTTATATCTGGTTCCACTCTGGTGGGTCAGTAGTCTCACTGAGCCTTGGAGGTCCCACATTGTTCCATTTTTGCCAGACTCCTGTCTCCACTGTGGCCCAGAGCCAGCCCTCCCATCAGTTTACCTGCCGCTTGGAAGGGAAACCGAGGACTCTGTGCTGACTGTGCTCATCTCTGTGGCTGACCATGCAGGCAGCAGACACATACCACGGTGAAGGTGGGTGGTGACCATGGTCATTGCTTGCTTATGAGAAAACTTTGTAAGCTGTCTGGACCTCACAAGGGGACGACTGGGTGGATGGTGGCTTGGGGCATGGACAGATGAGTCATGGGTTCATTCATTTGCTCAGCAAATATCTGCAGAGCGTCTTGTGGGCCAGGCCCTGGGGATACAGGTGTGAGTAAATCAGTCACTGCCTCTGTGGGTCTTGTGACTTAGTGGCCAGAATAGGGTCCTGGGAGCAAAATTAGGAAATGCAGGGAGTAGAACGACCCAAGGATGAGTTAGGTCAGTGTCTTCAAAACGTGTCAATGAAGGAGCCAGGAAACAATGATAGACCAACAAAACTACAAAGCAGCGACCTGGATGAATCCCTGAACCCCTTGAGAAATACAGCCAGGTATAGGTGGCAGGGATGGAGAGCAAGATCAGGAGGGCAGTTGAGGCAAAGTGGTAACTTGCCCAGGGCTTGTTTCTCATGGCTGCCAGCTGCCTTAAAGCCCAAGAGGGGCCCCGACTCCCCATGTCAGGCACAAAGCTCTGAGAAGGAACCACAGCTCCCGTGCCAGGCACATAGCTCCCAAGCCAGCTCAGGTTTTCAAGTGGAGACCCGTGACTTCAGGAACCAGGTTCTTGGGCAAGAATTGAGAGTTGAGATCTTCTCTGCACTGAGCACATGATTCGGATTTCCCTGTCAGGTGGAGCTTGGAGACACGCATGTGGAGCACGCCACGTTCCAGGCTTCCGTGTCAGAGGCCATTGCCGCCACTCTGGAAAGACAGCGTGGCCCTGAACAGCTCTTCCAGTGGCCAAGTCCGTGTCCTCTGCACTGAACCAGGAGCCACCAGGGGATGGCTCTGGGCAGCACCTCCAAATGGACGCCAGAAGGGAGGTACTTGAGATAGATTCCTTCCCCATTTGGGCTCTAGAGTGAGGTTCAGCTATGTGGAGATGCCATTAGTGTCTTCTCAAGTTGTGGACATGCCCTCCCTCTGCTGGTCCTTCAGTGAGCGGCCATAAAGGGAAGAAAATATCTTGTCAGTTACCGGCTCTCCCCGTGCACTTACACGGTTCCTCAGGTTGGATGAGAATTGAGAGGTGTTCCTTCCGTTCTCTTTATACTAAAGATGTCCAAACCAACGTTCATAGGATAAAAGCAACTTGACCTCCATTGTCTGGTTAATGGATTGGGGTTAAATTAGAGCTATTGTCCCAGCTCTGTCATTTACCATCTTGTATTTCCACAGGCCGGTGACTGACCGCTCTAGGACTGAGTTCCCCCATCTTCAAAGGCGGATGTTGTTGTTGTTGAATGCTGGTTCAGTTCCGACCCATAGCGACCTTTAATAGGGTTTCCAAGAGGAATGAAGACATTTACTGATGAAGATCAAGGAGCACAGCCTTCGGTATGGATTACATCTCAATGTCAAGAAAACAAAAATCCTCACCATTGGACCAATAAACAACATTCTTATCAACAGAGAAAACATTGAAGTTGTCAAGGATTTCATTCTTCTTGGATCAACTATCAACCCTCATGGAAGCAGCAGTCAAGAAATCAAACAACATATTGCATTAGGCAAATCTGCTGCACAAGACCTTTTTAAAGTGTTGAAGAGCAAAGATGTCAGCTTAAAGGACTAAGGTGCGCCTGACCCAAGCCGCGGTATTTTCAATAACCTCATAGGCATATAAAATCTGGAAAGTGACTAAGAAAGACGTAGAAGAATTGATGCTTTTGAGTTATGGTGGTGGAGGAGAATATTCAAAGTGCCATGGGCTGCCAAAAAGAACCAATAGATCCATTTTGGAAGAAGTGCAGCCAGAGTGCTCCCTGGAGGCCAGGATGGCCAGAATTCATCTCTTATACTTTGGACATATTGTCAGGAGGGAGCAATCACTGGAGAAGGATATCATGTTTGGTAAGGTGGAGGGTCAGAGAAAAAGAGGAAGACCCCCAACGAGATGGATTGGCCAAGTGGCAGCATTAATGGACTCAAGCGTGGCAACAGTAGTGAGGTTGTCCCAGGATTGGGCAGTGTTTTGTTCTGCTGTTCATAGGGTTGCTATGAGTTGGTACTGACTCAATGGCACCTAACAACAACAACAACAAGGAGTGGCTCATGAGCTTGAACCACCAGCCTTGCGACTTTTTAGTCCCACACATTTAACCCATAGCGCCACAGCATTTTCCTCACAAGGTAGTGGTGAGAATTACGGGATAATGACATTAACTATAACTTGAGATGGGACCTTATGAAGCAGATGACCTGTATGAAATTGCGGGCATCCACCAGGGTCACTTTATAACATATGGGTTATATTTACTCCCCGATGCTGCCACAGTAGTCTTCCAAAGCTACCAGTCTGGTGATTCACCCAAAGACCCATCTGCCAGGGGGACATTAAAGCTCTTGGCCAATGTCTTTCTGGGTGCTATTGCTTTGTGCCTAAGTTACATGTCACCCTGAAGAGACTGAAGACTGAGGACAGAGATTCTGTTTTGTGAGGTGCAGTCACACACACACACACACACACGGCCAGCTCTTCATTCTTACTTGTCCTCATTTGAAGCATTATCTATGGCAAATTTCACTTTGGATCATACTGTGGTCCCTAAGTACACAGACCATGCAATCTGTATCAAGATCTCCTCATGAAATGTCAGGATTCTGGTCCAAAACAAATGCCAAACTCACACTGAACCACTGAGGAGATTTTTTAAAAGGCCTGTTTAGACCTTTTGTGGGGAGAGTTGAGAGCATATATAAGAGAGTGAAGCATCCAAGGGTTCAGAGAGAACCCACTAGAATCCAAAGAGGGGAGCTCTGAATGAGGAGGACATCCTGCTAGGAGCAGTGGCTTCAAAGGACCACACGGGGACCAGCATGAGCTAGCAGGAAGGCATGGGAAGAACTCTTCCATCTCTCTCTCCTTCCATCCACTAGTGTCCTGTTGGGCCTCCCACTGGCTGGAGCCATTGGCCAGAGGGTCAGGAGTTGTGATGCCCTGAACAGGAAACCTCTGGGAGTGTGGGGAAGACTGAGGAGGGGTGGACAGAGGATTACCCATACCTTAATGACCCTTCCAGAACTTTCAGAGAAGACTCTCCTAATAGGTGCATCTCTGCGGCACAGTGGCCAATCTCTCATCTGCTAACCCAGACAGCCTGCTTCATAAAGATCAGTGCCTTGGAAACCTGTGGGCAGTTCTCTTTTGCTCTGTAGGGTCGCTATAATTTGGAATCGACTCAACAGCAACAAGTATAGAATTCTATCCTCCACCCAAGCCACAGCCTGGATGAAAGCAAGAACCACCATGAACCGATGGCATCTTTGTTCAGGCTCTGCCTCAGCCCTGGAAGACTGTGAGTTCGAGGAAGCTGAGTCATGGGTGCAGAAAACCACTTTATCTGGATCTGTGCTGCCACAATAGGACCACCAGCTACATGCAGTTAATTAAGTGTAAAGTTAAACAAATTCAAATTAAATAAAATTAAAAACTCAGTTCTTCAGTTTCACAAGCCACATTTAAACTGTTACACAGTCACATGTATCTAGTGGCTGCTGCATTGGATGATGCAAATCTAGACCATTTCCATGAATCCAGAAAATTTCATTGGGCGGCACTGAGATTTTGCTCAATATTTCAGCTCCTAGCCAGTCCCCCATTAGTGCTATCTGGATTAGAAAGTACTTGTTGTTGTTGTTGTTGTTAAGTGCCGTGGAGTCGGTTCTGACCCATAGTGACCCTGCACAGGGTTTCCGAGGCTGCAAATCATTACGGGAGCAGAAAGCGTCATCTTTCTCCCGCGGAACAGCTGGTAGCTTCAAACTGCTGACCTTGAGTTTGTCAGATGGAAAAATCTAAGCTCAGGGGAGATAAGTGACTTACTCAAGGTCACATAGCTGCCTAGTCTGGATCCAGGGATCCACCCCATTCTGTTAGGAGGCCAAACTAGTGACCCAGCTCACTAAGTCCCAGACTGACCACCATGAGCATCATTTGGGCAGCTTTAGGGAATTAGAGCCCCGGGCTCCATCCCAGCCTTCTTTCTCTCAGCACAATGTTTCTAACGTTCATCCACAGTTTAGTATAAATCAGGCCTTCATTCCTTTTTAAGGCTGAATGACAGTCCATTATCAGGAGGGACCAGTCCTTGGAGAAGGAGATCATGCTTGATAGAGTACAGGGTGAAGGGAAAATGAGGAAGACCCTCAATGAGACGGATTGACACAATGGCTCACCAATGGTCTCAAGTAATGATCACTACTTGAGTACTAATGATTAGTAAGGACCTCTGGTAGCGTAGTGGTTACCAATCAGACTGTGAACCATAAGGTCAGCAGTTTGAAACTACCAGCCGCTCTGCGGGAGAAAGATGAGGCTTTCTGCTCCCGTAAAGATTTACAGCCTCGCTATGGGTCTGCACGGACTTGATGGCACTTGACAACAACAATAGCAACTAATGATTAGTACTTGAGTAGTGATTGAGCAAGTATGGGGTTTGGTCCTGAGTCAGCACTGACTCGATGGCACCTAACAACCACACCAGTGCTTCATTGTGTGGATATGCAATCATCTCTTTACCAGGAGAGTCACATTCCCTACTGTACAGATGACATCCCCCTCAACACAGATGGTTTAGACAACCTGGCTGTCACCTCTGCTGGGACACTGGCCTGGGGTTGATCGCTTTCCAACATACCCTCTTGTAGCCTAGTTTAGAAAACTTGCCAACTTCCATGAGCGGGCTCTCTACACTAATCACATTCCTCACGTTCACTCACTGATGGGGGCATTTTGATCCAGCTTTAAGAACAAGGAAGAAAATCCACAAAGAAGCTTTTCCAGAAGCTTTTGTTCTTGGGTTCAGTTTAGCAAAGGTGTTCCCGACATGGGGTCCAGAGAGGTCGCAGTCTCCCACCTTATCCTCAGATGTGTGAGTTTCTTCTCCAGGTATGTAAGCCAGGTGCTAGTCCATGATCTGGTGACAGATCAGAAGTGGCATTTCCTCTGCAACTCTTGGCTGTCATTGATATTGGGGACTGTGTCCTTGACAAGGTGTTTCTTGTGGCCACAGAGCAGGACAGGCGACAATTTATTTCTTTGTAAAGCAAATGCTCTGTATTTGTTCTTTCTTCTCCAGGGATACTTCATGACAATTCAGTTGCAGCCAAATAAAAGTACATTTCAGAGAATGGACCTGAGTCGGTTTGAGTGTGTGGGGATGAGGACCCTGGAGAGGTCTGGGTCCTTCAGGACTGAATTGCGTTCTGGTGGTGACATGGCTGAGACAGCTGGGTATCTTTCTTTGTGTTGCAGAAGAATCTCTTTTCAATCTCAGAGAACACGCTGAGTTGAGTGATTATACAATATATGGCTGTTTGTGACTCCTTTTACGAATTGTTCTGTCTTTTAGCATGGAGTCCTGGTCTGGCACTGTAGGATAAGCACTAGACCCCAAGTTTGGTTTGAACTGAAAAGTCGGTGGTTCAAACCCACCAACGACTCCTTGGAACCCTACACAGGGTCACTATGTCAGAACTGACTCCACGGCACTAACAACAACTACAATCTTTTATCAGAGCCTTCCCTTTGCTCTACTTACATCCTGACCCCTTTCCTGTGTTCCTTTCACACCTCTCTCCAAACATAAGTTGTTGTTGTTAAGTGCCATCGAGTTGGGGTCTGACTCATAGCAACCCTGTACAGGGTTTCCAGGGAGCGGCTGGTGAGTTTAAGCTGCCGACCTTGTGGTTCACAGTCCAGGGCTGATTCGACAGAACCACAGCAGGAGTCCTTCCAAACATATAGGCAGACACACACACACACACACATGGTATATAAATTGGTGTTTATTTTATATCTTTTAAAATGAACCCCTGCAATATATACACAAGGAGTCAAGGTGATACAGTGGACTAAGTGTTAGGCTACTAACCGAAAGACCAGCTGTTCAAACCTACCAGCTGCTCTGTGGGTGAAAGACGAGGTGATCTGTTTCTATGAAGACGGGATCCTCAGAAGCCCTGGGGGACGGCTCTACTCAGTCCTTGATGGTCACTGGGAGTTGGAGTTGACGGGATGACTTGGGTTTGGTGTCTGCTGTACACATGGAAAAGTGTGTTGGGCATACAATTTCCTTACTGGTTGTGGAATATCTCACGGAGTAAGTGTCCTGCCGTTGATTCAACCTCTGGCATCAGTGGGCAGGAAAGCACTTTCCAGGGCATTTACTCAGGGCACCCTTCATCCCAGCCGCCACTGTCAAGCAGCTCATCCACCGTGAACTGAAAAGTCTGATTCATAGACACGGACCCCAAGAAAGGTATAAGAGGGCTTTCCAAAAAGGGCACGGAAGAAGGAAATTAAGAGACCATGGAATTTTTGAACTTTTTGAAGCTCCCTTGTATAACAGATGTGGACACAAAGACTGTGGAGCTCACACACCTGAGTTGATCTGCCGTGTGACCTTGGACAAGTCACTTTACCTTTTCAGGTCCCAGTGTCCTTATCAGAAGACGTGAGTTGTTCAGTGTCCTCAGCCCAGAGGGAACAGTGTGGATCCTGGTGTTCAGTCACAAAAGCCACAGAGCATGTGCTTTGAGGACATTAGGCAGCAGTTTTGTGAGGGCAGGACCATGCCATTCATTGCACAGGTCCGTACCTGCACCTAGCATGGGGCCTGGTGTACAGTGTCTGTTACATGGGTGGAATGGGAAATCACTGTTGTGGCAACTGGCCTTTTTCTATATACCTTAATTCTAAATCCAATCTCCCCACGACCAAGAGTGATGGTCAAAGCATTTGGCTAATCTGGAGGGACTCTGTGGACTCTGTGGCTAAACTACAATGTGGAGCCTAACCGCTGTCCCGTGGGCTGTGTCTCGTGGCGCCCCCACGTGTATCAGAGTGGAACCGTTCTCTAGCCGGCTTTTAGTGGCTGGTTTTTCAGAAGCAGATGGCCAAGCCTTTCTCCTGATGTGCCTCTGGGTAGACTTGAACCTCCAGCGTTTCAGTTAACAGCCAGGCTCTTTAAATGTTTTCACGTCCCAGAGACGCCAGCTTGCTCACTCTACTCAGAGGGAAAAAGTACAGCTTCATCAGGAGAATGAGGTGCCATTTTCAGAGAACCTGCTTGCAATGCTGATTTTTTCAGGCTGTGTCTGAGCCTAGAGTCTGGGATTGTAACTACTTCCCTCCAATACCCCAGTTATAACAAAGCTAATTCTAATACCTGAACACTCACCAGGTGCTGGTTACTGTACCAAATGCTTACAAAAATTATTGTATTTAATCCTTTCAGCAACCTACGAGGCAGTTCTGTCATTATGTCCATTTCACAGACAAGGACACTGAGGCACAAACAGTAGGGTCACCTGCCTGGGGTCACACAGCTAGTAAGAGAACATTGTCCAGAGTCTCCAATATTAACACTAAAGGATCCCTTGATTACTCTGTATTTCTTCTGTAGCAGAAAATACAAATTTAATAAATCTCAGACATCTATAAGAAAGCCCCTTCCTCTCACACCACGATTGCTCCCTAAATGCCCACCCCTCTGCCTTACTTGCCAGCCAAGTGTTTTCCATGAAGGCCTCCTCGGGTTTCCAGGATGGACGCATTTGGTATTCCAACTTCTGCCGCTCTCCTTGGAGCAGCTTCACACATGTCCAGAGGGTGTCGTCCTGTTTCTCCCTGCTCTTCTGCACCATGCTGACCAGCATCATCTTCTGGGGTGTCCCCAAGGACCCAGCTGAGAAGAAGATGGACCTGGGTAATTCGCATCATCATGGCAGGCGGGCCTGGGCCTCAGTGCTCAGAATGCTACCTCCTAGAAGGCGGGGAGGAGACTGGTTCTTGGTGGTGCCTTCTCCCTTGAACTCCTACCCCCTCTCTTTTCAGCAAAATCGAATTCACTTGGCAGGAAGTGATGATCGGGCTGAAGAGCTCACTCCTCATTCTCCCCATCAACCTCCTGATTGTTCAGCTCTTTAGAAACACCCATACTCAGGCTACCAAGGAACAGAAGACTGGTAAAGGGGTCTGGAGATCCCCCACCTTGCTCTCCTCCCAAAGCCAGTGGAAAATGGTCTTCTGACCTCTGAAGCAGTGACCAGAGCATGTCCTGAACTTCTCTCAGTGCTGGTGGGAGGGGAGAAGTACGGAGGGAGTTTCGTATTGGGGTCTAGCAACCTTATATTTTCTAATAATACCAGGTGCCAAGATTTATCATGAGTTTCTTTAGTACCTACTACATGCAAAATGTTAAATAGACTTCCAGGCTGGAAGCACACAGAAGGAACTCTTTCTGAGCACTTGCTTTGTGGCATACTTTGAGAAATGTAGTTTGGGATGAGTTCATTCAAATCATAGAACAGAGAGTTTTGAGAGAAAAGAACAGAAGCTTAGGTTATGTCTGACAATCACAGCTCAGTGAGCAGAGCTGGGATTTGACCCTAAGTCCGACACCAGTGTACAAACCCTCAACCACTATGTTGTACCCCTCACCTATGGCTCATGTCCCCTCTCCCCACCTGGAATGACCTGCAGGATATGTGACGAGTTGTCAGTTCACTGTTTAAAGCTCTCAAGTTGCCATCCCCTGCCTCAGGCTGGGACTCAGTGAACTTGATGGACATCAACAAACTTCTGGCCTTGGTGGAAGAGGTCATGTGTCTGCAGAGCACGGCAGGCCGGGTGTGCAGAGAGGAAGCTAGAGCAGGCGAGGACTCTTTAACACTCGTTCTTGGGTCCATGCACGTTAAAGTAAGTCCTGGTGTTTCTGAGCGTTATGGCAAGAGAAGCAGCATTTTGGAGCCTGGTGGAGATGGGACTAAGGCCAGGTTAGTATCACTATGGGGTCAAGATGCTGTTCCAGTGTCTGGCTCACTGACCTCAGTCAAACCACTCGCCACTGCTCTCCTCCCAACGCAAAGCTGCCTTCCTGCTGAAGGCCTTCACCTCCACTGGTCCCTTAGTCTGGAATGTTCTTTCCCCACTCTTCACCTGGTCAATTCCTACTCAACCTTCAGTCTTATCTGAAGCATCACTTCCTCAAGAGAGTAACCCACATAGGGCCCACACGTGGACCCCAGTCACATGTTCTTTAGCCTGAAGTTTTTCTCCCTATCTTAGTGCTATACTGCTTCTACAACAGAAATACCACAAGTGGATGGTTTGAACAAACAGAAATTGACACTCTCACTGTTTAGGATGCTAGGAGCCTGAATTTAGCATGTCAGCTCTAGGGGAAGAGCTTCCCTGGGGAAAGGGCTGTGTCTCCTTTCAGCACCTAAAGGTCTGGCTTTCCTTGAAGACCTCCATGTGTCTTGGCACCAGTCTTCCCCTAGATATAGAAGCTTCCAGTTCAAAAAGGTGGACTCAACTCCGAGTTCTTCCTTCTTGATGGTAGTAGGCTCTCTTTCTCTGCTCATTTCTCTCTCGCTTCGTCTCTTGTAAGATAAACGATTTTACAGACCACATCCCTAGGAAACTTCTTTACATCGGATCAGAGTTGTCATGGGATGAATGGAATTGTAGTCCATCCTCAATCCTTGTATTAGTTTGTCACATCAGATCACATGGAGAACCATCACATAACTCTCACTTTACATCATTATAGAGCTGTTAAGCCATTGAGAATCATGACCCAGCCAAGTAGGTACCTGTTTTGAGAGACTAGAATTCAATCTATGATACACCCCATCACATTCTTCCTGCTTGTCACTAAAGAAGGAGTTGTGTGAAAAGCTGTTTAAAATCCGTACTCTTCTTTCTTTAAGTCCATGAACTGAGAGCTCTCCATCTGTCCTAGCTCCACTGTTTCTCTGGTGCTTGACCCCACACCACTCTTAGAGGGCATGCGACAAACATTTGTTGGCTGACAAAATAGGAGGTCATTATGAAAGGCACAAAGCAGAGAGACATGCTCTTTTTCTGTAGTGTAACCGTGGTAAGAAGTAAGACAATGGTTCGCCAGTGTGATAACTCTGACGACTCGGAAGAACCATCTCTGGATCCAGCTTCTGCACTTGACCATTTCTGAGTCTCCTTGTATAAGTTACTTCAGTTCTCTATGCTTCCGTTTCTTCTTCTGTAAAGTACTGGAGAAGGCAAGGCCAAATCAGATGCTTTCAAATGTGTGTGGGGGTGGTGGTGGTGGTGGGGGGGCAGAATACAAATGATAGATAAGGCAATAAAAAATATTAGAAGAATACTGAACCACATAGTGAAAAAGTTGTAGCTTTCCCTATTATCTTCTACATAACTTATAGTTTACTCAAGGAAAGTCTCAGTTTAGTGCTACTGTGCCTACCACCTCTTATGCACCTCCTAGTGTGGTGCTGTAGGATAAGCACGGGACCGCAAGCTTGAACCACAGGGTCGATGGTTCAAACTCACCAGCTGCTCCTCGGAAACCCTATGCAGGATGGCTAGCAGTCAGAACCGACTAGACAGCGCATAACAACAATCTTTAAACTTTCTGCTGGGCAAAAAGATAGATTTCAAACTCAGAGTCTTTTGAAACAATACCCAGCTAGAGTGCAATAATGTTTTGCTTTGTTAATAATGTATGGGACATCGTCTGGTTAGAACTCGTCTCCCTGATTTCCCTCTCACTCCTTTCTGATCCACCATCTACTCAGATCATTGTTGGTAAGTTTTAGATGAATGTTGTCCAAAAGAACATTCTGCAGTGACAGAAATGCTCTATATCACACGTGGCTACTGAGGGCTTGAGACGTGTCTACTGTGACGGAGGAACTACCGGATCTTCAATTTCATCTTAATAGCTGCCATAGTGGACAGTATGGATTTGGGTGTTGCAGACTGCAGGTATTGGGGTGTTGAGGACCAGTGTCATGGACGAAAATCCAGCACGTGGCTGCACTCAGACTTGCTGGCCAGTGACGCTGCAGGCTCAAGGAAGTAACCTCCGGATGTCCCGGGTTCATTAGCTTTTACGAACTCACTGTGGGGCTAGCTCTGTATAATTCTCTTTAGTCCTATTAATTCATGCTATGTTTCGAACCCCTGTAATTGTGGCTTCTGAGAAAATGGGTTTCTTATGTGCCTCTCAATGTCTCCACTGTGTTGGCAGTGCTTAAGGTGTTCTGGGAACAACTCTCTCTGAGGAACAAACTCTGGCTACGAGGCAAGCTCGTCCAAACTGTTCTTTATCAAATTATTTAGTTATATTTGATATTAACTTAATACATGAGCCCTTGATACCCATGGACAAATATTAAACTACTCCTAAAGCTGAGACTGTAAAAAGTTCCAAAAACAAGTTTCCCCCAAGGAATTCACCCAAAGTGGATTGGTGAAGTCCGGGGCTTTGTCCTAAGAATAATAGGTGTCTGCCTTCTCCGATAGCCCCCAGGTGCAAAACCACTAAGCTAGGCGGGACTCCTTTCAATCCTTTTCACCTGTTCCCATTCGAGATTAGGTGCTATAGGTATGTTAATTAGCCTGGAGAAACCGAGTTGCTGCCCTGGGATTCAAACCTGAAAAGCACCATATAATAATTTGCTTGAATTTCTGGAAAATTAAGGATGTTAGATTATCAAGACAATTTGTGATGTATGTTCTAGAATTTGATTCCTGTAAATCATCGTGTCCTGTGTTGAACGATTAATCACATTCCACTTCTGTACCCCGTCTTAATAAACCCCGCCTTCCTTTGTGTAAAGCTCCTCCCCAAAATAAAACAGGGGCGCAGACCAAAGCCCGCATGCGTTGCGGCTTGCAGTACGGGCAGGCATTGCAGTTAGCAAGGTGTGCAAACGGCATGCATAGCCAAAATGTTTACAATGCAGGATCTGTCTGACGCCAGTTACGCATCCACTCTAGTTCCGGGGTGTCTACGTGTCTCTCTTATTGTGTCTTGGTGTGTATTCTTTATCTGTCACTGTCGCCGCCAGATCTCCCAACTTCGTGAACCAAATTCCCCTGTCGAGGCCCGTCCTCGACATTTGGGAAAGTGCCATTTTAAAGCACAAGGCTGGTCACTGTCAACACTCTTGTTTTAGAACAGAGACAAATGACCTACAGAAACAGAATGGGCCCGTGTTAGGAATTCATACCGCTTGGTCTCACTCCTGATTTGTTGGGTTACATTTCCTGTGTTGAGACCAGGAATCTGTATTTTGGTGATTTGTCTGCACATCAAAGTTTGAGCAGCACTGCCCCAGCACTCAAGGCCCTCCTGGGCTGACATATGGTTTCATCTCTCACCACGGCCCACCTTGACCCTGTGCTCCAGCCACACTGGAGGACTGCCCAGGTGCTGGCCTCAGGCTGCCCTGAATGCTGTGCTTGTAGGGGCTCTCTGACGCCCGCACTGACGACTTGGCCCCGAGTCTGAGAGCTCTGGTAATCACAGATGGACATGCTAACCATGCAGGAGGGAGCTTAGAGTCAGGGGCACTGGAGTCTACTAGACCCTTGGAATCTCACAGCTGTCCAAACTCTCTGAGACTTAGTTTCCTCCCCTGTAAAATGGAATGTTAATACACCTGGCTCCTTAGATTGTTATGAGGAGTGCATGGGATCATACAACCAAAATGCTTAGAACCCAGCCTGGTACAAAGCAGGTATTCATAAGTGTTATGATTGCTAATGATAGTATCTTCTGGAAACATTGCCCAACCACTTGCAACACAAAGGGCGTTAATGTTGGAGGTTTCAACAAGGAAGGCCTGATCAGGAGGGTGAGGGAGGAGGCTGTGCCCACAGAGGGAGGCAGGAATCAATACTGGCCTTTACCCAACATCCCAATCTAGTCTGTGAGACAGAGAGTACTGGGTGGGCCTGGTCCACAGCCTTCTCCATACGGGTTATTGTCTCGTTTAGTCCTCACTGGTACCTGGAGAGAAATCATGAGGGAGAATGTGGGCATCTCCTATATCCACTTTCATATAATCCTTGTGGAGATGAATGCAGGTCCAAAAATGGGACCTCTTTTCTCCATTGGTTATGGAGCTGACCAAACCAACACCCAACAGCAGACAGTGGATGGATGAGAATGACCGCAGTCATTATTAGTCATTATCAATCACACGTACTCAGAGTCCTGGAGGAATAGACAGTGTGTCAGGCAGGGCCACACAGGTTTGCACTTGGGAACAGAGTAAATAAGCAGGAGCTGTGGGAGGCAGGCGTTGTATTAACAAGAGGGTGTGGTGACCCCTGGTCCCCACAGGAAGATGTGGCTGACTTGTTTGACCCATTCTGCAGGTTGTGAAGAAAGCAAAGCTTACCACTGAGGGATCAGCAGGCACTGTGCCGGATCCAGTGATAACCAGGGTTATTTGATGAAGAGACCTTGCTCCTAGGAACACAACAGGAAATGAGACTTACAGTTAGCCCTCCTGATTTCATGTATCAAGACAGCATGTAACATTAAAGGTAGTTCCTTCTATGTGCTGCTAGCCTGCAAGCCTATAAGGTGTTGTTGTTGGTAAGTGCCGTTGAGTCAATTCCGATCCATAGCGACCCTGTATAGGGTTTCCAAGGAGCAGCTGGTGAGCTTGAACCGTCAACCTTGCAGTTCAAACGGCTTTACAGTCTGGCACATTAGCCCACAGTGCCACACCAGGAGGTAGGTACTAAAGACGCCCAGAACGCCAGAGTCCTTTCATCTCAGAGTCCAGGAACAGAGTCCTGGTTTTCTTTTTAGAGACCAAGTTTCTCTTAAAAGGTAAAGAGTAGTGGAAATGTGTCTGTTTTCTTTCTTACACTGAGTATGTATTACCTCTATAATTTAAATTAAGGAAGAGATTAAAAAATATTTTTTAAAGATGTTGAAATTAGAGCATACCAAGAGTAGAAAAGCATTTCATGCCTGGTGTGGCACTGTGGGCTAATGTGCTGGCCTTCAAAGTTGGTTTGAACAGTAAGGTCGGCGGTTCAAGCTCACCAGTCACTCCTTGGAAACCCTATACAGGGTCACTATGGGTCAGAACCAGCTTTACAGCACTGCACTTTCACTCTTTAACTTTTTAAGGAATAACCCCAGGTTGGCAGTTCAAACCACTAGCTACTTCATAGGGAGAAAGATAAGGTTTTCTGCACCCATAAAAATTTACAGCCATGGAAATCCTGCACAGGGTCAAGATATGATGACTTGGAATTGACTCAGTGACAGTGGATTTGGCTTGGGTATTCATAGTTTAAAGACCGATGATGACATCATGAGAACCTTGCAGTGTAACCACTTTGTAGTTGACTTCATTATCAATGGACTTACTTGAGTCTCTACATTTGGTGTGGTTAGGTCATACCTGGATTGACTTTTGGGTGGTGGTGTGATGTATGGTATCCTAAGGTTGTTGTCTGCTGTTGTTAGTTCTCAGTCTAAAGAAAATCCTTTAGCATTTTTTGTAAAGTTGGTCTGGTCATTATTAATTCCTTTAATTTCTGTTTATCAGGAAACATTTGAATTTTATCATTGTATCTGAGGAACAGTTTTACTGGATATATGATTCTTGGTTAGCAAATTTTTTCTTTGAGTGTTTCGTACATGCCATCCCATTGCCTTCTTGCCTGCATGGTTTCTGCTGAGAAATAAGAGTTTAGTTGTATTGGTTCTCCTTTGTAGGTAGCTTTTGTTTTTCCTGAGCTGCTTTCAGGGTTCTTTCCTTTTCTTTGGTTTGATTATGATATGTCTTGGTGATTTCCTTTTGGGATCTATCCTGTTTGGGGTTCTTTTAACTTCTTATATGCTTATCTTCAGAGTCTTGGTATGGTGTTGTAGTAGAAACATATGGTCAGTTTGAACAGCAAGGTTGGCAGTTTAAATCCACCAGCCACTCCTCAGAAACCCTATACAGGGGGTCGCTATATGTTGAAACCAACTCAATGGCATTTAACAACAACAACAATTTATTGTCTCTTCCTGTACTGGAATTTCAATCACCTGTTATTTGTTCCTCTTCATGGAGTACTGCATAACTCTTAGGATTTCTTTGGATTGTTTTATTTTTTTCCTGGTTGGTCTTCTAGCATAATAGTATTGAGAGATTTATCTTCAAGCTCAGTAATTTGGCTCCTATTGCTTCAAATCTATTCCTTTGTCCTTGCAATGTATTGCCCATTTCTGAGATCTCAGTATTAACCTGGGTTTTTTAATAATAGGTTTTGTATTATTTCAAATTTTGCATTTATTTTGTCTGATTTTTCTTGTAGTGCTTTCCTGAATTCTTCTAAAGTTTTTTTTTTTCTGTGTTCTCAGTGCATTCCTTGATCTTTCTGTCAATCTTTTGAAGTTACCTATTATTCATTTGAATTCTTTTTCAGTTAGTTCCATTACCTTTTCTTCCTCAGAAATGTTTTCTGGCTCTGCATCTTGGTCATTTGCTTGAGCCATTCTCTCTTGTTTCTTCATGTGACCTAGAATGGTCTGTCATCTCTGGGACACTGTGGGGTTATCCTATTTGTACTTAATAGATGATTACATGCTGATGCGTACTTAGGTTCTCATCACTGTCTCCTGTGGGTGTAGCTAGAGAATGGAATAAACAAACAATTAAAATGAAAAGAGAATAATAAAGAGGCATAATAAAAAAGAAATAAAAAGGCAGCAACCAGAAAAAAGGAACATAATAACTAAAAAGAGAAGAGAGGGACAGGAAAATGGAGTTATAGAAGAGAAAAATAAGCAAGAAAATAAAAGGAAGAAATTTTAAAAATACTTACAATAACCAGGGAAAGGGAAAATGAAAAGAGAAGGAGACTAGAAGTTGTTGTTGTGATGTGCTGTGGAGTCGGTTCCGACTCATAGCGACCCTGTACAGGGTTTCCGAGGCTGTAAAAGTCTTTATAGGAGCAGAAAGCCTCATTTTTCTCCTGCAGAGCTGCTGGTAGTTTCGAACCACTGACCTTGTGGTTCTCAGCCTGATTCGTAACCACTATGCTACCACAGCTATAGAGAGTAGTAGAGAAAGATTAGAAGGGAAACACAAGAAAGGGGAAATTAGAAACAGAAGAAAAGAAGGAAAAGTAAAAGCAAAAATAGGATAAAATCAAGGGAATGGAAAAAGAAGGAGGAGGAGGAGAAAGAATAAACAAACAAAACAGTGTAACAATAACAGGGAAAAGCCACCACCACCACCACCAACAGCCAAAAAAAAATAAAAAGGGCCCCTGTTGGAATTAGTGAGGGGAAAGCTCGGGGGCAAAATTCTGCAAGTTACAAAGCTCATGAGGTAGATGTGGAAGGGATTTGACAGCAGAGTCCTCGGTCCTGAATGAAGTTCCTATCAACCTTGGTGTTATCTGTGTTCGGGGCACTAAATCTGGAAGCTTTTTAAATGACCTTTTGCTGTTTTCTTCGTGGATGATGTTCTTGATGTCATCCCACAACATTAGTGTACAATGCATCAAATCTCTTCTTTTTTTTTTTTAAACATACATATAAAGAGAAGGACCTCTAGGTAGCATACAGGTTAGGAGTCGGGCTGCTAACTTCAAGGTCAGCAGTTTGAAACTACCAGTCATTCTGCAGGAGAAACATGAGGCTTTCTGCTCCTGTAAAGATTTACGGTCTCAGAAACCCTATACAGGGTCGCTATGAATCAGAACTGACTCCGTGGCACACCACCACCACCACCATAGATAAAGAGAAGTTTATATGAAGGAAATGGCTCACACAGTTGTAGAGGTGGATAAGTCCCAAGTCTGTGGGTCAGACGTCAGGTTGAAGGCTTCGGACTCACATAGCTGCAGGGCTGATGAACCAAAATTGGCAGGTCAGATCAAATCTGTTCTTGACACCGTCTCTAAATTTAAGTGGGATATACGCAAGGTCATATTTTGGTTCTCATGGACTTGTTTTAATTTTCTTCAGCTTCAGCCTGAACTTGTATATGAACAATTGATGGTCTGTTCCACAGTGGGCCCCTGGCCTTGCTTTTGCTGATGATACTGAATTTCTTCATCGTCTCTTCCCACAGATGTAGTGGATTTGATTCCTGTGTATTCCGTCTGGTGACGTCACTGTTTAGGTTGTTGAAAAAGAGATTTGCAATGAGTAAGTCACTGGTCTTGCAAAACTCTATCATGTGAGTGCCAGTATAATTTCTATCAACAAAGTTATATTTTCCAACTATTGATACTTCCTCTTTGTTTCCAACTTTGGCATTCCAGTCACCAGTAATTATCAATGCATCTTGATTGCACGTTTGATCAATTTCAGTCTGAAGAAGTTGGTAGAATTCTCAATATCATCTTCACTGACTTTAGCGGTTAGTGTACAAATTTTAATAATAGTGGCATTAACTGATTTTCCTTGTAGGAAAAAGATTTGAAGTGCTCTTTTTGACAATAAATGTGATGCCATTCCTCTTCAATTTGTCATTCCCAGCATACTAAACCATATGATTATCTGATTCAAAAATTTTAAATCCATTATTAATGGATGCTTACAACTATTTATCATTTTGAGCTGCGCCCCATCAGAAAATGAAGGTCCCTAAAGCTTTGCTCCATTGACGTCATTAAGGTCAACTCTACTTTGAGGAGATAGATCTTCCCCAGTTGTATTTTAAATGCCTTCAAACCTGAGAGATTCATCTTCTGTCACTAGATCTGACAGTGCTCCACTGCTCTTCATAAGGTTTTCAGTGGCTAACATTGAGAAGTGGTCAGCATCTCCTTCTTCTTAGCCTGTGTTGATGTGGAAGGTTGTCTGAAACGTGTCCACCATGGATGACCCTGCTGGTGTTTAAACACTGAGCTTCCAGAATCACATCAACAAGAACGTCACCGCAGTACAACAGACAGACGAGTGGCATATTTTATGACTCCTTATCTTCCTTCTGGTGTCCTGGTGTGGCTCTGTGGGCTAATGTGTCAGACTACAAAGTCATTTGAACTGCAAGGTTGGCAGTTCAAGCTCACCAGCTGCTCCTTGGAAACCCTATACAGGGTCGTTATGAGTTGGAATTAACTCGATGTTACTTAACAACAACAACAAATCTTCCTTCTAGAAAACCATACTAAAATATTTAATGAAATGCTATGAGGTTGGTTTGGAATTAAAAAAAATAATAATGCACGTGGGGACAGTAGGGTACAGGTGAAACCTGATGGGCTATGATTTGTTCATTGCTGAAGTTGTACTGAGTAAATGTGGGTTAACTGCATCACTATCTCTAAGTCTGCACATTTGAAAAAAAAATTTAAAAGACAGAAGATAAAAATTTATACCATCTGTGGCACGAGGCAAGTATGGGTTCAAATTCAGAGCTTATGCATATTAAAATACTTGCCAATAAGATACCATTATATGTAGGATTTACTTTTAAATGATCCAGGAGGAGATGAAATAAGATGAATAAGATGACATGTAAACAGGCATGCCTTATTTTATTGTGTTTCTTTTCTTATTGCAAGTCACAAATACGGCGTATTTTACAAATTGCTCCCCAGAGAGGTGGCGCCCTATGCCTATGATGTCTTGGGGTGGCCCTCAGAAGGACAGTGCTTACAGACGGTGTCTCTACGTCTAGCTGGAGCATGTGGAAAGAGAGCTGATGTTACTGGGGCCCCAAGCCTTCCCCTAGCATCAAAGCCATGCCCGAGCCCTCAGGCAACTGCAGACCCTGAAGGACTTTCTGGACAGACAGTCACGCACCCCAGCCCCAGCACACCTCAGATAACTCACTTCCCTGGGTACCCTCCTCAACCTGGGGCTTCCATGGAGACAGGTAGAGGGCATCTTGGGCCACCTTGTGAGAATGTTCAGCCAGACCTCACCAAGCAGAAGTGATTCAGGATTCCTGAAATATTTGAGGTAGGGATGGGGCGTGTTTTAAGTAAGATTCTGCGGGGGGGAAACGATGCTGAACTACTAATGTAAAAGTCAGGGGTTTACCCACCAAATGGCAGTGGTGATCCCCTTCCATTAAGCTCACAGCCAAGAAATGCCATTGAGTAGTCCACCCTATACCATGTGGGGCTGCCGCCAGTCAGAATCCACTAGACAGCGGAAGCTTCGGTTTGTCTAGTTTGTTTGCCCAAAGTAAGTTCTGGAAATTGTCCTTTCTTGGGGCTGCAGTCTGAAGTACTTAGGGATGAATTCGTACTGTATCCGAGATTTACTTTTAAATATTACAAAAAAGAAAGGGGAGTGGTAGCTGAAATATATGTGATGACTGTTGAAACTGACTGGTGAATACATTTTTATGTGATTGGAAAATTGCTTAAAATCGGGAAAACTTTTTGTTATTTTTATTGTTGTTATGTACCGTGGAGTTGGTTCCGACCCATAGTGACCCTGTACAGGGTTTCCAAGGCTGTAAATCTCTACAGGAGCAGAAAGCCTCATCTTTCTCCCGTGGAACAGCTGGTAGTTTCGAACTGCTTACCTTGCGATTCGCAGCCCGATTCGTAACCACTACACTACCAGAGCTCTTTATACAGCCTTGAAATCCCTATGGGGCAACTTTACTGACTGCACCTAACAACCACACAAAGATAAGAGAAGGCCTCTTGGAGAGAGAGAACAGCAGTGTGAGGACCAGGGGTGTGATAAAAACAAGACAAGTTCAAGAATCCACCTGTCTACCTGGAGTAGTAGGTTAAGTGTTAGGCTGCCTAACCATAAGGCTGACCAATTCAAACCCACCAGCTGCTCAAAAGGAGCAAGCTGCAGCTGTCTGCTCCCTAGAGCCCCTATGGGTTTGGTGTTGCTTCATTTTTGGCCTTGTCCGTCACTCTTTAGAACCAACTCCCCTCTGTCCAGTCCACGGATTTGTTTCCCACCTGACTTTCCCTGAGCTGGGCTCTCATGCCCAATCCACATCCTTTTTCTCAGTTAGTTTTGTGGGCTTGACTTCACAGGGCATGTTTTTCAGGTATTGGGATTCGCTGCCTTCTTTGTGCTGGTTTTGAAGAGAGCAGAGGACGAGGAGGAGCCTGCGGCCCTGCTGATACAGCCTCTGCCTGACCCAGGCAGTGGTGCATCTGGTAGAATCAGGGGGACGGCCTGCTTGTGGTCCTGGTGGGGCTGAGAGAGTCCCATGCAGTCCAGCCTCTGGGGGGACCTTGACCCCACCCCTTTGCCCTCATCAGCCTTTCAGCCCTGGTGGTAAGCTAGGGTAGGGCAAGGATTGCAAACTGGGCATGTGCAAAGGCCCTGAGGCAGGACAGAGCATATCCTGCTGTAGAAAGTACGGCCCATGTGACTAGAGCACAGCATACTTTATGGGGAATGGTTGAGGTTGGAGAGGAGGTGGGCGGGGAGCCAATCAAGCAGAATCTTGCCTTGTCAGGCCTGGTGCTATGCCTGGGTTCCGGGGAGTATTAAATAGGAGAGCGGCATAATCTGCTTTGTGGATTTAAAAAGATTATTATGGCTCTTCCATATGGGGAGGCCCGCAGGGAGGCTGCGGTGATGGTCCAGGAAAGAGATAATGGGGAGACGATATACGATGGAATGAATGTAAAACTAAAGTTTTCTCATGTAAAATATCACATAATTCACAATAAAACATGGGAAAAAAAAGGAAAGCTTGCAAAAAAAAAAAAGAGATAATGGGTAGTGGCTGTGGGGGTGGACCCAATAGAGAGGTGGATCCCAACAAGCCTGTGAGAGAGGCTAATGTGAAAGCCCAGTGCTAATAGGGATGTGGAGAAACACGGCGCTCGTGCACCGCTGGCACGAATGTAACCTGTACAAGGACTCTGGAAAATAGCCTGGCAGTACCCTTAAAAACTAACGGTGACAGAGAACATGCATTCATGGATGTTTAGCCCAGTGAAGTAAATACTTGTTTTCATGGAGGAATTTGATCATGAATGTTCATAGCAGCTTTATTTGTAATAGTCAAAAGATATGAAAGCATATGCCCAGAGTAACTACCTAAGAGATATGAAAACAGACGTCCACAGTAACTGTCTAAGAAATATGAAAGCATATGTCTCCAGTGACTACCTAAGAGATATACAAGCATATGCCAACACAAACCCCTGTCCCTGAACTTTCGTAGCAGCCTTATTCATAATGGCCTGAGCTTGAAATAATCTGCGTGCCCACTGACAGGACTACATAAGCAAACTGGTAAATCCACCTAATAGAATACTACTACCTGATAAAATGAATACCCAATTCATACACGAATCCCAAAACTTTATGCTAGAAAGAAGCCAGAAAAGTATATAATAGAGAGAGGGAGAGAGAATACATGCTGTATAATTCTATTTATATAAAATATCCAGAAAAGGCATATCTATAGAGACAGAAAGTAAATCTGTGTTTACCTGGGGTAGGTAGTGGGATAGAGACTGACTTCAAATGGGCAAGAGGGAACCTTCTGGGCTGAGATAAAACTGTTCTCAAACTGGGTCATGGTGATGGCTGCGCACCTCTGTAAATTTGCTAAAATCTTTGAATTTCACTTATGATGGGAGAATTTTACCTAACTCCACAAAATGGCTTGAAAAGTAAGATGCATGTGGGAAGACATGACAGGACCTTGAGGTATTGGTTATTCTCATTATTCCAGGTGTCAGTGTTTCAGAAAGGGGCTGTGGCAGCACCCAGGGGGCACCGACTCCCAGGGATCAGGGGAGATTTCAAGCAGGGAAGGGCATTCATGCTTTCAGTATGAGGAGAATTCTCCATATGGAGAAGAGAGACGGAATTCCAGCCATTGGGATAGTAGGGCAAAGGCATGGAGGGTAGATTTGTGAAATGGCTCCTGAGGAGGTGGAAAGGCAGAACTCACTGTACCTGGAAGAGGAGGATTGAATTCACTGCCCGTCTGAGGACTGACTGTGTGACCTTGTCTCACAGACCCTTATGCCTTGTTCCGAGTACGAAGAAACAGCAGAAAGGACATCAACCAGCCACCTCTTGCCACTGATGTTGAGAAGATAAAGATCACCCACCTCAAGGAACAGAAAGCATTTGTCCTCACCCGGGAAATCTTGCGTAGGTGGCTTACTGGTGATATTCCAACTCCCTGGATCCCCAAACAGTTTTGAACAGTGACCAGTGACTTAAGATACAATCTTTGATGAGTCCCATGCTGCTTCTGGGACACAATTTCCCTAGATGTCAAATTGCTCCAGCTTCTCCCCTACACTTGAAATCTTGCAGTGGCTACCCACGGCCATGAGATAAAGTCCAAGCTCCTTACAGTGGCTCCACCCTCCTCAAGGTACTTCTGGGAACTCCACCGTGCCCTCAGCTGACCCCCGGCCTTTGTCCAGACTGTTTCATCTTCCTGGAATGTTCTCACCCTCCTCCCACCTTTCCTTCTGGCCCATGTCCTCTTCTTCAAATCGCAACTTAAAGCTGTGTGTTCACAGAGACTTCCCTGACCCTCTGGTCAAGAGCCTTCAAACCTGTGTGTCCCATTGTAGGTTCTCCCAGCAGCAAATTTTGATGTGAAAGGTTAATTTACGAGGTGATTCCAGAAAGCCCTGGGAGGGAGGGGGGAAAGCACAGCAGGGAAGAGAAGGAAGCCAGTTAATAATGGGGTTCACCACGGATCTACCAGCAACACTCATGGGCGCCGCAGGCAAGAACTCAAACGATGTATTGCATTAGGCAAGTCTGTTGCACAAAACCTCTGTAAAGTGTTCAAGAGCAAAAAGATATCAGTTTGAAGACTGACGTGTACCTGACCCAAACGATGGTATTTTCAGTAGCCTCAGGAGCTCTGGTAGCGTAGTGGTTACGAATCGGACTGCTAATCTCACAGTCAGCAGTTCAAAACTACCAGCAGTTCTGCAGGAGAAAGATGAGGCTTTCTGCTCCCGTAAAGATTTACAGCCTCGGAAACCCTGTGCAGGGTCACTATGAGTCGGAAATGACTCCACGGTGCTTAACACCAACACCAACATATGCATGTGATAGTTGAACAATGAATACGGAAGATCACAGAAGAATTGATGCATTTGAGTGATGGTGTTGGAGGAGAATGTTAAAGGTACCAAAGACTTTAAGAAGAACCAACAAGTCTGTGTTGGAAGAAATACAACCAGAAAGCCCCTTAGAAGCCAGGATGGTCAGACTTTGTCTCTCACACTTTGGGCATATTATCAGGAGGGACCAGTCCTTGAAGAAGGACATCATGCGTGGTAAAGTGGAGGGACAGAAAGAAAGAGAGAGAGTCCTAGGGAGATGAATTGGCACAGTGGCAGCAGCAGTGAGCTCAAGCGTAGCAACAACTGTGAGGATGGCACAGGACTTTGCCATATTTCAGTCTGTTGTACATAGGGTCGCTATGAGTCGGAACCTACTCAATAGCACTTAATAACAACAACTACTGTGGGTAACTGGGGCAGGTCCTAAAGAAGCTTATGTAGTCCTCCAAGGTATCCTACTGAGGGGCGAGGAAGCTCGGGCTTCGCCACTTGATCACTGGTGGAGGGACACTGGAGACTGTCTCTGCAGTACTCCTAGACCACCCCATGAGCACCCTCCTGTGACACAGCCCTGAGCACTTGCAATAGGAGGGAGTAGCACGTATGTAAATGAAGTGTTGATGAGATGTGGACAGAGCACCACGGCGCCCACTACGGTATCCATCCAAACGGGGTATGGTTCCTCAGAGGACAGATCCCTATACCCAAGCCCAGAGATTCTGGTTCAGTAGGAATCTGCACCCCCATACCCAGATGACGCCTAAACAAAATCTCTGCACCTCATGGATCCACGTCACACTTGCCTGTCACCCATAAGACAGGTAAACTCTGTGAGACAGGGGACAAATCTGTCTTCTTCATTGTTGTATCCACTTAATAAACATTTACACAGCATGTAGTCTGTGCAAGTACTGTGCTTGCTTTGTATTAATTCACTTATAAGGCAACGTCATAAAATTATCTCCATTTTATAGATTAGGAAAGTGAGATAGGAAAAGTTAAATGACTGCTAATGTTACACAGAAAGGAAGTGGCATAGATGGGATTTCAACTCAGGCAGGAAGCTCCATGGCCTCCTAGAGAGGACCTGTGGGATAAGCACTGGACTGCTAACCATAAGGTCGGTGGTTCAAACCCCCCAGTCACTCCTTGGAAACCCTATATAGGGTCACTATGAGCTGGAACCAGCTTGTCGGTACTTAACGACAGTAACAAGGAGGCTCCATGTTCTGTGGACTTTACTGCTCTCTGCTGCCTCTCTAAGGATAGGCCCCATTGCCACCAGAGTTGGAATCTTAGAATTCTCTAGAAAAAACATACACACAGAGAGCACACGTCAAGAAACACATCCATATGAGGGGTCTTCAAGGAAGTTCCTGGAAAACAACTCCATTACCTCTTCATTCCATTTTCCAAGAACTTTTGAAGCCTTTTCATATATTTGGTCTGACTCATAGTGACCCTACACACAACTGAACGAAACACTGCCCTGTCCTACACCAGCCTCGCAATCATGTGATGTTTAGGTCCATTGTTCCTTCCACTGTGTCAATCCATCTCATTGGGGCCTTCCATGTTTTCACTGACACTCCACTTTACCAAGCATGATGTCCTTCTCCTGGGTCTAATCCCTCCTGAGAACATCTCTAGAGAATGAGAGACAAAGCCTCACCATCTTGGCTTCTAAGGAGCATTCTGGCTGTGCTTCTTCACAAACAGATTTGTTTGCTCTTCTGGAAATCAACAATACTTTCAATATTCTTTGCCAACACCATAACTCAAATGCATTAATTCTTCTCTGGTCTTCCTTATTCATTGTCTAACTTTCACATGCATATGAGGCATTTGAAAATCCATGGCTGGGGTCAAGTACATCTTAGTCCTCAAGGTAAATTATTTGCTCTTAAATTCTTTAAAGTGGTCTCATGCAGCATATCTGTCTGTTTATTTTATGGAATTGGCTCATGGAAGGGTTGGTATGTCTAAAATCTGTAGGTCAGATGACAAACTGGAATGAAGTGTTCTGGCAATATGTCTATTTATAGTCTGGACACAGATTACACTGGATGGAAAACTCCCTTTCTCCACTTAAGGTCTCCAGCTGATTGGTTGAGACCCGCCACATAATGGAAGAAAATCTGCTTTACTTAAGGGAAACAAATTTAATCATGTGGAACTACTTCATAACAGCAACTAGACTGCTATCTCTGACTTAACAAATGGGCACCATAGTCCAGTCAAGTTGACACAGAGTAAAAGTGGACATTCTACAAGACCACTCCACTTCCTGCCCTGGACTCAGAGCCTCGGTGGGGGTGGGTCAGGATCCTGCCTGACCTGGGCTGTACCTCCTTTCCAGAGTACCTGGACTTCCTGTGGATGCTGCTACTGGTGACCTATGGACAGAGGGATCCCAGTGCCTACCACTTCAACTGACACCTTCAGCACAGCTTCACCCATGGGTCTTCAACCATGTTGAGCTTCCAGGAGTTCTTCACGTGGGCCAACACTACTCTCCTAAGCAACTTGTACAGTCACCCACCCACCCCCAGGCACAGTAGTGCCCCCTGGTGTAGACTCCTTGCTGGGTGATTGTTAACATCGGCCTGATAAGTAAGCTAGTAACCTCAGGACTGTGCTTTGAAGGACAGACTCTCAAAAGGCTGTGCATGTGCAAGGGAGGGACCCTAGCCTCTCACGATGCAGAGGAGAGGACTTTCTAAACAGGGGGTAGCTGAGCACGGATCAGTCAAGCAGGAGGAACACCTTTAGAAAAAGCACACAGGCTGTTTGTGCGTGAGCTACAGAAATCTGGGTCCAGCTGCAGCGAAAGGTGGGAATCAAAGACTGGGGGGGAATGCAGCAGGAGCGATAAATGGGGACCAGATCATGAAAGACCATGGAAGTTCAGAGTCTATCCTCAAGAAAACGAGGAATCACAGCATGAGGAATGACGTATTCAAATCTGTGGTATAAAAAGACCTCCCTGGAAGTATGTGGAGTTTACAGTAGAGGTTGGGTGTCTTAGCTATATTGAGCGCTGCTATAACAGAAACACCACAAGGGAGTGGCTTTAACAAACAGAAATTCACTTTCTCACAGCTTAGGAGACTGGAGTTTCAAATTCAGGGTGCAGTTCTAGGAGAAGGCGTACTTTCGCTGCGGGCTCTGGGGGAAGGGTCTTGTCTCTTTTCAGCATCTGCAGACCTGGCATTCCTTGGCTCCTACCTGATCTTCATGGAATCTCTGTTTCCATATTTGTGCTGTTTCTTATATCTCAAGTGATTAACTCAAGATGTTCCCTGCACTGAAATTGTCCCGCTCATACAGCAGAGAACACCCAATGCCCAAGGAGGATTATAGCTACAGGTATTGTAGAATTGATAGCACATATTTGGTAGGGAACATAATTACGTGCGTAATAGTGGGCAAGTTGGAATGCTTAGAAAAGCGATCCCGAGATAAAGGGCAGTGGTGATGAAGAGAAGAGGCACATATAACATGAAGAGCTAGAATTAGTGGGATTGGAGTCCACTTGTGTGTGGAGAATTGAGGGGAAGGACATATCTGATCTTGAGGGTGATGGCTGGGTATTATTCACCCAGAAAGTTGTACAGGAAGTAGAATGGGTCCCAGGTAGGGAGACTGAGGCCATTTGGATAAATGTAGTCTGAGGTTAGCAAGAAACCTTTCTTGGCTGTGTCTGGCCTGTCTTGGCTTCCCTTCTCACAAGTTAACGGTTACCATTTCATGGACCAGAAGACACAAGACTCCTGGGCCAGGACAAAGGCTGTCTCTGTAACGGGTTCACTCAAGTTCACACCAGCAGGGAATTTGCCATGCATGAAGGTGATTCTGGTTGCTAGTTTTGCCCATCTGGTTTCATCTTTAGGTTTTATCACCAATGGGAACTCCAAGTTGGTTGGCAGTGCACAGATTTGACAAGTGAGGGTCTGTGAAAACTCCTGTCCTCTTGCTGAGCACCTGCAGACTGCTTTTGATGGTTGCCAGGCTCCATAGTCCCTGGATGTTGAAGACCTGTCAGACTACGGGGAAGGCTGAAATGCCTCTGCCCACAGTAACAGCAATGGCTTTTCCCAGGCCCGGCAGTGCCAGTGCTGAGGGTACCTCATCTGGGGCAGAGTCACTGTGTATAGCGGAGGAGGCTATGCGATCCCCTTGGGGACTGATGGTCAAAGTGCTTCAAGGTAAGGCTGACTTGATTTTTGGCAGCAGGGTAAAGCCGCTTTGGAGACTCCAGGTCTAATCCACAACAGGGCTGTGCCAAGCTCATTCATGTCACTGTGGGAAGGTGGAGATTCAGAATCATCCAGATATATTTTCAAGCCCCTGGGTACTACAGAGTTTCCAGAGTTGAAAGGGAAGTCCTTCTCTGGCATTCACCTTGGTCATCTTTCAGCTTCCACTGGAGCCAGTCCAAGAAAAAGGAGTTCACAGCCACACAAAGCAGTCTGTCACCAGGCAAGAGGGCAGTGGTTAAGGCTCTGAGCATCTGAGTTTGAGCCTTCTTACAAGTTAACAGACTAGCTGTTATCATTTCAAGGACCAGGTGACACAAGACTCCTGGGCCGGGACACAGGACTTGATTGCTCACAGCAAAAGCAATGACAGAGCTTCAAGCCGGCATTCACCAGCTTTCCACAAAGAGACCTGCATGTGCAGTGGGCTGCATTACAGGAGAGGAAAACTAGGCTTGGGGGGGAATGAGGGGGGTCACCGCTTTTATAGTAAGTGGAAGCAAGCCTGCTATTCGTTCCAGCATCCCTCCAGGTTGCTCAGGTCCTCACTATAAATACATTCCTGAGAAATGTGCTGGCTAAAGGGCAGCCAGGGCCTTGGGCGCTCTGTGTACCCAAGAATGTACATGGAGACCCAGAGCCCATGGTGGCCCAACAGGCTCCAGAGTCAAAGAGCTCTGGATTTTAAACCCTGGCACTGCTCTATTTAACTGTGTGAACCCAGGCCAGTTAGTAAACCACCTGGAACCTGTGTTTCCTCCATTGTATTATTATAACATTAAAAACCTGGTGCGGCCTTGTAGGAGTGGCACTGAACTGTAAGGTTGCCCATTCAAATCCACCAGCCACTCCTCAGAAACCTTATACAGAGTCTCTAGGAGTCGGCACCAATTTAATAGCTCTTAACAACAGTAACAACAACAATGAAGTTGTTTGTAATGGCAGCTTGGCCCCCTACCCTACCTATTGTTGTTGTTGTTAGGTGATACTGAGTCATTACCGACTCATAGTGACCTTATGCACAGCAGAACAAAACACTGCCCCATCCTGGGCCAACTTCACTACTATTGTCATGCTTGAGTCCATCGATGCTGCCACTTGGCCAATCCATCTCGTTGGGGGTCTTCCTCTTTTTCTCTGACCCTCCACCTTACCAAACATGATATCCTTCTCCAGTGACTGGTCCCTCCTGACAATACGTCCAAAGTATGAGATGATGTCTGGCCATCCTGGCCTCCAAGAAGCACTCTGGCTGCACTTCTTCCAACACAGATCTGTTGGTTCTTTTGGCAGCCCACGGCACTTTGAAAATTCTCCTCCAACACTGTAACTCAAAAGCATCAATTCTTCTACGGTCTTCCTTATTTACTGTTTAACTTTCACATGCATATGAGGTTATTGAAAATATCAAGGCTTGGATCAGGCACACCTTAGTCCTCAAGCTGACATCTTTGCTTTTCAATACTTTCAAAAGGTCTTGTGCAGCATATTTGCCTAATACAATACACCCTACCTATAGACACAGGTGATAAACTCAAAGGATAGCAACGGAAATTTTCTCAGACTGTTTGTCTTGTCACTTGGAAAGACTAAAAGCACCCTCTCTGCTTCTGTGGACCAGGCAGGATACAGACCCACTGGGAACAAGGTATATTGTAAGACAGGCCCATCAATACTCAAAGTAATAATATGCTATGTAACCCAGAAATACCACTCCTAACATATACCCAAGAGAAATTAAAACGCACATTGACACAAAAACTTGTACACATATGTTCACTGCAACATTATGCAGCATAGCCAAAGAGTGGAAGCCATCCAAAGGCCTATCAGCTAATGAATGGAAAACAAAAAGTACACCCATACAATGGAACACTTAAAAAAAAAACTCCATTGCTATTGAAAAGGAGAACTGCCCCATAGGGTATCCAAGGTTGTAATCTTTATGGGAGTCTGGGTGTGGCGCTGTAGGATAACTACTGGACTGCTAACCATAGGTTGGCGGCTCAAATCCACCATTTGCTCCTTGGAAACCATACAGGGTTGCTGTGAGTCAGAACTGACTCAATGGCACTTAACAACAACAAAAATCTTTAGGGGAGCCCATCGCCAGATCTTTTCTCCCTAGAAGCTACAGGTGGGTTAAACCAACCATCTGTAGCTTAGCAGCTGAGTGCTTAACCATTGTGCCACCAGGACTCCCTTAATGGAACGCCCACCCTCCAAAAGAAAACAAACCCATTATTGACTCAGCAATCCGATAAGACAAAGTAGAACAGCCCCACAGCTATAAATCTGGACAGAAGCAGACTACCACATTTTTCTCTTGCGAAGCGGCTGGTGGGTTTGAACCTCAGACCTTTTGGTGTGCAGTCAAGCATTTAACTTCTGCACCACCAGGACACCATAATGGAACATTGTTCAGCCATAAACAGGAATGAAATACCTCTACATGTGTTTGAACCTTGAAGGCATTATGCTGAGTGAAAGACACCAGACTCAGAGGCTTACTTTGAGGATGCTTCCACTTACATGAGTACCCAGAGCAGGCAAATACATAGACACTGAAAGGGCCTGGAGGGAGGGGTGAAACTAACTAACCATTCCTTCATGGTTATGAGGTTTCTCTGGATGATGATAAAGTGCTCTGGGATTAGATATGATGACACAACCTTGTAATTATACTTTAGTTGTTGTTGTGCAGTACCGCCTAGTCGGTTCCTACTCATAGAAATCTTGTGTAGGCTTATTGAGGAGGAGCTGGTGAGTTTGAAGCAACGACCTTGAGGTTCAAACTGACCTTGCAGCTGAATGCTGACCGTATAGCGCCACCTCAGGACTCTGTAGTCACTGGCGGTTATTGTGGTGAAGTGTCATCAAGTGGGTTCAGACTCAGAACAGCCCCGTATAGGATTTCCCAGGCTTTTAAATCTGCACAGAAGAAAGTCTCGTTCTCTTAAGGAGCGGCTGCTAGGCTTGAACCATGGACTTGGTGATATGCAGTCCAGTGTTTATTGTATGAAGCCACTAAATTATAGACTTTAAGAGGATTTATTTTATACTTTAAATTGATTAATTTTATGTTTTTTTGAATAATATCTCAATTTAAAATATCTAAAGGCACTGTAGGATAAGCGCAGGACTGGAAGGTCGGTTTGAAGCAGCCACTCACTGGAAACTATACTGGGTCGCTATGTGTCAAACCTGACTGGATGGCACTTAACAACAACAACAATTATAGTTTTATACTACCTGACTCTCCTTTTCAGACCTGTTCAATAGCCGCTTCTATTTTGTGTGACGATAACTATTAAATTTTGTTAAAGTAAATAAGTAAGTAAAAATAACAGACCCCTAGGCCCTCTCCAGAGTTTCTGATGCAGAAGATTCTGGCCAGGGCCGCTCTGTGAGAGCTTTGGCTCTAACAGCCAGCCGACCACAGGCTCCAGTTTACCTTGGGATGGGACTGACTTGGTAACTACTTTCAGAAGCAGCCCCAGGACCCTGTGACTCAGGATACAGACTAGAGGCTGAGGGAAAAGCTTAGCCGGGAAGCTAGCAGGGAGCCACCATGGGATGGAGACCTCTCTAAACACGCCTCTTTCTGCAGAATCCTCCGGTATCTCTTTGACAACACCTGGCTGGACACCCTGACCAGAGCTGTGTTTGTGAAGTTCACTATGTACAATGCCGATGTCAACCTGTTCTGCATCGTCACTCTGACCTTGGAGACCAACGCCCTGGGTGGGCAGCCTTGCTTATGAATCCAGAACACAGCAGCTCTTCCCTTTGGGCTAGGACCTCTGGTACTGACTGGGCCCAGCTCAGGGCAAACAGTTCCTGGGGAAGTTTGGGAGTGGGTCTTGGTTCTCTCTGCATTCCTGGGCATCCCAAGGCCACTCAGCCTTCCTCCCAGATGCTTGTCACTCGTCTTACCCTCCAAATTACCTGGAGGGAACCAGGTGGGGGTCTGAAGGCAGAATATCCACCTCCTATTCCTGATGGTCTCTCCCGACTAGGGGTAAGGGCTGAGGAGTGGGGGCCGGAAGTGAGGGGAGGGTGGCTTGATAACAGATCACTTGGTTTAGAACATTTTCCAACTTCTACTTCAATTCACATCATAGACCAACTCTCTTTCCCAGAAACACATAAAATCACACATATCACTAAAATGAAAGTTTCAAAAATAATAAAAATTATAACTACATGTGATGTACTCTAATATTTTCTGTCCTGTTTCTTTCTCCCTTCCTTTAAAAAATGTTCTTCACCATCTACAAAAACACTAACTTAACGCCTGTTAGGCTGATGAGCAATTTGCCTAAAATTCAACTTCATCTCCTTTAAAAACGAAACATTTAAAAATTTTAATTTACATTTTTTATTATGAAAGTAGTTGTTGTTAAGTGCCATCGAGTTGGTTCTGGCCCTATATAGGGTTTCCAAGAAGCAGCTGGTGAGCTTGAACCGCCGACCTTGCAGTTCAAACGGCTTCACAGTCTGGCGCATTAGCCCACAGCGCCACACCAGGACTCCATGAAAGTAGTACATGTATTTCATTTTGATGTTTTTTTATTATTTTTATTTTAGCATTGTGTGATAGGAAAATTAAAAGGCCTCCAACTTCCATATCATTCCAAGCTGTTTCTGACTCATAGCAACCCTACGTACAGCAGGGCAAAACCCTACTCAGTCCTGAGCCATCCTCACAACCATTCCTATATTTGACCCCATTGTTATAGTCGCTATGTCAGTCCATCTTGGTGGGGGTCCTTCCCCTTTTTTTGCTGACCCTCTACTTTACGGTCTTTTTTTGCTAACCTTCTCCAGGGACTGGTTCCTCCTGTTAACACATTCAAAGTGAATGAGATGAAATTTCACCTAGTTTTTAAGGAGCTGTCTAGCTGTACCTTTTGTAAGAGATTTGTTGATTCTTCTGGAGTCCGTGGTATATTCAATATTCTTCACCAACACCAGAGTTCAAAGACATCATTCTTCTTCTGTCTTTATTCATTGTCCAGCTTTCACGTCACATGAGGCAAGGGAAAACACCATGGCTTGGGTCAGGAACACCTTAGTCTTCAAAGTGACATCTTTGCTTCTCAACACTTCAAAGACATTTTTGGCAACAGATTTGCCCACTCCAATACATCATTTGTTTTTCTCAAATCCTTTTTTGGGTGTTGATTTGAATCTCTTCTGTTCTGTTCTTTCTTCTTGCCACCTCTTTGGCTTTTGATGGCTCTCTTAAGCCACTTGTCCAAAGCTGTATCTGATTAAATTATGTAATTATATAATTCACAAATAAAAAATGTGGTATCACTTTTAGGTATATCTGGTAGATTAGGCAACTCTCTAATGTCAGATGTCAGGAAAGATCTAGATTGTTTCTATCTCTCCACTCTGCCATCCTGGAGGTTCAGTTTGTCTTCCTGGACATTAGCCTTATTGTCAAATGACTTAAAACAGCATTGCAAAAAAAGAAAATCAATAAAATTCTAGAAACAAAAAACAAAACAAGAAAGACATGTTAAAGGAAAAGATAGGCAAGTAGATAAAAAATAGCTCAAAAGGAAATTGAGTTGGGCACATCGTTCAAAGACTTTGACTTTGGAGACCTGTCCTTAGACAAAATGGTTTTAAACAAGTGGATTGATGTTAAGTGGATGAATGTGCTTTGCCTGGAAACCCAAATGGCTGATCAACACCAGAGGTCAGGGAGCAGATCTGCCGCTGTAGCTCCTGTGTTCCTTCTGATCTCTCCATTGCCTTTGCTGTCCTCCATGGGTCCACATCTAGTTCGTTGGACCTTTGGATCTAAAGGACATTTAGAGTCTATTCCTCTCTGACCAGATGGACCAAAAGGGTCTGAGGTTGAGTCAAATGACCTGATGGCTTTAGAGTCAGCAGCAGTGGCTCTAACTGATAGGCTTTTATTTCCTCAGGAACTATTTTTACAGATGCAGACCTGTAGAGCCTCCGCCTGTATCCCTTCACTGATGGTGGCAGCAGAGGTCCTCTGTTTCTTCTTCCTCCTCTACTACATGGTGGTGCAGGTAGGATGGACTTGTAGCTCCCTGGCCCTGGGTGGAGGGCTGCCCTGCTCTCTGTCCTACCCAGTTCCTTCTCCCATCCCTGAAGCAAGGAAAAGACTCCTTCTTATGTGTTTGTCTTAACAACCTTGAGGTCCTTTTGATGGTCTTGATGGCTGACACATCTGATTGTTCATAGCCTTGGGTATGGGTGGGACCCAATATCAGCACCACCCAGGAATTAAGATTTCAGGGGAGTGGTCCTTCCTGGGTGGGGAAGGAGAAGAGCAGTGATCCTATTTCTGCAGAATAGAGAGACCTTCCAAAGAGCCCGGGGAGGGGTCGCTGCCTCCACATCTGGGACTGTAGGAGTAGATTCCATATTTTGTTACCACCTGTGGTCCCTGGGGGCTGCGTTGCAAAATAAGGGTGTATATGTTTGATAATGAAGACAGTTTGAGAATGCTGGGAACTCATCTGAAGCTGATGACAAATACCCTCATGCCCTCTGTCCCCAGCTAAATACAAATCCAGATGGAGATCTAGACCCGCCATGTCCTACTCCAAACTTCAGAGGAAGGATGATACATTGAGTGCTAACCTGGCAGGAAGCATTGTGCTAAGAACCTGAAATGGATTTTCTTTCTTAGCACCACCAGGAGAAAGATCCTATTGGATCAGAGACAATAAGTAATTTATCCAAGGTCAGGATTTGAACTCAGAGAATCTGACCCCAGACCTTCACACTCAAACCCTATGTAACAACCTCAAACCTTAAAGCCCATATGGTCTCTGGATACTGCCAATTCAAGCCATATCACCAACAGTTCTCAGAAGGCCACACCAGTCCTTTATTTGCATCTCCTAGAACATCACAGACTTGCTTACTACCCATCTCCACAACTTTCTCCTCTCCTCTCAGGTTACTTAGACTATAGCGGCTCCAGGAAGTATCTCTCTGAAATCTTTAAGTCTCTCTCAAAATGCTGCTGGAGCAGATTTTAGAATCTGACCCCTCTCTTTCCTTGTTATGGAGGTAAAATTACGCTCTTTCCAGCCAGCACAAGATCTCCTTCAAGTGCAGGTAGGAAGACTGAGATGGAACCAGCATTAGGAGATCCTCTTGAGAGGAGAGGACAAGAAAGGAAGGAGAGAGGGCTGAGAACATGTACAGGATAATTATTTTTGATCTGTGACACCTCAAATTCGATAACCCGGCTTGGTGATGTCAGCAGATGGGTGTGTATACAAATTGGGGACAGGCCCCAGGGACACTGTGTTTCTGTGTCAGAGTTGTGGGAAGACTCCGTGGGAACCTGAAACTCTGAGCTGGTGGGTCATCTTGGGCAATATGAGAAATAAGCCTATGAGTAGAGGTGGAGCAGTGGAACGGGTCATGTCACGGCCTTTGGGAGAACCTCCTGCTCCTTTTTCAGGGCAAGCTCATGAGGAAGCAGAAATGGCGCTATTTCTGTAGCAAGTGGAACCTTCTAGAACTGGTCATAACCTTGGCCAGCAGGAGTGCCCTGGAGTTGTGTGTGAAAAGGCTCTGTCCTGGCAGAGCGTGACATCCAGCACTACCGGGGTCACAGGGATGAGTAAGTGTCTGCCTGGTGACAAACCCTCACCATTTGTCCTGCTTCCTCCAGCTCTGTCTTAGGGCCAGAACTTGATTCTAATTCATCCTAGGACTCTTGCTGACCCTCAGAAGACCAGCAGTCAGTAAAAATACCTATGGCTGCCACTTAGATTCACGTTTGGGGCTTTACGCTTAAACAATCCACAAAAACAAACAAACAAAAAACATTATATATATATATATATATATATGTTGCAAATCTTACCAAAAATGTACAATCATAAATCATCCTAGGACTCTTGCTGACCCTCAGAAGACCAGCAGTCAGTAAAAATACCTATGGCTGCCACTTAGATTCACGTTTGGGGCTTTACGCTTAA
>NW_006408555.1:8232524-8256204 GCF_000296735.1 Chrysochloris asiatica
TATATATATATATATATATATGTTGCAAATCTTACCAAAAATGTACAATCATAAAGCATCCTGATCAGGTCCCTGCCATCCCCTTGGGGTAAGTTCTTTGCAAACATTGTTGTTGTTGTTAAGTACTGTGGAGTCAGTTCCGACTCATACTGTTACAGGGTTTCCGAGGCTGTAAATCTTTACAGGAGCAGAAAGCTTCATCTTTCTCCTTGCAAACATTAGCACTCCAGCAAATGTACCTCTGCTACCGATTGCCAAGTGTAGACACTCAGAGGACTAATGTAACTCACCCAAGGCCACACAACTAACAAGTGGGGAGAAGTAATTTACACCTTGGCTTTTGTGACTGCTTAATCTGAATCTTTTGTGTTTCTTGACTCATTCATTTCACAGATACGAAACAAAACAAAACTCATTTGCAGTAAGTCAACTCCAACTCACAGCAACAAAGTAGAACTACTTTGGTTGTAGGCTTCAAATCTTTATGGAAGTGACTACTACATCTTTCTCCTATGAAGCAACTGATGGGTTTGAACTTTCAATCTTTTAGTTAGCAGCCAACTACTTTATCCACTACATCACTAGTGATTCTTCTAATAGATATGTTGTAGGTGTTGCATGTGCTGTTGAGTCAGTTCTGACTCATAGTGACCCTGTATATGGTTTCTGAAGCTATAAATCTTTATGGGAGCAGAAACCTCACCTTTCTCCCAAGGAGTGGCTGGTGGATTTGAACTGATGATGACCTTGTGGTTAGCAGCCCAGTGAGTAATCCACAATGCCAAAGGCTCCCTTTATTAGATATAGTCAACATTGATTTGTTTCTGGATGCCACACACTGTCATAAAAAAATATCATTTTAAGAAGCATTATCTCTTCTCAAGACCTCTGTTTGTTGTTAAGAGCTTTCAAGTCGATTCCAACCCATAGCAATCCTGTACAGGATTTCTGAAGAGTGACTGGTGGGTTTGAGCTGCTGACCTTGTGGTTGATTAGCTGTCCAGTACTTAGCCTACAACACCACATCAGGACTTCCTCTAGGAGGTGATATTATAATTCTCTCAGACAGGACTTTGAACCCATTCAAAAGGTTCATTCATGGCTAGGGAAGCATACCATGCATAGAACCCAAATTTCTTGCATGTAGGATTTTGATCTCAGTAGGATAAAGGTATCAGTGCTAGGGCCAGCCATGTGCAGAGACACACTCAGCCACCATCTTTGAGCAGGGCCATGCTGTTTGATTGTTTTCCTGTTGTTACGTGCCATCGAGGCAGTTCTGACTCATACGACCCTGTATAGTGTTTCCTAGGGGCCTGTTTCCTACTCCGGTCAGAAGTCCACAGTGAAAGTGATTTGGCTGCTAGCAGCGCAACACACATGCTGCCCTGGTTTCTGTCGGCCATGGCTAGACCATTTTGAACTGGTTCAAAGCCCTCATGTCAAAAATGTCTTTGTACAAGATCACAGAGCAAGGAAATGCAGGGCCTAGACTCTGAACTTTCCTCTCCTACCTTCCACTCTACACTGTGTAATTCATTCAACAAACCACTGTTGAGTTCTTCTTAGCACCATAATTACGTTGCAACACTAAATCTATGACAAAAACGCCACCCTCTTTCCAGGTTTCGGTATCAACAGAGTTCTGCATGTGTTTGAATTCAGAAATTACCAGAACCATTTTATCTGTATTCAGGTTGACTACAAATCTATATAGAAATTATTTTAAAAACAAAAAGGTACTTTAGCTCTCCTTTTGGAGGTAGGGAGGGGACTCCTGACAAAACATAGTTTGGAAGCGAATCTAGGCTCCCACCTCTTTTTTTGTAAATTAAGTTTTGGAACATAGCCCAAACGTTCACTTTCACATTATCTCTGGCTGTTTTCCTGCCTCAAAAGCGGAGTTGAGTCATGACAAGGATCCTATGGGGCACAAACCCAGAAATATTGATGATCTGGTCCTCACTGGCAAAGTGTGTGGAGAGAACAAAGCCTGAGCTCTAGGAAGGAAACCTTGGTGAGTTTTAAGGTCATGTAAGCCTGAATTAATGGACAGCAAGTACAACTTTTAAGCAGTTTTGGTGGTACGATAGGAGTGACTGCTAACTACAAGGTTGGTAGCTCTAACCCACCAGCTGCTCACCAGGAAATAGATGAGGCTGCTTACTCCGGGATAGATTTATCCTCAGAAATGCTATCAGTGTTGCTATGAGTGGGAGGCTACTGGCTGGCAGCAGGTTGGATTGGGTTTTCCAATTACAACTTTTGAACCATCACTGTTCCCTCCACTAACCAGGCTTCCACTCCTCACAGTGATTTAAAACGTATTTGATGCTTGACATTCATAGTTATGTTTATTATTTCGATGGATCATAAAACAATTTTATAGCAAAACAGTTCTTCCCTTCTCACGGTCTTAGAAAACGTACAAGAAATGTGCTACTCTTTTCAAACTTCACTTTTCTTTTGTCATGTTTTATTTTTGTTGTGGTTGTTGAGACATCACACACCAATACACACACCAACTCTTTCCACATGTACAATCCAGTGGCATGGAACATTCTTCGAATTGTGCCACCATCCTCACCCTCCTTTTGGAACTCTTCCTCCCTCATTAGCATAAACTCACTGCCCCCTAGGGTCGCTAGCTAATCCTTTGGTGTTTCTGTTGTCAAGTGCATCCCATAGAGAGAATTCAGAAACTATAGTGCTCAAAGGGTTGCTATGGGTCAGAATCGGCTCACCGGCACTTAATAACAACAACAACAACAATAGTGCTCAAGGCAGATCTTTTCTTACAACTTAAGCTAAACTATTGTTTGCCTTAAAAAAAAAAAAAAAAAACTAAGGGGGGGCATATTTTTGGGTTACAAAATCTCAAGGCCATAGTTTCAGAGGTTCATCTAGCTCCATGTCTCCTATAGAGAAATCTGCCACTTTGGATGGAAACCTAGTTACATTTGGTTTATTGATCCCCACAGGGGGATCAATTTTAGAGCTAGCTGCTGTCCTTGGCCACATCATTGTCTTCTTGGTGCTCCTGTCCACACTGAAACTATGGCACCTGCTCAGGTTCAACCCCAAAATGAACATGATGACATCAGCCTTGTGTGGTGCCAAGGGGGACATCTCGGGCTTTGTCATGGTCATCCTTATCATGTTCCTGGCTTAATCCATGATGGTGAGAAGCCCTTTCTCTCTGGAAAACCTTCAGGGCTGCTCTCCATGGATGTCAAAGGCTTCTCAGTAGTAGGGAGTGGAGGGTTAGGGCTTGGGACCTGAGGGAGATGATGAACCTTCTGAGTATGGAAGCATCTAACTAGGTGCTCATAAACCATCCACCTTAAACCAAAGGGCTAAGTCAGCAGGCCTGGGCTCCAAGGCTGGAAGGGTCAGCTACCTCCAACAGAGGACTCGTTTCTGCATTCAGAGTTCAGAAGACCATGCTGCTCCCTCTGGTCAGTCCCCGACATGCACAGTGCAAGCCCTCTGTCCCAGGAGAGGCAGAGGTGAACTGAGCAGTCTTGTACTTGAACTGATGTGTGTGTGTGTACACATTCACAGGCCAGGTCAATGTTCAATGCCATAAGGCTGAAGGCTTGGCTTTAGTAGGTAACCAATGGCATTGCCTTCAGTCCCTTGACACTGAGAATATTTTGATAAGCATATCCCTTTTGTAGCTAAAAACAATAAAACCAAACCTTAAATTTCCAACTTATCAAATAATGTGCAAAATACAGACTTTCTCCCACCTTGTCCTGGCTGATCTCCTTTCAGACATGTCAAAGAATTTCCACCAAGTCCCTGATTCCCATAATATACCTGGTCCACACTCACCTGAGCCTCTCCCAACCTTTGGACCCTTTCCCCACACTCACCTTGGCCCAGATCCAGTCTCTCACCTTCCACCATTTCCTGTATCTCCACGCTATCCCCCAGTCCATTTATCCTTGGCCCCAGATTCAGCCTTAACCCCACCTATCATTGATCCTCTCTGCATCCCTAGCATCTCAAGTTGACCCACTCTATCTTTCTCTCCACACTTAGAAACGGGCAGGCTGCACTGATGGGGTGAGGGGTATTCTTTGCAGTGGTGATTTCTAAAGAGCTGGAAAGGTGGATTCTGTTCTTGTCCAAAGTCCCTGACCTAATCCATGTGGTTAGACCACTCCCCATGTGCAGGGTGTATGGACCACAAGGATGTCATTTACTCAGACTCAGGGGATGCTGGGCCTCCCTCCTGGTGAGATCCTTTGGGTGGGGGTTGAGGGAAACTGTGTGTTGGGGGAGGCCTGCCTAGTCAAAGGAAGCCCATAGTCCTTCTGACCATTGCCCTCTCCCAGAGCAAAGAGGGAACCTATGAGAGCCCAGTTTCACTTAATGAGTCTTTAAGCTGCCATCTGGGTGGGCACAGGAACAGCTTGGGAGGTGCGTGCCTGCACTCAGACGTGCTCTGAAGCAGCCTGCATGCTGGGAGGTGTGGACAGGGCAACTTGGTCCCTTCACAAGCTGTGAACAGTAGAAAAGGTCCTGGTCAAGAGTATCCTAAAGTGTACAACATGTACACACCTGTTAAATGTGCAGTATTGATGCACACAGCTCCACCCATGTACATGTGGCTTTGTACACCCCTCACCCAGGCTGAGTGGACACATGCACTACTCCATAGTAGGCTTAGACAGGTTTTTCCAGGCCAGGTCGAGGATGTGGACAAACCAGACTGCTGACCTTCTGCCTAACGAGAGACTATTGGCAGGGGTGGGGTGAGTTCAGAGTTTCTCTCTATTCACGAGGACTCTTTCCATCACAGTCACTTTAATATTTGGTTGGAAACTCCGTTCCTATAAAACCATGTTTGATGTGGCAGAAACAATGATCAGCCTACAGCTGGGAATCTGCAACTACGAAGAGGTAATAGAGGGAGAGGGTCCCTGCCCACCCATACCAAGCCTTTGGGAAAATTCCAAAGAGCACCCCTACTTCCCCACTCCATGGACAGGCCAGCACAGGGCAACTTGGTCAAATAAAACCATTTTTCTTCTCCACGCAGACAGCCCCATGCTAGGGTTCATGGCTTGTCCAAGAGGGGAAACCTGATTATTCAAAAACAGTAGCCACTTGCTATTCAGGGCAGGACCTTTTGGGGTGGGGGGTGTCTCTGGAGGGGAACCGTTCCTGGCCCTAACCAGAAATAGTGCCCAGACAGTGGAGTGGCAGCACTGGGGGGAATGAGGTGCTGTCCGGAATCAGCCCCCAGGGCAGAAAGGATCTTTCCGGTTCTGTTCCTCTCGGAGGACTGGCTTTCCCCTTGGAAGGGGCCCTGGGGCACCAGGCTGGGCCATGTGATTGTCTGTCCTCCTGGTAGGTTCTGAATGATAATCCCAGGCTGGCCTCCTTCCTGGTCGGGTCCTGCATTGTGTTCATGACATTTGTGGTGTTGAATCTGTTTATCTCGGTCATGCTTGTGACCTTCAGTGAGGAGCAAAAATCCCACCAGGTGAGTCCCTCTGACCTGTTCTTCAGGTTCAGCAGTCAATGATCGTGAGCTGACTGAGGTCATTCCAGTGGTGCCCAGGAATGGGGTGGGGTTTGCAAGGGTGGGAGGTGGGGGAGAAGCAGCCCCTCCTCTGACACTCCTTCCTTCTCACCTGAGCCCAGCTTCCCGGCTATTGAAACCCATGTTGTTAGTCACTGTCTAGTCAGTTTCCAACTCATGGTGACCCACGCTGCTCAGTTCCGTGCCAGTCCTGTGATGGGCTGCAGATGGTTCTTGGAAGGAGATCGTCCTAGTTCATCATAGTCTAGACACTCTGCTGAAACCTGTCAGCCTCGCGGGCAGACAGGTGGTTGGGGCACACACGAGGAGCATTGGCTGGGACTCAAATCCATGCCTCCCCCTTGGATTTCCAACAGTGTAGCTCAAAGCCCTCATTTCATAGGAGGGAAGCCTGAAGACCACAGTGGGAAATGACTTCTGTAAAATCATAAGCAAGTAAAAGCAGAGCTGAGACTAGAACCTGGGCCTCTGGCCCAATGTAGAACTCTGTTCACGACACCAGGGACTCTCAGCAGTGGCACATTAGTATCACCTGAGAGCTGGCAGAAACTATTGCTGCTCCTGCCCCACCTGAGACCGAAGCCTAATTTTCTGCTGGTGGCATTAAAATCATTGTACACATAAAAAATAGTTAAAATGTCAAATATTTTGACAATATTTGACGACAATCATTGAAAAAAAAGGTTTGCATGTCTCAAGTGCTTTTTAAGTTCATGTTCAGTAACAGCTGGGCCTTTCTCAGTTCTAACCTGGGACTCTCTGAGGTTGCTAGTGAACCCTGGCATCCTCAGGGGAGAGGATGGGGAAGTGCCGTGGGGGTCAAGGAGGAGTCCTTGGGTGGGCCACACAGATAAGGCACTCCACTGCTAAATGAAAGGTTGGGAGTTTGAGTGTACACAGAGGTGACTCAGAAGACAGGCCTGGCAGTACTTCCAGTAAACTGCAACTCCATTAGAGAAGAGTTCTATATTGACTCACTTGGCATCACTGTGAGTCTGAGGCAACTCACTGACAACTCTTTGGATTCCCAGATGAAATACCAACACAAGAGCAATTCTAAAACCTAAAGTGATTTAGGGTGTGACCAAATGGACAATTTAACCTCGGTTTCTCCTCAGGATGAAACAGCCGGCAGAGAGAGTGATTCTATCCCTGAGCCTGCTTCTTTCTCCCCTGCAGGTGTCGGAGGAAGGCGAGATGGCCAATTTGCTGCTGTTGGAAATGCTCAGTTTCCTGGGCATTTGAGAGAGACGACAGAACCTCAGAGCAGCATTGAGAAGCTTGGGGAGGGGACAGAGACCACGCCCCCTGAACACGCACACATGGTGCCTGTGGGTTAAGTAAACTTGGGTCAACTAAGGTGTTGGGGAATACTCAGAGTCAGCCCGATGCTTATCATCGACTCTAAAATCTCTCCTGCTCAATGCTTCTCCATGTTCCCTGAACAGTTCTTATGTAAAAGTGGTAATCATTCATTAACATTATACATACATACATACATGCATGCCTGTTGTTGTAGTTAAGTGCCTCATAGTGACCCTGTATAGGGTTTCCAAGACTATAAATCTTTGTGGGAGCAGAAAGTCTCATCTTTCTCCTTAGGAGCCTCTAGGAGACTGACCTTGAGGTTCCCAGCCCCTTGCTTACCCTCTAGGGGAAGAACAAAACATTTCCTCGACAAACTAAGTATTTCAGGGATCACCTTTGAAAGATTCTGGTTCAGGGTTTCTCAAACTGTCTAAGTGATGCTAAGAAGCATCTTCCTATTTCAGGATCAAATAAACGTTTCTGAATAAATAAATGTACACATTAGGTTGAAAGAAGTTATAGGAATTCTTTAGCACTGAAATTGCCTGAGCTTGAACTATCCCCTCCTGAGATGTACGTAGAAAGCCCTTACGGCACAGTGGTTAAGTGGTTGGCTGCTAAGGAAAAGGTCAGTGGTTCAAACCCAGCAGCTGCTCCTCAAGAGCAGATGTTGTAGTTTGTGTCCGTAAACAGTTTCCTTGGAAACCCTGTGGAATAGGCAGTTCTACCCTGTCCTTCGGGGGTCCTTTTGAATTGGAATTGAAAGATGCCACGGGGTTTAGTTTGTTTTGAGGGGGAATGAGTGTGAGAGGTACTGAGTCTGATCCCTAAGAAGGACTGGTACAGAAACTCACCCCGAGACATATAGGTGACTTGCTTCCTTCACCTGGTGACCTGTGTGTGTGTGTTTTAAATAGGAAACAGACTGACTCACATCTTGAGAAGTTGTAACTTCTTCACTTCTCCCTTTGCTCTTTCTCTTCTTCTCTCCACTTCCCTGTGGATTGTAAATATCAAGCTGACAACTCTTTTCAATGTCATTGAAGAAAACCATGTCATTGTCATTGTCATTGTCAATGTCATTGAGGAAAACTATGTATCAATTCAGAGAGATGCGCTGGCTCCTTCCCAGACACCTGGAGGATGTGACCAACTGCTGCCTGCGGCTGCCTGTATCCCAGGTGTGGTGAGATGACTTTTTAAATCTCAAGCCATGGATGCCACAAGGATTACCAGGTTGAAAGAAAGAACAGTTGACTTTCCTCAATGCTTGTTAAATGAAAAACATGAAATACTTTGTTTTATTTTCTTTCATTTTTTTGTGGTAAGGTCTGTGATGTAGCTTGATTTGGTCTTCCCACCAGATGAGTTGGTGGGTTTGGGAATAGCTATTTCTTTTAGGACATGGGTTGTTGCATTATGCGACATTGACGCATATGGTATCACAACAACAACAAAAACAGAATACAGTTTTTATTCTCTAATACTATATTATATTCTATAATATTATTCTAAAATACCGACTATTATAGAAGCTAGTCAAGATCATGACTTTAGACAAAATAAATCAAGAATCTAAATGTTCAGTCTAAAATAAGGACCTAATGATTTTTAATGATAAAATATAAAATGTAACAAAGATGCAAGAGCAGCAGAAGACAAAGGCGACAACTAGGACCTGATAGTGTGAGCCAGTTCTGGGCTCAGAAGGAAGCAAACATTCACATGCAAATCAGTCAGACCAGAGGTCAAACCCCACCACTGCTACCTGCTGGCTGCTGAAGGTATAGAACTCCTTTTCCATCACACTTCTAGCAAGCTACTCAACCTTTCTGCCTCACCTATGAATCCACAGTGGGAACTGGAGAGGATTTTTAAAATAATGTTTACACAGAGTTGTTGTTTTCTTCGAGTTCTGACTCATAGTGACCCCACCTATGAAAAGTAGAACTGCTCCTTACAGTTAAAACATTGAGCAACGTTTAAAGGAAGAGCAGCAGAGGTTTGAATTGGGGGACAAGGATGGTCTGGACCGGGAAGATATCCATGTTCACAGAGGGAAAATGCTGCTCTGCCAGGCAACGAGAACGGTGGAACAGGTGTGGTTGCTAGGTGGTGTGGAGTCGGTTCCTATCCACAACAGAAGGAAACACTACGTGGCCTGCGCCGTCCCAACAATCGGTGTTAAGCTTGAGCCTGTTCCTGCTGTCACTGTGTCAGTCCATGTTGTTGGGGGTCTTCTTTTTCGCTGACCCTACGCTTCACCAGGCATGATGTCCTTAACCGTGGACTGGTCCCTCCTGACAATATGTCCGAAGTATGAGAGACGAAGTCTCACTATCCTGACTTCTAAGGAATATTCCGGTTATATTTCTTCCCACACAGATTTATTTGTTCTTCTGGCAGTCCGTGGAACTTTCAGTATTCTTCTCCACCACTGTTGTTGTTGTTGTTAAGTATCGTGGAGTCAGTTCCAACTCATGGCGACCCTGTACAGGGTTTCCAAGGCTGTAAATCTTTACAGGAGCAGAAAGCCTCATCTTTTTCCCACGGAACAGCTGGTAGTTTCAAACTCCTGACCTTGAGGTTGGCAGCTCGACTCGTAACCACTACACTACCAGAGCTCCTTTCTCCAACACTATGACTCAAAAATACATTGATTCTGAAGGTCAGAGCGAAGGCCCGAAGAGTGGCTTTGCCGGCTTAGAGCTTGGACTGTTTGTGAGTGAAAACTCAGAAGACCATTAGCAGCTGAACTGTTGACAATGCAACCACTGGAACCAATGACCTTGAAAGAGGGAGCTGTAGACGTTACTGAGGAAGAGTGAGGGCACTGCTGGACACGTCCTAGAGAAAACTGTTTAGATGACGGAAAACATGGATCACTTGGGTCTTTGTGGAAATGGGAAAAGCTTTACATTGGAAAGGCAAGAGGCCCTGAATAGCCTGAACAATTTTGAATACTAGCAACAAAAAAGGGTCCTTATACTGCCAAGGAGTCCTGGTGTGGTGCTGTGGGTTGATGCGCCAGACTGCAAAGCCATTTGAACTGCAAGGTCGGTGGTTCAAGCTCACCAGCTGCTCCTTGTAAACCCTATACAGGGTCACTATGGGTCAGAACCGACTCAATGGCACTTAACCACAACAATAACAACATACTTGCCAATGTTAATTTAGTATATAGTATTAGTGATCTAAGCAGCCTGGTACTGGTTTACTGACCAGTGAAAAATAGTTGAAAACACAGAATAAATCTGTAGATCTATGATCAACTGATTTTCAACAAGAGAAAAATCAATGGTGAAGGAACAGTGGCTCCAACAAAAGGTGCTAGCAAAATAGTATTTCCAAATGCATAAAAATGAAGCAAGATAGATGCCTTACACCATACACAAAAACTAACTGACAGTAAATCAAGAAGCTAAATGTTCAATCTAAAACAAGGACCTGATGATTTTTAATGATAAAATATAAAATGCAACAAAAAATGCACGAGCAGCAGAAGACAAAGGAGACAACTGGGACCTGATAAAAGTTAAATTGTGCTCATAAAAGATATAATCATTTCCTCAACATGATTAAGTGTATTTATGAAAAACCAATAGCCAACATCACACTCTGTAGAGAAAGATAAAGAACGTTCTTCTTGAAAATGAGAAGACAAGGATGCCCGCTCTCAGCACTCCTATTTAGTATATACTGGAAGGCCGAGCCAGACAATACAGCAAGGAAAATAAAGATTTCCAAATTAGAAAGGAAGATGTAAAACTATCTATTCACAGGTGAGATGATCCTCTTAATAGAAAATTCAAAACACCTGCTAAACTTCAAAACCATTCAAAGAGGAATGAGGGAATGGTGTCTTCAACAAATGGTACTGGCAGAATGGGATTTCCACATGCAGAAAACTTTAAGATTCATACTTCTCACCTTATACAAAAGCTAATTCAAAATGGATCAAGTACCTAAATATTAAACCTTAAATCATAAAGTTCTTGGAAGAAACCCTAAGAACAAAGCTATAGGGCCTAATTTTCTTTGATGATAATTTATTAAACAACAAGGCATTGTGCTCGAGTTTCATAATAGTCTTAGGAACAGAATTCTAATCGTTTGAGCCCTGGTGTGGCACTGCAGGCTCAGTGCTTGACTGCTAACTGCAAGGTCAGCAGTTCAGATCCACCAGTCACTCCTCGGCAACTATATATATAAGATCGCTATGAGTCAGAGCCAACTTGATGGAATGTAACCCCACCACAAGGGATAGCTAAGATAAACAATCAAAAAAGGGAAATAAGAATTGGAGGAGGTGCAGAGAAATTGGAATCTGCATCCATTGCTGGTGAGAATGCTATAGAATGTTGTTGTAAACAGTCTGCTGTACCTCACAAAACTCAGGCTGGGGCTGCCATATGACCCAGCGATTCCCCTCCTAGGCACATTCCTTAGAAGTCTACTAGAAGTGCCACACACCTGTGCAGCAGTCCTCACAATGCTGAAAGGTGGGGAAAACCAAGTGCTCATCACCAGATAAATGCATAAAGAATATATGGTAGTTATGTATACAATTAACTAGTCCTCAGCTTTAAAGGGAAATGAATTCCTGATCAATGCTACAATGTTCATGAACCTTGAAGACATGCTAAATGAAATGAAGGCAGTTACAAAACGAATAATATTACTGTACAAGGGGAGGTCGGAAATTATTGGTGAGATATCATGGAAACTTTTATGAAATTAAGTTTTCAAAATGTGATGGTTTTATTTAATAAAGAACTGTAGCTTGGCAAAACAAAACATCAATTCTTCTACCGTCTTCCTTGTTCACTGTACAACTTCCACATGTACATGAGGCTATTCAAAATACCCTGGCTGGGGTCAGGTGCAACTTAGTGGTCAAACTGACGCCTTTGCTCTTTAACACTTTAAAGAGGTCTTGTGCAGCAGAGTTGCTTAAAGTATACATTGTTTGATTCCTTGACTGCTGATTCCATGAGCGTTGAGTGCGGATCCAAGCAAAATGAAGTCTTTAACAACTTCAATCTTTTCTCCATTTATCATGATCATGGTGAGGATTTTTGTTTTCTTTACATTGAGAAACTACAACTTATAAAATTATAATTGCCCAAAAGACAATTAGAGGAGTCAAAGGCAGGTCCTCTACAAGAGGGGCCTTAGCAGGGGTCATTGTTGTTATTGTTAAGTGCTGTCTAGTCGGTTCCGACCCATAGCGACCCTGTACAGAGTTTCCGAGGGTGTAAATCTTTACGGGAGTAGAAAGCCTCATTTTTCTCCCGCGGAGCGGCTGGTAGTTTCGAACCGCTGACCTGAAGGTTTGCAGCCCAATTCGTAACCACTACGCTACCAGAGCTCCTTAGCAGGGGTAGGTGGGTAAAACTTAAGTGGGTTAACATGATTAGTCAAGAGTATATAATCACAGGTGTACATGTTCTTTGGTTTATGACAAGACGGCCACAGGACAACAGCATGCCAAGTTTTTTTAGGAACCTGCTATAAAATTTGCTTTCTCAATCTTACCTGTTTCTGGGCATTCACTGTAAAGATGTACCATTAGTGCTGTGCATCGAGACCCTTTGGCCACAAGTGATCACATCTCGTATCTGTGACCAGATGTAAGTTTCCTCTGGGAGTAGACTGTGATACCTGCTCCTGGCCAACCTCAGGGAGGAAGGTCCTCAAGGTTAGAGCAATTGCTGTTAGAAAGGCAGCTTTCCGATTTCAATATGGGCTCTAGACTCATGTCAAGACTTTAAATGGAGTTACGGCTGTAGTTGCAGACTCCTCTATTGACACACACCAAGTGCAAGGGCAAATCTGCTGCACAAGACCTCTTTAAAGTACTGAAGAGCAAAGATGTCAGCTTGAGGACTAAGGTGCGCCTGAGTCAAGCCATGGTATTTTCAGTATCCTCATATGCATGTGAAAGCTGGACAGTGAGTATGGAAGACCGTAGAAGAATTGGTGCATATGAGTTATGGTGTTGGAGAATACTGAAAGTACATGGACTGCCAAAAGAACAAGCAATCTGTGTTGGAAGAAGTACAGCCAGAATGTTCCTTGGAAGTCAGGACGGCCACACTTCATCTCTCATACTTCGGACATACTGTCAGAAGGGACCAGTCCCTGGAGAAGGTTATCATATTTAGTAAAGTGGAGGATTGGAGAAAAAGAGGGAGACCCCCAGCAAGATGGATTGGCACAGGGGCAGCAGCAATGGACTCAAGCATAGTAACAATTGTGAGATTGGCCCAGGACCAGGCAGTGTTTCGTTCTGCTGTGAGTCGGTACCGACTCCATGGCACCTAACAACAACAACAACAACAACAACAACTGCCTCTAATTTTAAGCTCTCCTACAGGAAGCCAATTGCCAGAGCTATCTTTTCAGGTACCTCTGGGTGCCTTCCAACCAATTTCTCTACTAGCAGTTAAACATATAACTGTGTCACCCAGTAAGGACTTAATATGTGGCTGTTGTTTGCTCAGATGAAATGCAGATGAGAGTTCTTGGAAGCCACTCCACTGATGTGATGACTATCCTGGTTTATAAGTGAGGTAGAAGCTCAGTGCAAGAGTGTATGGCCTTCTGGAAAACACACACACACATACACACACACACGCTTCAAGGTGCCTACTTGATGCTGAGGGTGCAGTGCTTGAGGTAGTTTTTCACGGGGTGTTTCTTTGCTGACTCATTCTCAGTCCCTAAAATCTGTGCTGACACCTTCTGTCTCCTTGGATAGGAACAATGACTTCTGTTTACTTGGAAGACCTTGGTCACTCGGCTAGCCACCTAAGCAAGGCAATGTCAAGGCTGAGTCTCAACCCTCTGCCCATGGATGCTCCTGCAGTAGCATGCTGGTTGTGATCTAGTCTCCCCCAAGAAGTTACCCAACCATTAGACAAGTCCTTTCACCCTGTGAGCTTCCTGTTTCCGGAGGCTTCAGAGACCTATCTAATGTATGGCAGGTATGGCACTTGCCTTGGGTGACACTTGAAGGGGGACTACTGAGGAAGAGTGTCTATTAACCTGCTATACTGATGTTAGACACAGAGATGTGTGTGTGTGTGTGGAAGATTGACAGTGCAAAGGGGAACAGTGCCCCCTCAAGTCCAAAGAGATGCCAGATGTACCATGGAATGGCATTCCGAGCCACCACAAACATGAAAAGTGTCTGATTGAGGCAGCTAGCCAAAAGTGCTAAGGCATTTCTGATGACACTTTGATGCTATCTAAGTGTACTCCTCTTGAAATTAGGGGTAGAGTAAATTAGGGGTAGAGTAAGGAGCTCTGGTAGCGTAGTGGTTACAAATCGGGCAGCGAACCACAAGGTCAGCAGTTCGAAACTACCAGTTGTTCCGCGGGAGAAAGATGAGGCTTTCTGCTCTCGTAAAGATTTGCAGCCTCGGAAACCCTGTACAGGGTCGCTATGAGTTGTAACTGACTCCATGGCACATAACAACAAGGGGGTTAGAGGGGAAAGTGGGAAAGTTGTTCCAACTCCCAGCAACCCTGTGTATGGTGCAATTGAGAGATTGCCCTGGGGGCTCTTTACCCACACTATGCCCCTGGGTGTCTGGACACAGTGTAGTAATGAGGGTTCCTGAACTGTGTTCAGTATTTAAAAAAGACCAAAAAAAAAAAAAAAAAAAGCAAATGTCAATGTGATTTTGGTTAACAACCATTGCACACATTTGAGCTTCAATGATTCTGGTTAGATCTGGTGACCTTGATACTCAGCTAACCTAAAGGTCAGTACCATGAAACCGACCAGCTGCTCCACGGGAGAAAGATGAAGCTGTCAGCATAGGGACGGGTTAAGTCTCGGAAACCCTATGGCGCATTTCTACTCAGTTCTATAGAGTCCCTATGAGTTGGAGGGCAGTGGGTTTGGTTTCTGTGATATCTTCCTTTCCCCAAGGACCCACGCTCAATGGTTCGGGATGGCGCAGCTCCCGCCCAGTTACCTTGGCCCAGAGGCCGTCTCGCGGAGTGTAGAGCTTAAAGTCGCGGAGCCCTGAGCTGTTTAGTAAGCACTTCCACTTGCCTCAGGGTGACCGCGGGGACACGCCTAACCCCCGTTGGCCCCACCTCTCTCTGGGCGGCCTCTTGTTCATAGTCCCTTCCGGGCTTCAGGCCCCTCCTCATATGCACGCCCCCTGCAATCGTCCTATCGGGGGCCGCGCCTGGCCCAGGCGTTCCCGCCCCCTGTGCGCGGCCCTATCGTCCCGGGCCACCCGGCCCCGCCCCTCACCGCGGCCCAGCCGGCTTTCTCGGACCTGTCCGCCCCGCCCCGCCCCACCCCGCGCCGCCGGGAGCCTAAGTCCTGCGCCGCGACCCCCGCACCCTGTGAACATGGCGATGCAAGCGGTGCGGAGCGTGCGGGTAGCGGCCTGTAGCTTGCGCGCGCTCTCGGCGCCCCGAGCGCCCTGCTCAACGCGACGCTGGGGGCCGGGACCGGGTACCGTGCGGATGCTGCGCACCGGCAACGCTCAGTTCTCGGGTAAGCGGGGCGAGCACCGCAGCTGGGGCCGCACGTGGGCTGGCTGGTGGACGGTGGAGGGCCGGGAGCATAGTGCGTATTGCTCGCGTCGCTGCTCCTGTGGGAACCCACAACTAGGGTGACCGTCTGTACCTGCTACTTGGTTCGCGCGGGGTCCCAACGCAGGTAGCCTCGGTCGTCTCTATTCAGGTCCGCGTGGTTTCGAAAACCACAATCTTTGTCCTGGTAATTAGGTGCAGGCGGCCTGGGCAGGGGATCCGGCAGGGAGGCACCATCGCTGATTCATTGGCAGTGGAGCGCTTCCTAAGACCCTGGAGGTGGAGAAGGCAATAGACTAGTTTTTTGAGTGGACCAGTATTGAGAACTATGGAGTAAAGTTCCAGCTAAAGCACTAAAATCAAAACCGGACGTAGAGTTTTACTAGTAAAACAAGCATGACGTTGAACATGCAACTGTTAATAAAAAGTAGCAACATAAAATGCCTGGACTCGACTGGAGACGTTAAGCTGGAGCCCGTGTCTGAGTCGTTGAAGTGTGTTGGGGCTGAAATGAGGCCTAGCTTAAAGGGAATAGCTGGGAGACCTGCCCGGTAATGTTTCCCCACCTGTGCTACTTGTGCACAATCATTATAGGGAAAAAGAGTTCTCGTCGCAAATACTTGGAACATTAGCTGCTACCTAGGACGTAGAGACCTGTGATGGGAGTTGTTTTAGAAATCATTTATTCCCAACTCTGAAGCATAAAGATTGGTTTATATTCCCTCAGCTCTGTTTGTGACATTTTCAGTGCATTGTTATTGTTAAGTGTTATGAGTCAGTTCCGACTCATAGCCACCCTGTATAGGTTTTCTGAGAAGCCGCTGGTGGGTTTGAACCACCGACTTCGAGGTTAGCAGTCGTGTTTCACCTACAGGGTCCCATATAAATGCATTACCAATTTGAATACAGGGGTAAAGCATTTCTAAGATAAAAACTGAATTTCAATTCTGCTTTTGTATTTACTGTTAAGCTTGCATTCTCTGCTTATCTAGTTAAATATTGCCCAAAACATCAATATTCCTGATCTGGTTAAGAACCTAGGTTGTTTTGCTCTGTTTTAAATTTCAAATGTACAAAATTACAAGAATGCAAAGAACTCATATAATCACAAATTAACTCCTCAATCATTAACAGTTTGCCACTTTTGCTTTTCTTTCCCTCCCCCATCTCTGTACATACTTATCAATGAATACACATCTGCATATTTCTTGTCCTGATTAATTTGAGTTAATTGCAAAACATCTTGACCTTTTTACCCATTAAGATTCAGTGTTTCAGTGAATCGCTGATCACTGAATTCAGTGAATCCTAAGAATGAGGATATTGTCTTAATGTAACACCACAGTTCTATTATCAAGACTGAAAATGTATGTAGCCTTTGCTTTCTAACCCAGCATAGCTGGTGTACTCAGTCTTGCCTGATGACTCCATTGATGTTCATTCATGTGAAACCCAGGGTTCTCCATTCCTTTAAAAAGACCCAAGCACTTAGGTTTCTCATGTTCCGATTCTGGCGCCTTTGAGGAGCCCTGAGATCTTGAGCAGATCGCTTAATTTCAGGAGCCTGTTTTTCTCACCAGAAAATCCCTACCTCACAGAGTTGGTGGGACAAAGAAATCGTGGATCTTGCTACGCATATATTTTGACACATAAGGACTTAATACTGTTATTAAACAGTCGTTAATTGCCATGGAGTTTGTTCCTTATAGGATCTCTGTATAGGATTTCTGAAGAGTGGCTGGTGAGTTTGAACCGCTGACCTTGCGGTTCAAACCAACCTTGCAGTCCAGTGCATTAACCCACAGTGCCACACCAATCACATATGGCATGAAAAAGAAATAGTCAAAATATATTTACCAATATTAATGTAAATCATAAGGAGCTCTGGTAGCGTAGTGGTTACGAATCGGGCTGCGAACCTTAAGGTCAGCGGTTCGAAACTACCAGCCGCTCCGCAGGAGAAAGATGAGGCTTTCTACTCCCGTAAAGATTTACACCCTCGGAAACCCTGTACAGGGTCGCTATGGGTCGGACCCGACTCGATGATACTTAACAACAACAACAACAATGTAAAACATATTGGATCAGTGACTTTGAAAGCTAAAAAAAAAAGTAAAATTTGTATAAATTGTTGTTGTTAAGTGTTGTCTAGTTGGTTCTTACAAAATCCTAATTCTCTGACAGCTAAGAACCATGTCTTTTCAAAAGGTGGTAAAAAGTAACTATTTAACCTAATCTCCTGTCCATGTCCCCACCCCTCTACTGACCAAGAGTTAAAGGACAATGGAACTAACCCTCTTCCACTTTCTTAGCCTCAGTTGCATTAGTAAGAAGACTCTGGACTTTGAAGGCCAGTGGCCGAAGGTGCAGTTTTTGCCCTAGTAATATTGCTGCCTTTTCTTCCGACCTTGTGGTCATTCAGTGTCAGCAACCTTGCTCCTTGTTGTGATCTTTGTAAGAAGACAAGATGTCAAAATCGAGATTGCAGACTTAGATGGGTCACATATACAGTTACTGAGATCTTAGCTCTTAATTTACGATGATTAGTTTTCAATTGCTTACCAGTTGGTAATGCATATAGGCTGTTACTGAGTTGTAGGGGTGTCCCTGGTGGTGATGGTGGTGGTTAGGTGTCATGGAGTCAGTTCTGACTCATCGCGACCCTGTATAGGGTTTCCGAGGCTGTAAATCTTTATGGGAGCAGAAAGCCCCATCTTTCTCCCATGGAACAGCTGGTAGTTTCGAACTGCTGACCTTGAGGTTAACAGCCCAACTCATAAAGACTACACTATCAGAGCTCCTTGGGGCGTCCCTGGGTATGGTGCAAATGGCTAATGCATTAGGTGTCTAATGGAAAGGTTGGAAGTTCAAATCCACCCAGATGTGCCATGGGAGACAGTCACTGTAAACATTATAGAGCACAGTTCTCTGGCACACAGTGGGTCACCATGAGTTAGCGTAACTTGGTTGCAATTGCTGACATTTGTAACAGTGTCAGAGAGAGCTGAGTGATATAGCTGAACTACTAGATGTTTTGCTCCGAATCTCCTCTACCTAACAAACTTTAAAGAATAATCGCTAACTCCTTCAATATTTGAGTGACTACCGTGGCACTGTGTGATAATGCATTGGACTACAATGTTGGTTTGAACACAAGATTGGCAGTTCAAATTCACCAGCTGCTCCTCTGAAACCCTATACAGGGTCATTATGAGTCAGAACTGACACTTAACAACAACATGCTAGCACTCTGGATTAGGCATCGGGCTGCTAATTCTTAAACTCGGCAGTCCAAATCCACCAGCTGTTCTGAGGGAGAAAGATGAGGTCTTATACTCCTGTAAAGATTCGTCGTCTCAGAAAATCTATACAGAGTTGCTGTGACTTGGATTTGACTTAGTGGCCATGGGCTGGGGTACCCTGTGCCAAGCACTGTGTTTAGAACTGGGAATACAAATGGAAATGAGTTACGATTTGTTCTTGCTCTTACTGTCCTTCCAGTCTGTTTCCTGAAGAAAGTTGACAAACGGGTTATTTCAATGTAGTGAGCTATACTGTTAGTATAGAGGGGAGGTAGCTGTTCTGATTTTCACACTTTGTTTCTTTAAATGATGCTAGCCACTCTTCAAGGGCAGCTTTGGATTAGATTAAAATAAGATTTTAAGAATTTAGTGAAGTTATAAAGGAGCCTTGGTAGTGTAGTGGATTTTGAGCTGAGCTGCTAACTGTAAGGTCAGTAGTTTGAATCTTCCAGCTGCTCTGTGGGAGAAAGATGTGACTTTCTGCTCCTGTAAAGATCTTTAGCCGTGGAAACCGTATACAGGGTCTCTATGAGTCAGACCTGACTCAGTGGCACACAACCACCACCACTACCAGTGAAGTTATGGAGAGCACAGTGGCTCTGTAGGATAAGCATTGGACTGCTAATCAAAGGTCAGTGGTTCAGTTCCAGCATCTGCTCCATGGGAGAAAGTTGCAGCTTTCTGATCCTGTACAGATTTATAACCCTGGAAACCTTAGACAAGGTCACTGTGAGTCAGAACATACTTAGCACCAACAACATAATTGTTCCAAATGGTCGGTTTCATCCCTGTGAAATTTCACTTTTATATTTGAGCTCCAGTGAAGTCATCTCAGGTCAGCTGTACCTAGAAAGGCACAAAACCCCATCACTCTAAGTCTGTGTTGAGAGGGAAGAGTTGTTTGGTTAAACCATGGTTTTCTAAGACAAACCAATTCCAACTCACCTTCTAGGATGGAGGAGAACGGCGCCTTACGGTTTCCAAGACTTATCTTTTTAAGAGTAGCCAGGCTTTTGCCTATGAAGCAGCTGGTGGGTTTGAACAACTGACTTTGCAGTTAACTGCCCAATGCCCTTTGTACCACCAGGGCTCCTTTCTCTAAAGACAGAAATAGATCCACTGTTTTCAAGTCAACTCCAACTCATAGTGACCCAGTAGGACAGACTAGAACTGCCTCATAGGGTCGGTTTTCAAGGCTGTAAATCTCTACAGCAGACTCCTCAGAGCAACAATGGGTTCAAACCGCTGATCCTTTGGTTAGCAGCTGTGTGCTTTAACCACTGTACCACCTGGGCTCAGACAATAATAGATAAGTATATATCTGAAATGTGCTCCATTTTGTGTGTGTGATTATGAAATGTTAGAGCAAATAATCTCCAGATGGTGTGCAAATCACACTGTGTTTGCCGGATTCATACCACTGTTGGGATGTGCTCTTTTCCTGGGCAGTGTGCTCCTGAAAGCCAACATCAATGAGTCAGACACATAAACTGGCAAAGTCTTGCCTTTTGACATAATTCATATGGACAGTTTTTTAAACAAGTTATTCCACTGCTTTCTGAACTATTTACCTTCTCTTTCAGTGCGTAAATTCACAGACAAACATGAGTGGATAACAGCCGACGATGGTATTGGAACAGTGGGAATCAGCAATTTTGCACAGGTACTGAATTGTCTTGAATTACTTGTGACGGTCTTCTCTTGCTAAACTAGATTGTATTTAACTTCCCAACTTTTTGTGCGTTCTGCGTTTAGTACTGTGGGCCCTTTTCAAATGAATAGCAAATACAGGTGTTATTGTTAAAGTGCAGTCGAGTTGGTTCTGACTCATAGCGACCCTATATAGGGTTTCCAAAGAGCACCTGGTAGGTCTGAATTGCTGACCATGTGGCTCAAACCAACCTTACCATCCAGTACATTATCCTGCAGTGCCACGCCAGGACTCCCATCACAGGTGGAACAAGTAAAATACAATTAGTTAGGGTTAACAGGGGGCTTCAGAAAGTTCATGGAAAACTTCCGTGATGTTTGTATTCTATTTTTCATTAACTTTTTGAAACCTGCTCACATGTGGTGTTTTAAAAAATGTTGACAGTTTGACACTTAAAAGGGAACATAAGTTATTCAATAAACAAATGTTTCGTAAGGGGAAAATGGAAGAACAAAAATTGGAGCTGTCCGTCTTTCTTTTGAGTGGTTATATGCACAGACATGAAGAAAAGGAAATACCTAGACATGCATAGAATATACAAAGGAAATTATTTAGCCTATCTTTTCTTTATTAACTCCCCTATCCCCCACTGATCCTATATTGAGATGCTTAAAAGGAAATGAGAAGCAAATAGCAAATGTCAGTAGTTTTCCACTGGATGTATGTTTGGTGGGCAGCAAAGGGCAAGAGAGATGCTACTACTGGTGGTGGTGTTGAGTGCCGTCCAGTTGGTTCTGACTCATAGCAACCCTGTATAGGGTTTCTGAGGAGCAGCTGGTGGGTTTGAACCACTGACCTTGTGGTCTGGTGCTTATCCTGCAGGTATGTTAGATTCTGAGATATTTTAGGTTCTGAAGGCTTGAGACATTGATCTCTTCATTGGCATTTATGTACCTCCTATGAAGGAGCTCTCGTAGTGTAGTGGTTATGAATTGGGCTGCTAACCTCATGGTCAGCAGTTTGAAACGACCAGCTGTTCTGTGGGAGAAAGATGAGGCTTTCTGCTCCCGTAAAGATTTACAGCCTCAGAAACCCCATACAGGGTCGCTGAGGCGGAACCAACTCCACAGCACATAACAACAATGAGGCCTCCTAGTAGAAGGAGTTCTGTGAAACACTCTGTAAGATGTGGTCCTTGCCCTTCTAAGTGTATATATGAGGAAGAGGACAATCACCTAGATGAAAAACAACATACAAAACATTATATGATAGCTATCACTTGCATGTTTCAAAGGGTTGTGATTCATTCATCCAGTGGAGAGAGCAATTCTTGTTCGAGTCAAGAGGTTTATAGCAAGTATGAGGCATGAGGACTTTGTAAAAAATCAATCAATAGGATTTCAGTAGATTCAGTTGGGGAAATGGCCTGCAGAAGTATAAAAGCACAAAGTATGTTTTGAGAGGAGCTAGCAAGCTTTGTTGGGATCTGTGGTTAATCACAGGGGTCACTATAGCCCATGGACCAAATCCAGCTGGTGGTCTGTTTCTTACAACTCCCAAGTTACGAATAGTGTTTCCATCTTTAATGGATTGTAAGAAAACACAGATAATGTGCCCCTCAAGGATAAATTGTATACTCTGGAGTCCTGGTGTAGTGCTTTACTGTAGGATAAGCACTGGACCACGAGATTGCTTTGAACTGCAAGGTCGGCAGTTTAGGTTCATCAGTCGCTCCTCAAAAATCATCTACAATGTTGCTTTGAGTCAGAACTGACTCAGCAACACTTAACAACAATAACATGTGGCCCTTTACAGAAAAAGTTTGCTGACTCCTGGATTAAGTATTTTCAGTATACCTACTGAGGCTACTTACTGAGGATCAACTTTGATTTCTCAGTGATTTTTCTTTCTTTTTTTAGGAAGCTTTGGGAGATGTTGTTTACTGCAGTCTTCCTGAAGTTGGAACAAAATTGAATAAACAGGGTGAGTGATTTTCTCATCTTGGTGTATCATGAATTTTCTTTTACCTGAAAAGAAAATGTTTTCTTTTTCATTACCCTGAATAAGAACTTATTTGCACCCATATCAATTAGAACGATTTTGTCTGCAGAAGTCATTTTACACAAATGGAGTTTATTATCAATCATCTCATTCCAGCATTCTAACGTTAAGTGACTATAGGGTTCGTCAGTGGCTCCGTGAAGGTCATCTAGAATGTAGCCTTCATATACTTGAATGTGTCAGAGGTCACAGATGCCAAGAGATTCTTCAACCATCAACTTTAAAAAAAAAAAGTTTTTGTTGTGTTGTAAGTGCTCTGGTATATAGTGGTTACAAATCAGACTGCTAACCTCAAGGTCCACACTTCAAAACTACCAGCTGTTCTGCAGGAGAAAGATGAGGCTTTCTGCTCCCGTAAAGATGTATAGCCTTCGAAACCCTGTGCAGGGTCACTAAGAGTTGGAACCAACTCCATGGTACTTACCAAGTGGCTACGTAGATGTTTAGGTTACCATTCAGCAATTTCCACAGGTTGTCCAGTACCTTTGGTTAAGTATCACTTTCATAAATGATAATATCCAAAAGTTCAGAGGACTGGGTAGGCTCTCTTTTGTTTCTCTTTATTGGACAGGAACATCTCAGCCACCATTCTCTTGCATCTTATTGAATTGCTCCTTTTGATGAGGGATGATGTGGTACTTGTACAATAAACACAAGAGTACTAACCACGTGGTTGGCAGTACAAACCTCCTAGCCAATCCTCAGAAACTCTATACCCGTCAGCTATGAGTCGGAAGTGACTTGACATGAGGGATGAGAGTCAGACTTCACAGTGAACGATTAGAATAAGTGGATTCAGTGGCTTTTATCACAGCCCTGCCGTATGTGGGGTCAGTTGAGTTTGAAAAGTAAAATCTGCTTTGCTTTGGATAGAGTGTTAGTAATGGACATAGGCCGAGGAGTCAGCGCCTGGTTTTAAATACTAGCTTCAGTACTTAGCAGCTCTTTGATGCTGGGGAAATTACTTATTTTCATCTTTGCTGTTGTTGTTTGTAAGTGCTGTTGATTCTGACTTACAGTGACCCTGTATAGGGCCTCCAAGGAGCAGCTTAAGGGTTTGAACTGCCGACTTTGTGGTTTGCAGTCCAGTGCTTTTCTTAAGAGTATCACACCAGCAGTCCTTTAAGTTAGGATAATGATAATACTGACATCCATCTTGATCTTTTCCTTCTTTCTTGTCTTCTTAATGACTTTTTGCTCTCTTCATGTATGATATTCTTGATGTCATCCCACAACTCT
>NW_006408555.1:8257344-8284452 GCF_000296735.1 Chrysochloris asiatica
GGACATTGTTTCATCCTGCTGTGCATGGGGTCGCTATGAGTCGGTTCCGACTCCATAGCACCTGACAACAACAACAATGATAATACTATCTTTCAGTCAGGATAGGGATAATACTATCTTTAGGTCAGGATAGGGATAATACTATCTTTCAGTCAGGATAATGATAATACTATCTTTCAGTCCGATAATGTTAATACTATCTTTAGGTCAGGATAGGGATAATACTATCTTTCAGTCAGGATAAGGGATAATACTGTCTTTAAGTCAGGATAGGGATAATACTATCTTTAGGTTAGGATAGGGATAATACTGTCTTTAAGTCAGGATAGTGATAATACTATCTTTAAGTCAGGATAATGATAATAGTACCTTACATGTGCCCTGGTGGTATGCTCTGGGTTAATGCTCTGGACTGCAAGGTCAATTTGAACCTCAAGGTTGGAGGTACTAGCTTATCAGCCATTCCTCAGAAACCATATACAGGGTCCTTTATGAGTCAGAACTGACTCGATGGCACTTCACAACAATCTTACAGCATTGATGTAAGGATTAAATGAAACAACCACATTGTCTGGCATACAGTTAACGGCTTAACAGATAATAAAATCGTTTCAGCTATATATATTCAAGGGCTTCTTGACATATAGAAGATATCACCAGAGAATTTAAGTATCTGTTTTCTAAATAGGAACCCTGGTAGCATTGTGGGTTAGGCATTGAGCTGCTAACTGAGGTTGGCAATTCAAATCCACCAGCTGCTCTGAAAAAGAAAGATAAGACTGTTGAGATTTAAAGTCTTGGAAACTCTGTGTAGGGTCACCTTGAGTCAGAGCTCCTTGATGGCAGTGGATAGGTTTTCTAAATATCTCTGACTGGATTGGCCTTCTCTTTTCTGCTACATTTTGTCCATTATACACTATAGATCATGTTCTTCTTTGGAGAGCTTCCTAGATTAATAGGACACATGTTGTGATTAATAATATCTGTGACATTTTGTCCATTATACACTATAGATCATGTTCTTCTTTGGAGAGCTTCCTAGATTAATAGGACACATGTTGTGATTAATAATATCTGTGGGGTTTTTTCTATACATGAAAGCATGATTATTCCTTTCCTTTTTCTTATGTTTTAAAAATGTACTCCCTCTGCTGCTTTCTTAAGCAGATCATAAACTCCCCTCTTTACAAGGGAGCGGTATGAACTTTCTTTCTGTGCTTACTAGTGTATTTCAGGTAATAGCCTGGGACTAATGACTACTGTCTGTAAACTTTCTGCTAAAGATTTTTTGTTTTTTTGATGCAAAGTTTATACTTAGTGAAATGCATGGGTCTTAAGTGTACAGTTCATTGTGTTCTGACAACAGGATTTATGTAAACCACCCCAGTCAAGATACAGAATATTTTCCTTACCTTAAGAGTTTCTTTGTACCTCCTCCCAATCAAAACCCTTCAGCACATCAGAATTTATTACAGCACTATTCATAACAGCCAAGGAGTGGAAACAACCTAAATGCCCATCAATAGATGAATGGATTCAAAAAATGTGGTACATACATATATACTTGGCTAGTAGGAAAAATGAAATCTTGATACATGCTACAGTGTAGCTCTATCTTGAAGACCTTTTGCCGAATAACATAAAGACATTATGCAGAGTGTCTTTTTTCGAACTACTCATAAAAGCACAAATATTGTATAACCTCATTTATATAAAAAGACAAGAAAAAGCAAATGTATACAGACGGAAGTCTACTAGTGGTTTCCAGGGGCAGCAGGGAGGTAGACCAAAGGTACAACACAAAAATTGCATTAAGAGTAGGGTTGCATAGCTATTACAGTTGTTATCAGTAAGTTGTACACCTATTAAAAAGTTTGATTGGCAAAAGTTATGATACTTGTATTTACAACAAAGACCCCCCCCCAAAAAAAAAAAAATTAGCTACTGAGGCCACTATGTACAACCAAAAACCTCATAGGATTTGGTTTGGGAGCCTAGGGCCATGACTTCATTGGAATCCCAGTTAATTGGCCTAATAACATGCTTAATGCTTCTATTCTACCTCCTAGTTCACTGCATAGTGCCTAGGGTCTTAAAAAGCTTGCAAGCATCCATCCAAGGTAAAGCAACTGGTCAGCCTATTCACTTGGAGCAAGAGGAAGTAGCAGAGTAGGAATAGGAGGATGATCTGGATTGTGTGGTCGTTGAAGCCACTCCTCAGAAATCCTAATTAGGGTCACTTTGGGTAGGAATCCACTGGACAGCACTTAGCAACAACAACATGGTTTGTATGGCTAATTGCCTCTATGGAGAAATGCTGGTGGGTGTATTTACTAATGATATGCAAGAGAATGCTGGGCTTCACTAGGGGGAAGGAGAATCAAGTTCAGCAGCCCAAGGCTGATTCCTGTGAGACAGAAGTCAGGCATGTCTCCATTCTCCAACTGCTTTAAACAATTCTAACACCAATTGTCTGTCCCACAGCACTCTCTCCTCTGCTGAATTCAGTGATGACACAAGTCAGAGTTTTCAGGGAAGGAACACTTTACAGTTCAACATTAGGAAGGGCTCGGGAGACAGTTCTTTGGTCAGGACTGCTTCTCAGCTGTGCCCACAGGCAGCCCTCTTACTCTTGCCCCTTTGGGCCTTGTGAGCGCCTAGGCCTGTTCTCCCTCTGCACTGGCAGGTGTTTTGTCAGTAAGTGCCTTGGAATACCCCACTCCACCAGTAAACTTTGGTCCAAAGGCACTCAGTTCTCTCATGCCATGAGTTGAGAAGAGTCCAGAGGCACCCCATTCTGCCAGCAAGCTTCCTGTTCAGTGGCATTCAGCCCTCTCACTCTGTAGGTCAGTAACCCACTATAAGTACCTTGCTTTGTGATCACTGGAGCCCACAGTGCCATCTTGCATCAGTCTTCTGGTTCCTTAAGCTGCCATTTCTCTGCCATCTCATCTCACCATCTTGTGCCATCTCCAGTGTTACAAACTGATCTCCTGAGTCTAGGAGATTCTCAACAGGGTCCCCAGGTCCAAAGGACATGCTTTGCTCCAGTCTCTTCTTGGTGACAGTGGTCTGTCCTTTCCACTTCTGGGATGGTTCCACTTAAACCTAGTGGGAGAAAAGAACTGACCAATCTCTTCGTTCGAGTTATTTAGTCATAACCCCACAAGAGTTCCATGCACCTTGTCTTCATCAGCAGAAAGCTATGCAATCACTGTGTGGGTGTCTCAGAAACTATGGCTCCAAGTGCCATATTAAGTCATTGTAAATAAGGTGTATGGAAGTCTACAGAGGTGATGAAACCCATGTGAAAGTGTTCACTACAGACAAGCCTTGTTACTGGGGACACCATCTTTGTCAGGGATTGTCAATTTGAAAAGAGACTCCAAGATTGTTTGGAGAGACCCAGAACAGGTGCCAGCCATACCCAGAAGCAGCCCCTTTGATGAGGTGAACAGAGGTGTTGATACTTGTTATAGCCTTCCATATTGATGTCCATATTGAGGACCTCTTGTTCAGTCCTTCATATTGCTTTCCTTCCTTCCATCCTTTCACTTATTTGCATTTGTTTTTCTTCCCCCTTTGCTAGGATGCTCTGAGTGCCCCGTGCATGCATGGTTCTGGAATTATTCAGTGATCTGAGCAGAGTATATACACAAAATTCAGGGCTCATCTTCTCAGTTTCTTCCTCCTGGGATTTCCCACCTCACTTTCCTATAGTTGTAATGGCCCCAAATTCTTCTTCAGGTCCCTCAAGCCAGTAAGACTGAGAAATGTTTCCACCCTACATCACGTGGCCGACTGGTGCCTCTCTTCAGACTAAAAGACACATCAAGATGACAACACTAAAACACTGCTCTCGTGTCATTCAGTGTCAGAACCAAGCCAACATTTCTGAGTTTCCTATTGATGTACTGCGGCAACTGTTTAATGATCTTCAGCATAATTTTAGTTGTCTGTGGTTTTAATATTGTTTGACAATTTCTGCATTGTTTTTTAGAATGGCCACAAATATGGATCTCTTCCAGGTGGTTGGCCAGGGAGCTGTTTTCCAAATTTCTTGGCATAGACAAGTGAGGACCTCCACTGCTGCATGTTTCTTGAAACATTTCAGTTGCTATTCTGTCAATTCATGAAGCCCTGTTTTATCGCCAGTGCCTTTGGTACAGTGTGGACTTCTTCAACACAAAGGCATTGCATCTTGATCATATACTACCTCCTGAAATGGCTGACTTAAACAATTCTTTTTGGTACAGTGATTCTGTGTATTCCTTCCATCATCATTTGATGCTTCCTTCCTCATTTAATATTTTACCCTTGTGCCATCAAGTCAGTTCTGACTCAGTGACCCTGTATATGGTTTTCAAGGAACAGCTGATGGGTTTGAACTGCCAACCTTGAGGTTAGAAGTCTAGTATTTATCCTACAATGCCATACCAGGATACCTTTTGTCGTCAGTGTTTTCTTCAGTTCTTTTAACTTACTTTTTTCTTACTCCAGCAGATTTTTGCAAATTTTGTTATAATACTTTGTCTTCTCAAGCCACCCTCAGAAATCTGTTCCACTCTTTCACTTTATTTCTTCCTTTTGCTGTACTCAAGTTTCAGAGTCTCTTCTGACATCATTTTGGTCTTTCTTTCTTGTCGTTTTATTGACCAGTTTGCATACTTCATAAATGATGTTCTTGATGTTGTCCCACAATTTCTGTGGTCTTCTGTCACTAGTGTCTGTGCATCGGATCTATTCAATCGTAGTGATTTCTAAAAACTCAAAGAAATGGATTAGTTTTGGGTGTGTTTTTTCCCCCAACTGTGGCTTATATTATGGTCTAGCATGTCACTGGTCATAGTGAATGTTCCATGTATACTAGGAAAGCTTGTATATTCTCTATTGGTTGGCTATACCCGTTTCTGTCAAGTTGATTCTGACTCACAGTTAATCTATACGATTATAGATAAGTTAATCTATAGTTAACTATAAAACTAACATTAAGTATATACATATAACTAAGATTAACTGTCTCTCTCTATATATATATATAACTAAGATTAATTGTAGTTAATCTATAAGAGTACAATTGCCCCACGGAGTTTAAGGTTATAAATCTCTACAGAATCACACTGCCATTATCTTTTTCCCACAGAGCAGCTCTGGTAAGTTTGAACTGTGGACCTTTTGCTTAGCATCTGAACACTTTAATCACTCTGCCACCAAGGCTCCTGTCTAGAGCACAGAGGTCCACTTATTGAGGACATTTATGTCCTTCTCATGAGTGATATGAACATGACAAGACCTATGGTTTTATGTTTCATAAGTGGTGTTTAGAATTTGTTGTCATGATTTAGAAGTGACTACTGGTGTGACGCTGTAGGATAAAGCACTGGACCACAAGGTAAGTGGTTCAAACAACAACTAACTTTTTAGTTTCAGGTCATTGACCTTTGACATCTAATATTTCCTTTATTTCTGAATTTAGATGAGTTTGGTGCTTTGGAAAGTGTGAAAGCTGCTAGTGAACTCTACTCTCCTTTATCCGGAGAGGTAACAGAAATCAATGACGCTCTTACAGAAAATCCAGGACTCATTAACAAATCCTGTTATGAAGATGGTAAGTTGTTGCTAGAGATTTTTCCAAGAATTATTGCTGTTGTTAACATTGATGCTAGAGTTGAAAACAAGCCTAACCAGTTGTGCCTTCATTTCCTCCCTAAGTGGGTATTCAGTGTGGACAGCATGCTCATTACAAACACAAACACAAGATTAGGTGGATCTGTAAGGTCTTTGAGAACTCTGATGAGAAAGACAGCCTTATACTAACAGAGTTCTTAGTATCATAGTTGTAGACTCCTGTGTTACTATAGTGTTTACCTTTTCAGGTGTAAAGCGTGTTCCCGCTCCCATACTTGAGTAAAGAAAGTGGTACTAGAATAAATAACTTGAATTAATTTTTAGTTTTCCTATATAAATTAGTTCATTGTGATCTGCATACTATCCCAGTGAGGTAGGCTTACAGCAATGTTCCCTAGTTTCTTGATGAAGAAATAGAGGCCCCAAAGAGTCACTGCTTAGGGCCCCACAGGGAATCCATGGCAAAGGCAGGGTTAGGCTGCAGTGCTCCGCTACACGTCATCCAGACCTTCGTATTCCTTGGTACTGTTTTCTAATGTCCTTAATGTCAGTAGTTACAGTGTCAGTTATGAAAGAAAGATATACCTGGCATTTGGATCCCTTATTTAAATTTTAAAATGTCAGTTAATGATGCTTTATTAATTATTGATGCTTTATTACAATTTGGAATTCTCAGCCCACTTTGGTTGAGTCTCTTCTGGCTATAATTCCTCTCAATTGTGATAATGAAGTCTATTCATTTCATTCCTAAGGCTAAAATTTAAATGCTCCTTGGTACAAATAATGGTAGTTATTTATTATGTAAAGAATACTAGATTAGGTCTGCTTGGCACCATGCGTGGTGAAGGCACGCTCTTTGGGGGGTCTCCTCGCGGTTTTTGGGAGTAAAACCAGGTCTATGCCATGCGGGCGGTATGTCAGACGAGGACAATTTTGATGGTAACAACTCTGATGATGTGGAGGAAGAGGAAGGACTAGATGACCTGGAGAATGCTGAGGAAAAGGGCCAGGAAACCAAGATCCTTCCCTCAGGGGAGAGACCACAGGCCAACCAGAAGTGGATCACCGCACCATACATGACCAAGTACAAGTGAGCCCGCATGCTGGGCACCTGAGCCCTCCAGGACACGATGTGTGCCCCCGTGATGGTGGAGTTGGAGAGGGAGAGACCCCCCTGCTCATAGCCGCTTAAGGCCGGAAAGATCCCCATCATCATTTGCCGCTACCAGCCAGATGGGAGCTATGAGGACTGGGGCGTGGAGGAACTCATCATCACCAACTGAGCCCCAGCCGTCTTCCCGGCCCGCCTCTGCCTCTACCCTCCCGCTCTTTACTCCATGTAAATAATAAAGTGCTCCACCTTCCAAAAAAAAAGAATACTAAATTAATTTTAAGGCACACAAGTACTTAGTTACTTTTGAATGAATTTGATTTTTACTCTTTAAAAAGGCAATTTGGAATGTAAGATACAGAGTTGGTTCTTTTTTGTTATTATTGCAGGTTGGCTGATCAAGATGACATTGAGCAATCCATCAGAACTTGATGAACTAATGAGTGAAGAAGCATATGAGAAATACATAAAATCTATTGAGGACTGAAAATGGAACCCCTAAATAAACTAGTATGAAACAACTTACTCCAGTATAGTTGTCTTAAATTAGTAATGGATCCAATAAAATAGCTTTTAGTAATACCAATGGAAAACAAGAACTACTTGTTACAACTACGCTATTGAAGAAAGTATTCCTTAACTTTCTAATGACTGCAGAGAAATACAATACACATGTTTTTTAGGGTAGGATCTAGTTTTAATATTCAGAATTCATGAAATTATCTGTCATTAGAATAGTTACAGAAATTAGGTATTTCAAGGTGTGACATGGTTATCTCACGTCTCACATCATTTTGTAGCTATTGCTGATAACCATATGTGAATTTGGGTCACCATACCCAATGATCTTTCCACTGAAAATGACCGAAGTGATGACTCTGTCTGCTGTATAGTATTAGCTGAAGATATCTTAATTTTGTGATATACTTGCCTTTGCTGGTGCTATTTTTATATAATGAGGCAACAGCCTTGCAGCATAATAAGAAACAGTTTAATAATAAAACACTGAATTTCTTCATTAATCTTGTTTTTTGTTTTGATGTTAATAGTTCTTCTAGTGATTCTGTTAGTATGTGTGGAGATGTTAACTGTAACGTGATGCAGCTTCTTTTTAAAGGCTGTATCAATGAGAGAAAGGCTCTAAGAAAGAATTTCCTTGTAATCACAAACCTGACTTGTCTTAAGCAAAGTTCTAATTACCCGCTAGTTTTAAGTACTTAGTTTTCTCATCTTTCAGATTTTAAATAACTTTGTTTTCTGTCATGCTAGGCTAGAACAGAAGATGAAAAACAAGGAGAGGTGCAAATTTTGACCAGCACAGCACATGGCATTCTTAAGACGTTAAACCACATTGAGGTTTCTGCTTATGGGAATAGAAATGGACAGGAAATGGAGCGTTCAATGAGCTCAGATATTGACTCAGTCAATGAATACTGTTTGTAGCTTGAGCATACAAGTTAGAGCGTCAAGTATGGCATTTCCTGGTGTGGTGCTGTAGGATCAGCACTGGATTTTATAAGGTCGGCAGTTCAAACCCCACCAGTTGCTCTTTGGAAATTCTATACAGGGTATGTCAAGAGCCAACTCAACAGCTCATAATAACAATAATACTAAGGAGTTCTGGTGTGGCGCTGCAGGATACCCAATGGACTGCTGACCACAAAGTTGGTGGCTCAAACCAGCAGCCCCTCCTCCTTGAAAACCCTATACAGCATTGACACACACCACCACCACAACACAATGTTTAAAGCCCTTGGCTAGCTGAAAGTTGGTGGGCTGAACCCATCAGCCACTCGATTGCAGAAAAGACGTGACATCTGTTCCTTAAAGTAAGAAAACCCTGTGGGCAACTCTACCTGTCTTCTAAGGTCTCCATGAGTCACAATTGACTCGGCAGCACATGACCATAATAGAGTCCTAAAGACCCTGAGTGCCACAAATAGTTTGTGCTTGTCTACTAAGTGAAAGGGTGGTGGTTCAAATCTACCCAAGACTGGTGCTCTGCTTTGGTAAAGATTAAAGTCAAGAAAATCTTATGGAGCAGTTCTACCCTCTAATATATGGGGTCATCATGAGTCAGAATTAATTTGACAGTAGCAACAGATTTGATTAGAATACAGCTTGGTGGTTCCATGGTAGAATTCTTGATTAGAATACAGCTTGGCGGTTCCATGGTAGAATTCTTGATTAGAATACAGCTTGGTGGTTCCACGGTAGAATTCTTGATTAGAATACAGCTTGGTGGTTCCACGGTAGAATTCTTGCCTTCCATGCAGGACACCTCAGTTCAATTCCCAGCCAATGCACCTCAAGCTCAGCCACAACCCATTTGTCATCAGAGGCTTATGTGTTTGTTGCTGGCTTCAGCAGAGTTTTCTGACTAAAATTAGAAAGAGAGGTTTGGTGATCTACAGCTGAAAATTAGCCAATGAAAAGCCAATAGGGTCTCTCTGGGTTGATTCAATGGTAAGTAACAATATAGCAAGGATCATGAAAATGGCACAGGACTGGGTGACTTTTTCATTCTGTTATGCATACAGCCACAGTGAGCTGGAACCAACTCTACAGCAATAATAATAACAAAGATGGCACATGCTAATTAAGCCAGCTTGGTATGCCAGTACCCTTCCTAAAGACACATGTTCTTTATACCATCTATTCAGAGGGTTTTGAAAAAGGTGGAATGTTATAGCAACTTTTCAATACTAGATTGTAAGACCAATTCCACCCTCATTTCTACCCTAGTGTGGCCAAAGAAATAGGCTTTGAAGGGCCCTACAAATTGACTACATCAACAGGGAATTTAAATTTCTTTGACCTTGTATGAGGGGGGATTCAAAAGTTGGAAAAATTCCATTATCTTTCAAATCCACTTTTACACAAACTTTTAGAAGTCTCATAAACCTTCTAATTGGTTTTGGCTTTATAGGGCAGCTTAATAAAAGTCTTAAATATTTTCTAATAATTGAGCCCCAAGAAATGGAATAGGCTACCCTTGTTATTTAGTGCCTGGAGAGGAAGTATTTAAAACAATTTTTTAAACTATCACCTCACACTTAAACATAGGTTTTAACAAACCACCACAAGAGGGTGTTCTGGATTTACATGCTGGTATTCGCTATGAGTTGGAACCAACTCCACAGCACGTAACAAACAAAAATTCCTGGTGTGTGGCACTGTGGGCTAATGTGTCAGAATGCAAAGTCATTTGAACTGCAAAGGTTGGTGGTTCAAGCTCACCAGCTGCTCCTTGGAAATCCTATACAGAGGCTCTATGGGGGCTGGAATCAATTCAACGGCACTTAACACCACCGTTCCTGGTGTGGCCTGTGGGATAATGCACAGGACCACAGTCAGTTTGAACTACAAGGTTGGCGGTTCAAACTCAACAGTGGCTTCTTGGAAACTATACAGAGTTGCTTTTGAGTCAAAACTGACTTGATGGCACTTAACAGCATTCCAACTCTTGAGCAAATTAGGATTTCTAAATTAGATGGCATCTTGGAGACTAGTTCAACACTCCTTAAAAAGGAAAATTGAAATACAAGGAGGTAGACTGATTTGCTGAAATCTTATTAACATTGACACCAGATGTTTGGGATGGAACTGAAGAGGGAAAGTTAGTTATAAACGAGAATGCCCTGAGTTATCCTCATTTTCTGTTCGCTGTTTCATTTTTAGGAGCCCTGGTGGTGCTGTATGATAAGCACTGAATTGCTAACCTCAAGGTCAGCAGTTCAAACCCACCAGCTGCTTCCCAGGAGAAAGAGGTGGCTTTTTGCCCGTGTGAAGATTTATAGCCTTGGAACCCTATACAGGGCTGCTATGAGTCAGAATAGACTTGGTGGCAGTTGGGTTGTGCTTTGTTTTTGCTATTTGTTTGGTTTTATTTATAGCGATCACAGCTAAAAATTCTTAATTTTCTAAGGCAGTATACAAATGAAAATAGAATTTAATTTTGTTACAGTTTATTTTAAAGCACACTTATATATATAGCCTTGTATTATTTTTAAATATTCTAATTTGATTTGTTACATTATTTGATTTTATGACTGCCGCTTCAATGAGTGTTGACAGTGGATCCAAGCAAAAGGAAGTCTTTGACATTTTCAATCTCTTCCTCATTTATCTTGATTTTTTTTTTGGTCCAGTAGCCAGGATTTTTGTTTTTTTTACATTGAGGTACAACCTATACTGAAAGGCTATGATCTTTGATCTTCATCAGTAAGTATTTTAAACTCTTCACTTTCAACAAGCAAGGTTGTATCATCTGCATACTGCAGGTTGTTAATGACTCTCCAATCCTGATGCCACGTTGTTTGTGTAATTGATCTTGGATCATTTGCTCAGCATAAAGACTGAATAAGTATGATGAAAGAATACAACCCTGGTGCACACCTTTCCTGATTTTAAAATCATTTAGTGCCTGCTTGTTCTGTTCGAATGAATGCCTCTTCAGTTCCTCAGCAGCACGATTAAGTGTTCTGGAATACCCATTCTTCACAATGTTATCCATAGCTTGTCATGATCCACAAAGTCAAAAGCCTTTATATAGTCAATGAAACACAGATAAACATCTTTCTGGTATTCTCTGCTTTCAGCCAAGATCCAGATGACGTTAGCAATGATATCCCTTGTTCCTTGTCCTCATATGAATCTGGCTTAAACCTCTGGCAGTTTCCTCTCAATACACTGTTGCAGTCGTTTGTGAATTAAGAAAATTTTTACTTGTGAGACTTAATGATACTGTCCAACAATTTCCACCTTCCATTGGGTCACCTCTCTTTGGAATGGGCAAAATTGGGACCTGTTCTTCTAAATCTGTTTTTCTAAATTTCCTGGCTTAGATGAGTGCTGCATCAGTTTGTTGAAAGATTTAAATTTGTACACCATGAATTCCAGAAGCCTTGTTCTCTGCCAGTGTCTTCAATGCACCTTGGACTTCTTTCCACGATACCATTGGCTCTTGATCACATACAATCTCTTGACATTGGGTGAACATCAACCATTTCTTTTTGGTACAGCGACTCTGTGTATTCCTTCCATCTTTTTTTTTTTTTAAGTTGGGTATCAAATTACTTTATCTGAAGGAATGATACAAATGAAAGAACTGAAGTAGGATGTTTTGGCACATTTTGCAGAAAAGGTAAACAGAACGGATGTGGCTGCCTTGGAGGCCCAGGAAGTCATGCCTGTGGCCATGGGGAAGTCAGGCCGAAAGGTCAGCTCTTCATTGCTGTCTCCCAGAGTGTGCTTGTCAAAGAGATACTCAGCAGCCAACCAGAATCCAGGGCTCCCAAGCTTGTGCAACTTGGTTACATAGTTACCCAATTATTTAATGGATTTCACCTGCTCATTCAGGTAAGTGTTTCAATGAAGTCACACAAATGGGGTCCTTCTTGTCAGGGGCCAGTTTGTGCAGTTCCAGTAGTGACTCATGTTTTTTTACCAAGTACAGCATGCACTCCCTTGCATTCAGTCCCCTCTCCCAGTCATCCCAGTCTTCTTTTTTTTTTTTATATCCTGAAGGAAGATTCGACCACCTCATTGGTTCTTAACATGCTCTGCTTCTCCTGAGATTGGTACAGGAAATATTTGGCAAAATTCTTCAAAGCCACATAATTGTGGTTGAAGTAGTAAGACATGGACAGGAAGACGTAGGGGATATAGCACTCCAGGTTGATATGATGGGTGATGGCGGCCTCTGAATCCTGGTAGTAGTAGTTCTGGCCACCATAACGTGGTTATGGCTGAGTAAGGTGCAGTGAAGCAGAGGGGGCACTGGGACTTCCAAGGGTGCTTTTGTCTGGAGGTGGTGGAGGGTGATGGGAAGATGACAGTTGGGGGAGGCTGGCGAGCGCTGGGTTCTGGAAGTTCAAGCACTGTTGAAGCAGGACACCGTGGAGACGCTGTGAAGAATGTCTTCCCTTCCATCTTTTGATGCTTCCTCCATCATTCAATATTTTCCCCGTAGAATGCTTCAATATTGCAAGTTGGAGACTTGAATCCTTTTCTTCACTTCTTTGAGCTTGAGAAATGCTGAGTGTGTTCTTCCCTTTTGGTTTTCTAACGCCATAGTTTTGCAAATTTCATTACAATATCTGATTCTGTCTTTTTGAGCTGCCGCCGTTTGGAATTTTCTGTTCAGCTCTTTTACCTCCCGTGTCTTTCATTTTCTTTAGCATCTCTGATATTTCAGTCTCTTCTGACCCATTTTGGTCTTTTCCTTCTTTCTTGTCTACTTAGTGACCTTTTTGCTTTCTTCCTGTATGATGTTCTTGATATCATCCCACAAATCTGGTCTTCAGTCTAATGCATCATATCTGTTCTTGAGATGACCTCTAAATTAAGGTGGGATGTGTTCAAAATCATATTTAGGCTCTCGTGGACTTGTTTTAATTTTCTTCAGCATATGAGCAACTTCCCATTTTCCTACATTCATACTTAGTACGTTATTTCTGACTATATTAATGGATGTTTACAGCTTTTCTCCTCCATCAGCAAATGAAGGTCCCAAAAGCTTTACTCCATTTGCATCATCACTGTCAACTCTACTCTGAGGATAGAGCTCTTCCCCATTGTATTCTGAGTACCTTCCAACCTGAGGGGCTCATCTTCCAGCAATACATCTGACATTACTCTGGTGCTATTCATAATGTTTCAATATTCTGGTGCTATCTGACAGTGTTACACTGCTATGCATAAGATTCTCAATGGCTCATCTTCCTGCACTAAATTTGACAATATTCTGGTGCTCTGCATCATGTTTCAATACCATCTTACAAGTGTTCCACTGCTATTAGTAAGGTTTTCAGTGGCTAAACATTCAGAAGTAGTTTGCTCTTCTTCTTTCTAGTCTGTCTTAGTCGGAGAGCTCAGCTGAAACATGACCACCATGGGTCACATTGCTGGTATGTAAAATACTGGTGACATGGCCTCCAGCATCACAGCACTCAAGCCACATGGTACGTACGACAAACTCACAGACGAGTGGGGGTGGAAAGTACTAGAGATTCAGAAAAAGACAAAAATCCCTCTTCTCATGTAGTTTACATTCTAGTGGAAGGCTGCTCAACCACAAACTGCCCCCATCAATTGCTTTTTTTCAGCATTTTTTCTGGGTCTGCTAAAGTCAATGCAGTCCACCTTCAGTTTTAAAAAAATGACATTATGAAGGGGCTTCAAAAGGTTCGTGGAAAAATTCCATTATCTTTAACTCCATTTTCCCATGAACTTTATGATACTCCCTCGTACAAGTGTCCTGCTCAGCAATCTGTAATCTTTCCTACTTACTCACCCACCTAAGTTTCTCAGAGAGGGCAGGCCCTTATTTTCTACTAACATGAAATTTCTCTTTCCTGTGCCTTGCCTTTGCTACGCCCTCTGCTCTTGAAATACCCCTTTAACCAACTCTAGGATCTTAATTGTGTTAATCAGTCCTGCTTATCAGCTTCAATCAACCTCTGCCTAGGCTTCTTTAACTATGACTAGCCAAACACACCTGTCATTTAACAGGTCTACTCAGTCATGCTACCAGGCTTTTACCTTATAAATCTTCACCTGCGCTTACCAACAGATTTCAAATTGGCTTGTTCAGTCACAACGAGTGAAAGGAAATTGGCTTCCATATTTTCCAACTTCCACATGTACTTACTATGCTTCCCTCAAGGAGTTCATTAATCATTTGGTAAACCTTGTTAAGTGCTGTTGAGTAGGTTCCAACTCATAGTGACCCTGCGTAGGGTTCTGAGGCGTGACTAGTGGGTGTACACCTCTGTTCTTGCAGTTAATGTTGTTGTTGTAAAGTGCCATCGAGTTGGTTCTGACCAATAGCGGCCCTGTACAGGGTTTCCGAAGCTGTAAATCTTTACGGGGGTAGAAAGCCTCATCTTTCTCCCGCGGAGCGGCTGGTAGTTTTGAACTGCTGACCTTAAGGTTCGCAGCCTGATTCGTAACCACTACGCTACCAGATAAGTGGTGCTTATTCTACAGCACCACTTATTTGAGACTGGTATACTTCTCAGCAAATGAGAAAGTGGTTTGAATGACTGGGGAGTAAACCTTGCTAGTTGGGTAGTTTCTAATTCTGTTTTCAGCAAATTGAAGGAAGACCTTGCTAAGGTGTCAGCTGATTTGTCATGAATGATCTTTGATCTATGTATGGATAAGAGTTTTAGAAAATTAAGAAATACTGCTATAACAAAGCCCTCTCATTTGCATCTTCGTGTTTATGTGAATAAGGTATCTTAGCTTACATCTGCGAAAACAAAAAACTGGAATAAAACAGTGGCTGAACGTATGAGGGCAGGGAGAGGGAATAGCTGTCCATTCAAATATAATTCTATGAACAGTTTTGGTTTCATATTTACCAAAAATATGTAATACATTCTTACTGCTTGGAGTCCTGATGTGGCAGTGTAGGATAAGCAACTGACTGCTAACCGTAAGGTCAGTGATTCAAACTCATCCAGTACTCTTTGGAAACCTTACCCAGTCTCTAAGGAATCCGAACCGACTTGATGGCACATAACAACTCAACAGTAATAAAGGTAATTCTGAATTTTTAAGAAAACTTAGTCTTATGAATTTTTAAAAAATGTCAATTTATATCATTTTCTTGCAGAGAAATACTTGAGTTATGAGCATATTATGTTAGACTAAAATTCTGTAAAAGAAATAGAATAAAATATACAGTTATGAATTTAAGGTGGAAAGGTAGCAATGGAAAAATTTTCATCTTAGTAGTTCATGTCTTTTAAATCCATGTTGATTTTTCTCAATAATTTTTAAAGAATGAAATAACATTTTAGAATGTCAACGTTCATTTGTGATACAGTGGAAGTTACATCCTTTGCATCTATTCAAATCTATAATGAGAATTAAATGGAAAAGAATCACGTGACAAGTCTTTTATTTTTTTAAACATTGTTTTTAGACGTATGTAAGAATATCATTACTTTCAGGTTATGAAATACATTGTTGTTGTTGTTAAATGTTGTCGAGTCAGTTCTGACCCACAGCGACACTGTGTAGGGTTTCCTAGGAGCAGCTGGTGAGCTTGAACCTCCGACCCTGCAGTTCAAACAGCTTTGCAGTCTGGCACATTAACCCACAGCGCCACACCAGGACTCCATTAGGGTCATTAAAAAAAATACATTAGGGTCATTTTAAAAAATGCACAATCATAGACTAGAAAAGTACTTTGTTCTAACATCTTAAAATTGTGTAATTCATCATATAAAATAGGCTTTCCATCGACTTTACAGGTGTTCTTCGTTTTTATTGTTAGGTGCCATCAAGTCGGTACCGACTCATAGAGACCTATGCACAGCAGAACAAAACACTGCCTGATCTTGGGCCAACCTCACTATTGTTGCCACACTCGAGTCCATCGATGCTGCCACTTGGCCAGTCCATCTCATTGATGGTCTTTCTCTTTTTCTCTGACCCTCCACCTTACCAAACATGATATCCTTCTCCAGTAACTGGTCCCTCCTGACAATATGTCCAAAGTATGAGAGACGAAGCTTGGCCATCCTGGCCTCTAAGGAGCACTCTAGTTGCACTTCTTCCAACACTGATCTGTTTGTTCTTTTTGCAGCCCGTGGCACTTTCAGTATTCTCCTCCAACACCAAACTCAAAAGCATCAAATCTTCTACGATCTTCCTTATTCACTGTCCAGCTTTCACATGCATATGAGATTATTGAAAATACCATGGCTTGGGTCAGGCGCACCTTAGTGTTCTTCATACTTTATGTTTAATAAAAAGCAGTAATGCATGGCTATCTTTACAAATGTCTTTTCTCCCCTGTTATTTTGCTGTTGAGAATATACACAGCAAAACACACATCAATTCTGTTTCTACATGTACAATTTAATGACGCTGGTTACATTGAATTGGACAGCCTTTGTCACCAACCTTTTCTGAGTCCTCCCTTACTAACATAAACTCAGTGCCCCCAATCTAATCTTTCAATTTCCTGTTGTCAGTTTGATCCCATATACATAGTTCTTAAAAGTGCCTAACAATCAAGGGAGAACTTTTTTTTGTTTCCCCACTAGTTAAGCTAAGCTATTGTTCATCTTTAAGGTGACGCATTAGGAGACAGATTTGGCGTTAAGGCTATCTATCTCAGGGCAGTGGTTCCAGTAATTGATCCATGTTCCATGGCTCCAAAGTCTCGAGGCCTAGAAAATGAGAAATCCTGTTCTGTATTTTCTGCTTTTTAATCAGTCTGTGGGATCTTTGATCAATACATTCAGTAATGGTAGCCATCCGGTTCTTCCAGTTTCAAATAAGCCACACATCCCATACTCTCCCCTATTTACCCTCCTTCCTCTGTTCCTATGGAGACCAACTGTGGCTGAGATGGCCACTTGCAAGCTTTTAAGACCCTTGCTGTTGGTGGTGGTGCCATCGAGTCGGTTCCAATGCATAGTGACCCTGTATAGGGTTTCCAAGAAGCAGCTAGTGGATTTGAACTATAGACCTTGTGGTTCGCAGTTCAGTGGTGATCCTGCAGTGCCATACCAGGAGTCCTTTATGACCCTTTGTCCTATGCAATTAACTAAGGAGGTAGAACCGAAGCAATAAAAATGTTGGCAATAAACAATTAACTGGGATGTTCCATGAAACCATGGTCTAGTCCTAAAAACCAAATCCCATGAGGTTTTTGGTTGGACATACACAGCCTCAGCAGATAGTTGTTACTTTTTGTTGTCATTATAAAGATATTACAACTTTCACTAACTCAGCTTCTTATAAGGAGCCCTGGTAGTGCAGTGGGTTACATGTTGGGCCAACTGCATGGTCAGCAGTTTGAGTCCACCAAATGCTTTGCGGGGAAAAGATAAGGATTTCTGTTCCTGTAAAGATTTATAGTCTTGGAAACCATATATAGGGCTGTTAGGAGTCAGAACCAACTTTATGGCACTACCATCACCACCACAACTTAGCAACAACAAATAATTAGCTCTGCAACACTATCCTTAATGCAGTTTTTCTAGCAGAGTAAACCTCAATCCCCTCTTCTGCCTCCCTCCCACCCCAGGTAACCACTAATAAACTTAGGCCTCTATACATTTGTCTTTTCCTGTCTTCTTATATAAATGAGGCTGTACATTTGTCCTTTTGTGAATGTCTTATTTTGCTCACCCTAGAGTCCTGGTGTAAGGAACTCTGGTAGCGTAGTTACGAATCGGTGTACTTGACTACTAGTGTGTACTTGACTACTAACCCAAAGGTCATCGGTTCAAAACCTCAAGGTCAGTAGTTTGAAACTACCAGCAGCTCCGCGGGACAAAGATGAGGCATTCTGCTCCCATAAAGATTTACAGCCTTGGAAACCCTGTACAGGGTTGGTATAAGTCGGCACCAACTCCACAGCACACAGCCACCACCACCAGAGTCCTGGTGTGGTGCTGTAGGATAAGCACTGGACTGCTAACCACAAAGACAGCAGTTCTAACCCACCAGTCAGTCCTTGGAAACCGTGTATAGGGTTGCTATGACTTGGAATTGACTAGATGGCACATATATCTTTAAGCAGTGCTGGTGTGGAACTGTGGGATAAGCACTGGACCTCAAGATCAGTGGTTCAAACCCACCAGCCATTTCATGGAAACCTACATAACAACGTGTTTAAAAGAAGTTCTGGTGTCACTATAGGATAAGCACTAGACTTGTAACCACAAAGTTGGAAGTTCAAACCCACCTGTTGCTCCTGTACAGATTTATAGCCTTGGAAATGCTACATCGGGTCACTGAGTCAGAATCCACTCAGTAGCAGGTGCTTAATGTCTGTAAGTTCCATCCATACCGTAGCAGCATCAAGACTTCATTTCACCTATTGCTGAGTAGTACCCATGTATCATTTCTGTTTATCCATTCATCTGTTGATGGGCATTTAGATTACCACCACTTTTAGGCTATGATGAATAATGCGGCAAGGAACACTGGTGTACAAGTCTCTATTTAAGACACTCCTTTCGTCTTTTGGGCATATAACTAAGGGTGGAATTGCTGGCTGTGTATGATTAGCACCAGACTGTGAACCACAAGGTCAGTAGTTTGAGCTCACAAGCCACTCTGCAGAGAGATGAGGCTTTCTACTCCCGAAAACATGCAATGCTTTGGAAACCCTATATAGGGTTGCTAGTAAGTCAGAACCAACTCAACAGCACTTAACATAGTAATTCTATTTTTAGTGTTTTACGGAACTGCCATACTGTCTTCTACAATGGTTGTACCATTTCGCATTCCCAACAACAATGGGTAAGGAGTATATAGTTACCCCACTTCTTTATCATTATGTTATTTTCTGTTGTTGTTTTTAAAGTCACCCTAGTGGAAGTGAAATGGTGTCTGTGATTTTATTTTGCATTTCATGGCTAATGATGCTGAACGTATCTGTTCATGTTTGGAGGCCATCTGAATGTTCTCTTTGGTGAAATGTCTATTCAAGCCCTTAGCCCATTTTAGGATTGGGTTGTCATTGTGTTAGGATTCGGTTGTCATTGTGTTGTTGCATATGTTTTGGTTATTATGCTGCCAGACATTTGGTTTCCAAAGATATTCTCCCAGGTGGTAGCTTACCTTTTCACTTTTTGGGTAAAGTGTTTTTATTTAACTTTTTATTGTGAATTAAGCCAAGGTTTGCAGACAAGACCATAAGCCTTACACTCAACAAATTATACTTTGTTTCATTTCAGTGATAGTCTTTTAGTGAACAAAAATTTTACTTTTTTTTTTTTTAATCTTGCTGTTTATGCTTTTGTTATTATGTATTTCATTGTTGAAAGTTAGGCCTGACAGTGTTGCCCCTGCTTTTTCATTAAGAATTTTTTGGTTTTAGTCTGTAACACTTAGGTCTTTAATCCATTTTTAGATTTGTTTTTGTGAAGGTGTGAGGCATGAACCCTATTTCGTTGTTATCCATGGAAATGGAAATCCAATTTCCCCAGCAATAATTATTTATTGCAGAGACTCTTCCATCCCATTGAAAGGACTTAGTTAGAACTTTTGCCAAATATCAGTTGGTGATGTGTGTGGGTTTGACTCTCAGTTCTATTCCATTGGTTTATATGTGTGTTATTTTATCAGAAACAGACTGATTACTGTAGCTGTACAGTGTGTCTTAGAGTTGGATGAGTGTGAATCCTTCTACACTCAACATTAACAGTTTAACTATTTAGGGCATCTTGCCGTTCCCTATAAAGATGACGATTCGTTTTTCCTTCTTCTGTAAAGACTGCTGCATTAAATTGATAGGAATTGCATTAAATCTATAGATTCCTTTGGGTCGTACTGACATATTAACAATAGTGAGTCTTCCAAGTCATGAACATGGAACGTCTTTCCATTTATTTAAATCTTCTTTCATCTTTCAGCAATGTTCACATACCTGGTTAAATGTACTCCTAGCTATTTTAATCTCTTAGATGCTATTTATTGTCAATGGACTTCTTTCCCCAACTTCCCTTTCACATTTTTGTTGATTTGACCCAGTAACCTGCAATTTTGCTAAAACTGCAAACACGTTTTAGTCACAGTTCCACAAGGGGCTTCATATACTAATATTTTTCCACAGCAGAAATACTCACCAGAGTTGGAGTCCTGACCCTTCCATTTAACATTTGACTTGGAGGGTCCCTGGATGACTACTAACCCAAAGGTCATCGGTTCAAATCTACACCAAGGATGTTGCTCGTCGACTTTCTACTATGCACATAGCAGTTCTACCGGATTTACACAGCCCAAAGATCGAAAACCCAAAGTAGCTACAGTTATGCCAAGTCTATCATGGGGAGATGCTATTTTCTCAACCCTCCGCCAGCTTCCCTGGCCGAAGGCAACATCGTACCTCACAAAGTACACCTCGAAAAGCGAGCTTCGCCGGGTTTCCTCAGGTGCAAGCGGCAAAGCGGCGGCCATTTCACACACCCGGTGGAAGGCGAGCGGCCTCGCAGAGCCTGCTGGGAGCACGCGGCACCAGCAGCCAGCCAACCTCGCTTCTACTGCGCCGCTTTGTTGCGCGAGGCGAGGGTCTGACGTCACTTCCTCTGAGACTCCCACGAGCCCGCCCACAGACCCGCCCTCAACGCGCCGGTAACCCAGGGCGACGGCCCTGCTGGCTGCTGAGTGTTTTCCTAGACAGCAGGCCGGGAGTAACTGCCCCGCACTTTCCATCCCGCCAGGTCCTCCATGAGGGTGTGAGCGGCTGGCCGCTTCCCCGCCCGGGGGATAGCCTTAGGCCCCCAACAGGCAGCAGAGCAAGAGCAGTTTGAAGGAAGTGGCCTTCTAAGGGACGGAAAGACCCGGGAAAGGTAATGCGACCCTCAGAGGAGTGTACGGAAGTGGGCGGGTCCTGGGAGCAGTGGGGCGGGGCTCTGTGGGGTGGGACCTTTGCAAGAAGAGGAGGAGCTTGGTCAATCTTGATGTAATGTGTTACTGAAGGGATTAGCTGTTGAGAGAAGGAAAGGCATCTACGTGGACAGGTAGGATAGGAAGACAGTGGAAGGAGGAGTAGCTGATGGTAGTTAAAAACTGAGTCTGTGGGTAAGGGAAGGAGACAGGTGAGGAGGGCGGGGCTTTGGGAGAGACAGGTGGACTTTATGCAGACATAAACTGTGAATCCTGGTGTGGTGCTGCAGAGTAATGCACCGGACCCTGAGATCAATTTGAACTGCAAGCTGAGTAGTTCAAACCCACCAACCGCTCGTAGGAAACCCTACACAGGGTCACAATGAATAGGAACCTACTCGACAGCACTTAACAGCAAAACTGTTTGAGAATTGGGAAGACAGTTGTCGCTTTATCATCTTATCCCCACAATCGGAGATCGCTTCTTGAATCAATGAATGTGAGTTGAGCAAAGAGTAGACTAACAGCGTGAGATTAGACTATGACAGGTGATCTGATGAGGAAGGATACTAAGGGTACCGCTGCCTGAAACTTTCTATGAATATTTAATCAAGGCCACTGTGTCCTGTGAATGCAAGTAAGCATAAGGCAAATATCACTAAGACGAGGAGAGAATCTTGAATATATATTCTTATAATCTTGAATATGTGAACAAAATCATGCAAATTGAGTGGCTGTTGTTAAGTGCCATCAAGTCTGGTCTGACTCATAACAACCCTGTACAGGGTTTCTGAAGAGTGGCTGGTGAGTTTGAACCACCAACCTTGCGATTCAAACCGACCTTTAGGTCCGTGCTTATCCTACAACACCACACCAGTACTCTTAAGTTGAATGTTGTTGTTATGTGCCGTGGAGTCGATTCCGACTCATAGCGACCCTGTACAGGGTTTCTGAGGCTGTATGTAAATGTTTATGGAAGTAGAAAGCCTCATCTTTGTCCTGCGGAACAGTTGGTAGTTTTGAACTGCTGACTGTGAAATTAGCACCCCGATTCATAACCACTATGCTACCAGAGCTCCTCCAAGTTGAACTGTCAAGCCTAATTTCATAGTTTTGGAACATCTCACCACGGGATGAACCTTTGTCGCAAAGTTAAGCAGATCGACCAAGTTGAATGGTCCATGCACTTTAAGGCAGAGATTCAGCCCTTGAGGTGTTGAGTTTACAAAACTGTAAATTAGGCTTGTGTTCCAGCAGCATTTTCCTTGTAGAAACGATGTCACCTGTGATGAAGATATTCTGGCAGGTCTTTGAGACCTACTTAACCAGATCTATAATCTGAAGTTAAGGAATTTAACTTCTGCCAGGCCAACAGTGTCTCTGTGTATTCTATTCAACACATTTTGCTGGTGACCAGCAGGAACAAACATTCAGAATTCCAAGTGAGGGTGCCAGAAACCCATCTCCTACTGGCTGCAACACTGGCAATAGATTCAATGTTCCTGTAAATCTGTAACTTCTAGGAAGTTGGGAGCTCGGCAGGGGAGGCAGTGGGGAGTCAGGGAGGAATTGAAGTGCTTTCGTTTCGAGGATGAGAGCCTGCTTTTGACATGAGCAAAGAGCGCTGCGGGTGCTGTAGGATAAGAACTGGACTGCTAACCACAAGGTCAGCAGTTCAAACCCACTAGCCACTCCAAGGGAGAAAAATGAGGCTTTTTACCCCTGTAAGATTTACAGCCTCTGAAATCCTATACAGAGTCAGCCGGAGTCCTGGTGTGGTGCTGTAGGCTAAGCACTGGACTCCAAGGTCAGGAGGTTCAAACTCACCAACCATTCATTAGAAACCCTGTAGAATCACTGAGTTGGCACCGGCATGACAGTACTTACCAACTAGTCAAGATTGGATCGATGGCAGTAGGTTTGGTTTGATTGGGGTTTTGATGTGAACATCCTGAGCCTCAAACCTCTCTGTGCCCCCGTTCTCCTATTCTGGAATTAGGAATGTATCAACCAGGTGTTGAATTCTAGGGTAAGGCTAATATGTTGTCTATTGCTGTAACTCCACAACTCCCCTTTCTCCAGCTCATCGTAACTACCAGTTAAGTTTTCTCTGTACATGTTCCTCATCTGAGTGTTTCATGTAAGTGAGGTCGTACAGTATTTGTTATCCTCTTGTGTCTGATTTACTTCACTGAGCATATTGTTTTTCCAGGTTCATTCATGTTTGAACATGTTCGGACTTCATTTTTCTTTTTTATGGCAAAATACTATCCCTTTTTGTGTATTCATCTGTTGATGGATGCTTGTTTCCTCCCACACCTTAAGGGAGGTTTCAACAAGCAATTGTGTGTTCTTAAGATAATGAAGCATTTGGAATTCTTGCCTGGAGAAATGATAGCTGTCTTCAGGGATTTTCAGGACTTGTGGGAAGAACAGCAGATCTGAGGAGCAAAATTTGTGGGGTAGCACATGTCTGTATTACAGAATATTATAATTCTAATAGGTGCCAATGGAAGCGGGGGAGGATGCTTGTAAAGTAATGAGCTCTCAGTCATTGTTAATGTTTGAGCAGAACCTGAATTGCTGTCTGTAGTAGTTTTCTGTTGTTGTTTTAAGTCACTGACTTAAAACAAGATCCATTTACTAGTTTGCAGTTCTATAGATCACAAATCTAGCACAGCATGGCTTGGTTTTCTGTACAGATCTCACCAGGGTGAAACTAAGGGGTCAGCCAGCTTAGATGGTCTGGGGAAAATCCACCTCCACACTCTTTCAGATTGTTGATCAAAATCAAGTTTTTTGCACTTGTAGTACTGATGCCCCCTTTCCCTTGCTGGCTTAGCTTTATTATTTTTTCACGTGAATTTTATACAACACATCCACGAAAGCAGAACAGAAAACGTGTTTATGTTAGTTACTCAGTTGTGATATCAGTGCTCTTCTGCAGTTGTCCAGTGGAGGCTTAATGGAAGTCTTTGTTCATTTTAGGAGCAAGACACTCGGCACTCTGTAAGCTACAGATTGGTTAGGGTGTTTGTTAAAGCACCACGTAACAAACAGGCAATTTGTTGTCTCTGTACTGCTCATTTCATTAGCTGACTCCATGAATTATAGTAAGTGTCAGAGATCCAAACAGTCATTCTATTCTTTTTTTCTGAATTTCGAACTCATTCTTTTGAAGTTCAGTAAATTCAATGGGAAGCTTTAGTTATTTATGGAGTTTGCCTGAATCACCTTTGTAAACTCTGTGATTTGACTTTGTTTACCTCTGTTGCACATATTGTTCTTTTTCAGTATGTCCTTGTTCAAGAGCTTTACTCCAACTGAACATGATAAAAACCATTTCATCCGTTCTTTGATATATTGATTTCACCTTGCTCAGGGTCAAGCGTTCACAGTATGCTTCTCTTCACCATTTTCTTATATTCCATTTCTTGTCATTCTCAAGTCATACTGGTTTATTCTGGATATTTTCAGCCTTCCATAAAAGTAGAGAGAATGGTAGCATAAACTTCCATGTCCACATGCGTATTTACAGCAAACACAATTTATGGCCACTTTTATTTCATCACTGCCTCCATAATTAGTCCCTCTGTGGATGGCATCCTTTTTGTTGGATGGTATCATTTTGAAGCAAGTCCTAATGGCTTATCTTTAATGGTTAATGCATTTTACGATTTCAGAGACTGATCATTTTCTTTCTGTTCCTGTTTGTAAATGCTACTAGAAGAAATATGTTTTCTGGATTATAGTGAATTTCCACTGACTGTTTTTTTTAGACTTTTTTTTACCTTCTTTATTTTGCTTCCACACTGCCCAGGTTTTTTGTTTGTTTGTTTGTTTGTTTTTTGTTTTGTGTGTGTGTGCAAGGCTTTGAATCAGTTCAAATACGGTTCAGAAATAGCCAACATAAATAAGGATCAAGTACAATTCTATATGTATGTTGATCAAGTAATCTAAGAAGCAGAATTATATGAAGAAGAATGTGGTATCAAGATTGGAGTCATTAACAACTTTTGATATGCAGATGACACACAACCTGCTTGCTGGAAGCAAAGAGGACTTAAAACACTGATAAAGACCAGAGACTTTGTAAGAATGGACTGCACCTTAATGTAAAGAAAACAAAATCCTCATCACTGAAGCAATCAATACTTAACATGAGAAATGGAGAAAAGATTGAAGTTGTCAAAGACTTCATTTTGCTTGGATCTACGATCACTCATGGATGTATTGCATTAGGTAGATATGCTGCAAAAGACCTCTTTAAAGTATTCAAGAGCAAAGATGTCAGTTTGAAGACTAAGGTGCACGTTGGTAAAGCTGTGGTATTGTTAATCGCCTCATATGCATGTGAAAGTTGGACAGTGAATAAGGAAGACTGTATACGAATTGATGCATTTGAATTCTGGTATTGGAGAAGAATATTGAGTACCACGGACTGCCAGAAGAACAAACAAATCTGTGTTGGAAGAAGTACAGCCAAGATGCTCCTTGTATGCGAGGATGGGGAGACTTCATCTTTTGTTTTTTGGACATGTCAGGAGGGATTAGTCCCTTGAGACGAATATCATGCTTGGTAAAGTGGAAGGTCAGCAGAAAAGAGGAAGATCTTCAAAAAGATAGATTGACACAGTGGCAACAAGATTGGGCTCAAGTACAACAATTGTGATCATGGCTCAAAACTCCAGGCAATGATTTTTTTTTTTTTTTTTAATTTTTATTGTGAACTGAGTGATAGTTTACATGGAAGAACATCTGTTTTACACTCATCATTTCATTGCAATGATAACAATCTCCTCCATGGATCATCATTCAACAGTATTTGCTCTGTTCCCTCTGTTTTTGTTTTTTTTGGGGGGATGTACATAACAACCAAAGGGCACATTCTGCAAGCCTGCCTCCTGGCCACCAGCACCCAGTCCCTCTCTTTCCATGAGTCCCGAGTCCTCAGCTGCTCCCTCTCTCCGTGTCATCATGTCTGCCTCCAACTCTGGTGGTGTTGCTTCTCTAGATAGGGTCCCACATTCTGCTTGTGCTCTTCTCCCATGATGGTTCTAGGGTCTTCTGTTCCTTTTTTCACATTATAATTGTTTTGAACATAGACTGATGTCCCAGATCCTCTTCTAGGCAGTGTTTTGTTCTGTTGTACTTAGGATGTCTGTGAGGGGTAATTGACTCAATGGCACCTAACAAAAACAACAGAAACATCCCTGTGTAAGCATGTGTTCTGGGGTCTTGTCAACAATTTCTTCTTTGTACATTTTGGTTCTAGTCGCTTCAGTAGGTCACGTAATGTTGTTGTTAAATGCTGTCGAGTGGGTTCCAACCCATAATGATAAGTGCTTTAAATCGGTTCCCACTCACAGCAACCCAGTACAGGGTTTCTGAGGCTTTACGTGTTTGCGGGAAGAGAAAGCCTCCTCTTTATTTAATGCCTTCTCTGTACTGCATCTCTGTACTTTCCTATTGTGTCCTTCAAATCCAATTTCTAGTTGCTTTTTTTTTTTTTTAGAGAGGTGACCCAATGGAATACGGAAATCATCGGGCAATCTTTTTGATATCCCATGGGAGCAAAGTTTTTTGTTGTTTTTTTTTAAATTTTTTTGTGAATTATGTGATCGTTTACATGGGAGAACATTAGTTTTACATTCATCCTATCGTATATCATTTCATTGCCATGGTTACAATCCTCTCCATGCATCATCAACCAACCAAAGGATATACCCTACAAGCCTGCCCCCAAGTCGTCAGCACACAGCCCCTCTCCCTCTCTGTGTCTAAAGTCCCCAAATGCTCCATCTCTCCATGTCATCGACTCTGCCTCCATCTCAGGAATCACTGCTTCTCTGTTTAGGGTCCTGCTCCCTGCTCTTCTCCTTTGATGATCCCAGGAACCTCTGCTCCTAGACTAAAAAGTTAAATCACTCCCCTCCTTGCTACAAAATGTCTACCTTTACATTTCCAACCCTCACAATCAGTTCTGGTAACAGTTATTCACTATT
>NW_006408555.1:8289837-8309573 GCF_000296735.1 Chrysochloris asiatica
TTAGTTTTTTATTGCAATTAGCTTGGTATATTTTTTTCCCTCCTTTGACTTTTAATCTGTTTTTGTCTGTGTGTGAGATGTGTCTCTTACAGACAGCATATTGAAGGATCTTGTTTTCTTATCCATTCTGCCACTCTCCGTCTATCAACAGGTGCATTTAAAATCCATTTACATTCAATGTAATTGTCGATGTTGTTGTTGTTATGTGCTATGGAGTCAGTTCTGACTCATAGCGACCCTGTCCAGGATTTCTAAGGCTGTAAATCTTTAAGGGAGCAGAAAGCCTTATCTTTCTCCCACGGAAGAGCTGGTAGTTTCGAACTGCTGACCCTGTGGTTTGCAGCCTGATTCATAACCACTACGCTACCAGAGCTCCTTGTAATTGTCAATAGATATGGATTAATTGCTGCTATTATGTTTGTTGAGTTCATGCTTTTTGTGTTCTTTTTTGTGAGTTTCCTCATAGTTTTAATGTTTCCATGTTCTTGGATTTTCATTTTCTTTGCATGTTGTGAAGTCTTAATTTTCTTAGAGTTTGCTTGATAGTCCATTAACTTTTCTCTTCATTTAGTGCACTGTATTTTATCTTGTAATATACCTGACTTTCTCACCATCTGAATCTCTGTTCTTATGTGTTTACTTTCTTTAACATTGTCATTGTTTTGATCATTGACTGACCTCCCAGATTCTCTGAGTTTGTTCTTAGAGTTTTGTTATTTTCTTGACCCTTCATTCTGTTGATTTAATTCTGGGAGGTGCTGCCATGTATGTCAGTCTCTGGTTGTTGTCTGTTGTTGGTTCTCAGTCCACAGAACTCCCTTTAGGATGTTTTGTAGCACAGGGTTGGCTTTGACAAAGTCCTTTAACTTCTGTTTATCTTGGAATATTTTGATTACACTGTTGTATTTGATTGATATCTTTGCTGGATAAAGGATTCTTGGTTGGCAATTTTTTTCTTTCAGGGTTTTATGCATATCTCCTTGCTTTTATATATATGCCTTCTTGCTTGCATGGTTTCTGCTGAGCAATCTAAGCTTAATCTGACTTGCTTTCCTTTGTTTGTTACACTTCTGTTTTCCCTAGCTACTTTCAGGAGTATCTCCTTATCTTTGATTTTGGAGAGCTTGATTATGATATGTCTCGGTGATTTTCTTTTGGGTTCTATACTTCCTGGGGTTTGTTGATCTTCTTGAATGTTTATCTTTTCACTTTTCATGATGTTAGAGAAGTTTTCTTCCAGCAGTTCTTCAACTATTTCCTCGGTGGACTTGTGTGATTCTTCTTGTTCAGGAATGCCAGTAATTCTTAAGTTATTCTTCTTCATGTTGTCTAACATGAATCTTAGACCTTCTTCAGATTTTTTAATCCTTTTTTCTGTTTGCTCTTCTATCTTAGTGTTATTGAGAGATTTCTCTCCCAGCTTACTGATTCTGGCTTCCATCTCTTCAATTCTACTCATTTGCCCTTTCAGAGTATTATTGTCTGTTTCTGATACTCTATTATTGATCATTTGGACCTCTTTCTGTAGGTTTTGAATTGTTTCCAATGCTGTATCTATCTTATGTGATTGTTCCTGTAGTGCTTTCCCAACTTCTTCCTTATTTCCTCAACTCCATTTTAAAGTGTTTTAAAACATTTTGTAATCATTTTTCTGAATTCCTTCTGAGGCATTTTCAAGGCTGCCCTCCTTCCAGAATGGAGTCCATGTCTATCTCTAAGTTATTTATCTCAGACATTTTTATCTTGTTTCTGGATATGTGCTTATATGGTCATCTGCTTTTGCTTCTTGGACATGTTTAGTATTTATCTGTGGCCTTAATACATAATTATGTGTTTTGGTATTTTTTATGCTTTCTGATTGCTTCCAGGTAGATGTGATCAGGATGTGGGCTTCCCTTTTCACTCTTCTTATTGCTTAACTCAGAGTAACTTTCACAGCTGTTGTCTGTCTCCGTGGTATATGGCAGTTGGTATTGCTTCTTGCCTGGATTTTGGTGTTTTATAGAGTGTGATTATAGCTTGACTAAGTGGCAACAGTTGCTGAGTCTTCTTGGGTAATATAGGGAAAGAAAGAATCCCTCAAAGGTAGAAGGGGGAGCATAAAACCACAACAAGAACAAAACAGTAAAAAAAACAACAACCGCAGAACAAAACTAGACTGAATACTACAGTCTATAATCACAGAAAAGGGAGAAGAGAAAAAAAAAATTTTTTTTTTTTAAATGTTTGTAGCCTATTATGAATAAGGAGCTCTGGTAACATAGTGGTTACAAATCGAGCTGTGAACCTCAGGGTCAGCAATTCGAAACTACCAGCTGTTCCATGGGAGAAAGATGAGGCGTTCTGCTCCCGTAAAGATTTACAGCCTCAGAAACCCTGTACAGGGTTGCTATGAGTCAGAATCGACTCCACGGCACTTAACAACAACAATATGAGTATTCTTTAATGTCCTCTCTTCAGCTTCTTGCTTTCAAAGCTGCCTGAGAGAGAGATTTTAAGATGCCACTGTTGGTTGTTATGCTATACCTCAGGCTTTAATTTCATTTTCTGCCTGTTTTGTTTTTAAACTCTATTTCCCTGTCTACAACCTTGTCCTGGCCTTTCCCGTGTTTTCTAGTTGCTTTTACAAATGCAGTTCCATTGGCAGCCTGTTTATTGCGATCTGTGTGCTTTCTTGATGTGATTTTCTTGGAAAACAGTAGTGTGGACTTTAATGCGTACTTTGTATAAATGATTTTCAATTCTATTCAGATTACAAAACTCACTGGGTGTAACTTAACTTAAACTCTTGTTAATTAGGCATAGTGTTACTACCAGAACATTTGAGTATTGCGTATGTACAAATTTCCACATTCCAGCATAAAAGTAAAACTGCATGCAATTACTCAGAATTACATGTGCACCGGTTTTGTTGATCTTTGTGTGATATGCATCTCTACTTGTCACCTGAGACGTACGCTGAAAGACAAGAATGGGCACTAAAACTTTAAGGTGTGTTTATAGGAGGAAATTTTTAAATTAAGCCTGGCACTCACGAGAATGCACTGGACCGAAAGATCAATTTGAACCACAAGGTCGGCGGTTCAAACTCAAACAGCTACTCCTCAGAAACCCTATATAGGGTCACTATGAGTTGGAACAGATTCAACAGCACTTAACAACAAGAAGCCAGTAATAGGATTTTTTTTTTTTTCTTTTTAGGAAAAGAACATCAATAATTCTATTTTAGTAGCCCAGCTTAAAGAAGACCGGTGGTCTAAACAAGCCCGTAGAGATCTGGTGTGCAGTATTGACCATTTGACTAGTAATACAGTTCTTAGTAAGGAGCTCTGGTAGTGTAGTGGTTCCAAGTCGGGCTGCTAAACTCAAAGTCAGCTAGTTTGAAACTACCAGTGGTTCCACAGGAGAAAGATGAGGCTTTCTGCTCCCGTAAAGATTTACAGCCTCGGAAGCAGTATAGAGACAAAATAGTACCTGAACTAGTGCGGGGGTAGGAAGGAGGAAAGCCAGCCTTGCATATTCTGCCCTTTTAGGAACTATCCATACAGGATCAAAGTGATAGCAGCAACATGGAGATTAGAAAGGAACCTTCAACTGTGCACCTGTCAGAGAGGAACAACTTAGGAAGGGAGGGTAAGAGTGCGTGCCCAACGAAGGTCAGCACTGTCACTGAATTGTGCATGGAGAGATGGTTGAATTGGAGAAAGCAAAACAAAACCCGAGACCCAGGCTGCGCCTTTGTTATGCACCATCAAGTTGGTGCCAACGCATAGCAACCCTGTATAGTGTTTCCTAGGCTGCACATCTTTATGGGAGCAGAAAGCCTCATTGTTCTCCTGTAAATCCTGATGGATTTGAGCTGCCAACCCTGCAGCCCAGCACATAACCCACTAGGCCACCAGTGCTGTGCCCTATACAGAATCTCTTTATAGGTCAGGGTCCAAGCAATGTATTTTTAATAAAGTTCCCCTGTGGATTCCAAGGTGCAGCCAAGTTTGAGAGCCAGGAAAGTTGGGCACTTCACCATGTAAAATGGGCTCTTGGTGAGTCTCAGTCAGTGGAGGTAGTTGAAATGGAAGTTAATTCAAGCAGAGCATTTTTCTTATTGATTGGAACATCCTCACTGTACCTAGTCTGTCGTTGTTAAGTGCCGTCAAGTTGGTTTTGACTCATCATGACCCTGTGTAGGGTTTCTGAAGCCTAGCTGGTGAGTTTGAATTGCGGTAATCTCATGGTGCTGTAGCTAATGAATCAGACTGCAAAGTTGTTTGAACGGCAAGCTCGGTGGTTCAAGCTCATCAGGTACTCCTTGGAAACCCTATACAGGGTCGCAATGGGTCAGAATCGACTCGACGGCACTTAACAACAACAAATCTCTCATAACAGTACCTACTTCTTTGCTATCTAAATTTCAAGCTCAGGCAGATTTGAACTGCTTACCTTGTTTACAGTCCAATGCTTACTGTACAGCGCCACACCAGAAGTCCTTTTAGCTGCATACTTGTTAATATATTGGAGTTCTATGGGACAAATGCGTTTGTAATTCAGAGACAGTGTGCTGTTTTGGCTTGGGCAAAATCTGAAGTTGTCTTTGCTGCCTCAGAGTGGCCCCGGTTTATGGTGACCCTCACACAATGAAACACCTTGCTACCCAACCTTGGGCCACTTCCCAGTGAGAGGTGAATTGGACCACATTGGTCTGTAGGGTTTTCGTTGTCTTTTTTGGGGAAGGAGATAGTCCTAGGCCTTTCTTTTGAGTCTGGAAGCTCCAATGAAACCAGTTTAGTATCTTAGCAGCACACAGGTTGTTCATCAAGTGCACTGACTGGGAATTGAACTGGGACCTCCAGTTCAGCTGTCATTGAACCACAACTGCCTCTTAAAGTCTGAAGTGAAATTTCAAAATATCAAAGAGTTAGACCAGTGTGCACGCTGTCTGGTCCTGAATTGTGCTTGTAAGCAAAGCAGAGCTTCCCATTTTCCATCACTTGTATTATCTTTTTTGCCTTTCAGATTTTATTCATTGCCTTTGGTGTTTGAAGATGTTTGAACCTTCCTTAGGTAAATGGGACTTTTTCTTCATTACCATCAAAATGCCACTTTAAGACTGTTCTAAAAGCCAAGATGGTAATTAAGCAGCTAAGAAGTACTGATGTTTGCCCCAGCAGAAAATGAAAGCAGTGAGTTTCCTGCAGGGGCCACTTTTCATTGACAGAAAGCAAACTCTGCACCCAAGTGGCCATCAGCTGCTGTCTCATCCTGAGCCAGGAATCCCAAAGGAAGGACACTAGCCAGGCAGCACTAAATGGGGGACCCTTGGGACTTGAGCTTGAGAATGAATCTCCCCACCTAGGGCTTCCCCAGCAGGAGTCCCTGTCTGTGCCTTTTTTTGTAGAGTAAACAGACCCAGAGACATAAGTAACTTGCCCAAGGTTACACAGCAAGTAAATAGAGGAGACAGGATTGGAACCCTGGCTGTTTGGCACCCGAGTCTGTTCTCCTGAAAAACGATGCTATCCTGGTAGCATAGTGGTTACGAGTCGGGCTGTGAACCTTAAGGTCAGCGGTTCGAAACTACCAGTCGCTCCGTGGGAGAAAAATTAGGCTTTCTACTCCCGTAAGGATTTACACCCTCGGAAACCCTGTACAGGGTCACTATGGGTCGGAACCGACTCAAAGGCACTTAACAACAATGGAGCTCTGATAGCGTAGCAGTTACGAATCGGGCCGCTACTGTCAAGGTCGGCAGTTCGAAACTACCAGCGGTTCCGCGGGAGAAAGATGAGGCTTTCTGCTCCCATAAAGATTTGCAGCCTTGGAAACCCTGTGCAGGGTCACTATGAGTCGGAACCGACTCCACGGTACTTAACAACAACAACAATCCTGAGAGGGGTTATGAGTGTCCTGGTCCTTGGCCTGGGTTTCCAAAACCAAGCCCACATTATGTAACAGCCCTTCCCCCCCCAACATCCAGAGTATATAGTTATCTGTCAGAAGGTTGGTCCAATAGGAGCTTCGCCTCCTTTGCTGGAAGCTTTTTGCATTTTCGACCTCAACCTCAGACTGCTGGTTTTAAGTGCCATTCAGTCAGTTCTTAGCAACCCTGTGTAGGGTTTCCAACGGGTGGCTGGTGAGTTTGAACACTAACCTTATGATTCAAACTGACCTTTTGGCCGAGTGCTTATCCCATAGTGCCATACCAGGACTCCTGATAATTCAGAAATGATCCCAGACAGCCCAGAAATGACGTCAAGCTGCTCCTAGTCCTGGCATGGTGCTGACTGAATTTCTAAACACAAGGTTCTCCTAGGAAAGCCTATACAGCATGGCTGTGAGTCAGAACTGACTTGATGGCACTTCACGGCAACAGGCCTATACAGGGAGCGCGGTGGCTCAGTAGGATAAATGCTGAGGTGACTTGAGTCCAGCAGCCGCTCCTGAGGAGAAAGATGAGGCTTTCTGCTCCCGTAAAGTTTTACAACCTTGGAAATCCTATACAGGGTCACTTTGAGTTAGAACCAGCTTGACAGCGCTTAACAACAACAAGGCCTGTGCATTACTTTGTGATGAGCAGAACCAAGAGAGTGCCATTATCTTTCGGTCTCCAGAAAGTTCATTTTGATTGGGCCAGCTTAAGTTACAAGCCTACTTGTGAATCAGTATTTTTTTTTTTAAATGAATACAAAATGCACATAGCATGAAATATACCATTTTAAGGTATACATGCCAGTGTTTTTAAAGTCATATTTACTGTGTTATGAAAATCATCACCCCCGAAAGAAATCCTGTACCTCCCAATTCCGCCCTCCACCTGCTTTCAGTCACTGATCTACTGTCTGTCTCTGTGGATCTGCCTGGTATGGGCACTTTCTTACAAGTGGTATCATTCATCATTCAGTATGTGGCCTTTTGTAATGATCGCTCCCCCCCACACACACACACACACACCAGCTTGGGTTTTTCAGGGTCCGTCCATGTTGGAACATACTTCAGTACCTCCCTGCTTTTTATTGCCTGATACTGTTCTTTTGTACAGAAGTCGTTGTTGTTGTTGTTGTAAAGTGCCATCAAGTCGATTCCAACCATAGAACCCTGTAAGGGTTTCCAAGGAGCAGCTGGTGAGGTTGAACTGCCAACCTTGCAGTTCAAACGGCTTTGCAGTCTGGCGCATTAACCCACAGCGCCATACCGGGACTCCTGTTGTACAGATAACCACATTTTATTCATTCCTTCATCAGCTGATGGGCATTTGGGTCCATCACATTTTGGCTATTGTGAATAATGCTGCTGTGAACATTCATGTAAAAGTTGTTGTAAGAACTTCTGTTTTCAGTTCTTTTGGAGACATGCCTAAGAATGGGATTGCTGGGTTAGATGGTCAGTTAATGTGTGAGCTTAAGAAACTGACAAGTTATTTTTCCAAGTGGCTGTGTATCATTTTACTTTCCCATTTAGCAGTGTATGAGGATCCCAACTTCTCTACATCCTCACTAACACTTGCTGTTTCCCTTTTGTGACCCAGTACTTATTTTGGGATGGGCACATTTTGGGAAGGAGCTCTGGTAGCATAGTGGTTACGAATCGGGCTGTGAACCTTAAGGTCAGCGGTTCGAAACTACCATCCGCTCCACAGGAGAAAGATGAGTCTTTCTGCTCCCGTAAAGATTTACACCCTCGGAAACCCTGTACAGGGTCGCTATGGGTCGGAACCGACTCGACGGCACTTAACAACAACAACAGCTTATTTTGGGATGGGCACATAGGGGTGATGGTGTGGGATGAGTGTACTTACTGATTTTACTTGGACCACGTGCTCCACCAGCTTCAGTCTATTCCTGAATGTGTCTTGGAGATATTTCACCTGAGTTAATAAATTGCTTTTTAAAAAATATTAATACTAAGAGCTAATCTCTGTGTTTTGAACTGTAGGCAGAAGATGTTAGACACTTTAATAATCAATTACAGTAATGGATCTGTGTCAGAAAAATGAAACTAATTTAGCAAAGAAGACTGAGAGTCAGAACACAGAAGAAGCGGAACTGAGCTCCCCTTGTCCAGATGAAAGAAGTGAAAGGAACCATGTTTGCTGTCTTCTGAATATCAGTGACATTACACTGGAAAAAGACAAAAACGCCAATGATTTTGTCATCAGAACTGGATGGGAAGAAGCAGTGAGTATCTCCTTGTGTTAAATCTCATGAGCATGGGTGTTTTGATGCAAACCTCTTGTCAAAAATAGTTACTGTCACTGAAACAAACAGTGAGATCTTTTTTTTTTACAAAACAAAAACTGTGTATTCATTTAAATGCCCAAAGGGCACATTTTGCAAGTTAGCCACCTGTTGAAAGGCACAAAGCCTTTCCCCACCCTTAGGCCTAGCGCCCTCAGCTGCTGTCTCTCGGTTTTCCATAGTTTCTGCCACTGTCTCTGTTGCCGCTGCTTTTTTGGATAGGATCTCACGTTCCACTCATGCTCTTCCCTCTTGACGGTTCTGGTATCCTCTATTCCTGAAATGAAACAGTAACTACTCCCCTCTTTTAGTTCCACATCTTCTACAATTACAATTGTGACAATCGCGATGAATCCTGATGACACTTATAATAACTGAATCATAAACTCCTGTCACCTTCATCCCCCACCCGCTTTCACTAGGCCCATCTAGACAAGAGGAAAATTAGTCAGTGGGGATCCTACCTTATCCCCTTCATCCTGAAACGAAGCACACTCAGGAAAGCCTGTAAGCCAGCTGCTTTGTGCCTTTATAGCCCCTATTTTTGATTGCCAATGTCTATCAACCCAGTGTACTGAGGAAACAAGCTTGGTCCTTGAAATGAAGAATCCTTTCATTTCATCCATAAACAAAGGTCCAGTCTATCAAATTGTAGCAGTTGACACTTGCCCACAGTATCACAGTTCTTTTTCTTCATCTAGTTGACTTCTGGTCAGTTGGCATTCAAGCTAGGTCAAATGGGTACAGTCTGCAAGTTTGAGAGTTCTCGCACGCCTCCCCACATTTCAGAACAGCTGGCTGCTTCACTCTCAGCTCTAGGCCCCAGTGGCTAGGTCAGTGTCCATGGGCTTGGGAGTTCACACATTTCCCTAAACTTCAGACCAGCCAGCCATTTCAACAATGAGATGGTCCAATCCTGGGAACAGAGGTGAAATACTGATGGTGAAGATGATAGCATAGCAGTTCCTCCCCCGGGGCACTTGGTATTTTACAAGTATGGTGCTCAGTGTTTCACATAAGTTAGTTCATTTAACCCCACAGTAGCTCTGTAAAGGGAACCCTGGTATGGCTCTGTAGGATAAGCACTGGACTGCTGACCACAAGGTTGGTGCTTCAAACCCACCGGCTGCTCTTCAGAAACCCTGTACAGGATTGATAAGCCTCAGAACTGACAACAGCAGCAACCCCTGTGAAATAGTCATGATTAGTAACCTCACTTTTTAGATGAGGAAGTTGGGGTACCCACGAGTGAAATAATGTGCCAGCGATCACAACCAGTTGAACTCCTGGTGTGGTACTGTAGGATCAGCACTGGGCTGCAAAATATAAGGTCAGCAGTTCAAACCCACTAGCTGCTCCTTGGAAACCCTATGCAGGGTTGCTGTGATTCGGAACTGACTCGACAGCACTTAACAGTAACAATCACAGCCAGTAAGTGGATGAAGCAGGGTTTGAATCTGGGTCTTCTGGGCCTCAGAACCTGAGCTCTTTAACCTCCGAGCTCAGAAAGGCCCGAGATTTCTATGCTAGTGGCTCTACTCAGAACCTTTATGAATATCCTTAAAATCGTCTTGGAGTCAGTGGTAGAATCCACATTCTAGAACTGAGGGGAATCTTGGTCTAGTCCAGTGGTTCCCAAGTGACATTTGGCAATGTCTGAAGCTATTTTTGGTTGTCACAGTGAAGGAGTTGCTCCTAGCATCTGATGAAAGAAAATTATGTGTGTTTGTGTGTGTGTGTGTGTGTGTGTGTGTGTGTGTGTATTAGATTGTATCCAAGGTGTCAGTGAGGCTTTTGGGGGAAAGAACCAGATTCAGATCCAGATCTGCCACTTACCAGTAGCTGAGGAGCACATTGGTTCTGAAGGATAAGCACAAGTTTGGCAGTTCATCAGCCATTCCATGGAAGAAACTTGAGGCTTTCTGTTCCCACAAGGATTCAGAGCCTCTGAAACCCTACTCAGAGTCTCTATGAGTTGGAACCGATTCCACAGCACTTAAGCACATTCTGGGGAGAGAGTTCATTTCCCTTAGTTTCTTCATCTGCAAGTTAGTTAGAGATGGACTGTACCTGCCCATGACGTGCAGTGAGAAGGACACAGTTTCTGATTTCCTGCCAACCACTCATTAGACTTTGTCAAATGTTTCTTGTTAACACTTAAGAATAATGAAAAGAAAAAAAAAAAAAGATCTGTGACGAGAAACTGAACATTTTAAATAAATACAGCATCTGCAAAGCCAGGACATGTATGAGGTGCCGAGGTGATTTGTGCACATGCAGAGACAGATGCTTTCTTGATTGAAAGAATTTCTTTTTTTCACCATGGACTTTTTGCATGAATTCTTCCAGACCTGATTTTTTTTTTTTTTAACTTTTTTATTATGAAATGAGTGAAGGTTTACAGAACAGATTATCCAGTTCCAGATTCTTCCATTATACACTTCGTATGATTGCAGCGATTGCAGTCCACTCCCGACACCATCAGTTAACAGTATTTACCCCGTCACTTCAAGTTTCGCCTCCCCTGTCCCCCTCTCCCAGCTTGTAGCCTTCATGGAACGTCTCATTTAGCAAGAAAATGTCATCTTAACTGTTTGCAACAGTGGTGTCGTGCCGTATTTGTCCTCCAGTTTCATTCACCATGATGTCTTCCAGGTTCATCCATATTGTAAGTTGTTCTACAGATCTTCTTTATTCTTCAGCGTTGCATAATATTCTGCTGTGTCTACGTACCAAAGTTTGTTTAACCATTCTTCTGTTGATGGGCACTTAGACTGTCTCCATCTTTTTGCAGTTGTTAATAATGCTGCAGTGAACGTGAGTGGATTTATACCTATTCATGTAACAGCTGTTATTTCTTGATTTATGCCAAGTAGAGGGATTGCTGGGTCATGTGGTATTTCTGTTTCCAACTTTTTGAGACAGCACCGTACCATTTTCTGCAGTGGTTGCACCATTTACAATTTCCCCCGCTGTGTAAGGAGGGTTGCAGTCCCTCACCAGCATTTATTGTTTTCTGGGTTTTTTTTTTTAACATTGCTGTTAATGCTGGAGTAAGATGCTGTCTCCTGGCATGGTGCTGTTGGTTAAGCACTGGACCCACAAGGTCACTTTGAACTTCAAGGTACGTGGTTCAGACTCATCAGTCACCCTTCGGAAGCTCTATATAGTCTGCTATGAGTCAGAACCAACTCGATGGTAATTAACAATAACAAAGATGGTATCTCATTGTTTTCATTTGCTTCCGTCAGCAGTTTGTTATGCCCAGAATTCAGGGTCCCCAAAGACCACCAAGGATCCGACACCGATGCAAGTGCACAAGGGTTGTTTATTCAAGCTCATGCTTGGACTCCACCTGCATCCGATGCAGCGGATCAGGGATAGAGCCCCGAACCCTCTGCGGGGTTTTTATAGAGTTTTCAGACAAGCTCGGGTTTCTCAGCTTTACAATTTTTGGATTGGTTAACAATTGGCAAACTATGAGATGTTACAGTTTAATTGGTCAGGACTGATGATCTTTGTTCTTAGGCTAGGGCAAAGGAAAACATCTGGCATCTGGCCTTGAGCTGCCTGGCTATTTATACATATATCATTTTCTTGGAGCTAGAGGACGCGCTAAAGCTTTTATACAAAATGGATTATTCTCTCTTTGGTTCTACAAGTTCAAAGTCACCAGGTGCTCCTTGGAAACTGTATCCAGGGTCACTATAAGTGTAAATCAGAACCAACTCTATGGCACTTAACAACAACAATGACTGATGATCATGAACGTTGCTTCGTATGTTTGTTCATGTGTGTTCATGTCTTCTGCCCATTTTAAAAATGGGATTATTTGTCTTCTTCTTGAAGTGTTGTATAAATTTTAGAGAGTAATCCTTTGTTTGATAAGTCATTGCCAAAACCTTTTTCTCAATTTGTGGGTTCTCTTTTTATTCTTCTGGTGAAATCCTTTGATGCCCTTAAGTGTCTAATTTTTAGGAGGCCCCAGTCATCTATTTTGTCTTCTGTTTGTGTGTTTCTAGTTATGTTTCATAGTGCATTTATGCCATGTAACCGAGCCCCTAAGTTTGTCCCTATGTTTTCATTGATGATCTGTTCAGTTCTAGGTTTTACATTTGGTCTTTAACCCACAGTGAGTTCATTTTTGTGTATGGTGTGAGATATGGGAACTGTTTCCTTTTTCTGCAAATGGATTTCCAATTTTGCCAGCACCATTTGTTGAAGAAACTATCTCTTCCCCCATTTAAAGCATTTTGGCCCATTATTGAAGATCAACTGACTATAGGTAGATGGATTTGCTTCTGGGTTCTTAATTCTATTCTATTGATCTCTGTGCCTTTCGTCGTACCAGTACACAGCACTGTGGCTATGTAGGAGGATTTGAGTTCAGGAAGTAAGAGGCCTCCTACTTTGTTCTTTTTTAATAATGTTTTGTTTGTCTGGGGTCTCTTTCCATATAAAGTTAGTTATTAGTTTTTCCATCTCTATGATGTTTGAATTTTGATTGCAATAGCATTGTATCTATAGATTGCTTTGGATAGTGTTAACATTTTCATAGTGTTAAGTCTTCCTATCAGTGAGCAAGGTATATCTCCCCATTTCTACAGGTCTTTTTTGTTTTTTTTCTAATAGCATTTTATAACTTTCTTTGTATGGATCTTTTGTTTCTCTGATTAGATTTCTTTCCAAGTATTTAATCTTTTAGGCAGCTCTTTAAATGGTATTGTTTTCCTGATTGCCCTTTCAGAGCTCTCTTTGTTAGTATAAAGGAAGCCAACAAGTTTTGTATGTTATCTTATACCCTGCCACATTGTTGAATCTGTCACTGGGTTCCAATAATTTTCTTTGGGTTTCTCTAAATACAGGATTATACTGTCTGCAAACAGAGTTTTACTTCTTTGCCAATTTTGGTGCTTTTAATCTCCCTTTCTTGCTTTATAGCTCTGGCTAAGACTTCCAGCACAATATTGAATAGGAGCTGTGATACATGGCATCCTTGTCTGGTTCCTGTTTGCAAGGGGAATGACTTCAGTTTCTCACAGTTGAAAGAAAGTGATGTTGGCTGCTGATTTTGTATATATGTCTTTAATTATGTTGAGGAATTTCCCTATTCTTCCTGTTTTGTTGACTGTGTTTATCAGGAATGAGTATGTCAAATGCCTTTTCTGCGTCAACTGATATGATTGTGCTATTTTTTTTCCCTTTGTTTTATTGATGTTGTAGATTTTGTGTTTGTTTTTGTAATATTGAAATATCTCTGCATACCTAGTATGAATCCTACTTGGTCATGATGTATATATATATTTGAATTCTATTTGTTTGGATTTTCTTGAGAATTTTTGCATCCATGTTCATAAGGGATACTGGTTTTTCATTTTGTTTCTTAGTGATGTCGTTGGCTGGTTTTGGCGTAAGAGTTATGCTTGCTTCATGAAATGAATTCAGGAGTTTTCCATAATTTTCTATATTCTGGAAGTTTGAATAAAACTGGTGTCAACTCTTCTCTGAATGTTAAGTTTTCTACTTCAGCTTGTGTGAATAAGGTAGGCTGTGTGTTTTTCTAGAAATTTGTCCATTTCTTCTAGATTTTCAAATTAAAGTATTACTGCCCTTTTATTTCCATTGTTTTTGTTGTCATTTCATTTCTTATTTGTATCATTTGTATTTTGCTAGATTTGCCAATGATTTGTCGATTTTATTAATCCCTTCAAAGAACCAACGTCTTGTTTAGTCTTTCTATTTAAAAAAAAAAAATTGATTCATTTATTTCTGCTGTAATCTTTATTATTTCTTTCCTTCTGGAGCCAGTAAGCTTACTTTGGTGCTGTTTTTCTAATTGTTGGAGGTGTTTGGTTAAGGTGTTGATCTTGGTTCTTTCTTCTTTATAGATGCATACATTATTGCTATAAATTGCCCTCTGAGCACTGCTTTTGCTGTGTCCCTAAGGTTTTGGTAAAAATTGTGCTTTGCTTCTCATTTGACTCAAGGAATTTGATTATTTCATGTTATATTTAATCTATTACCCAGTATTTTTTAGGCAGGATGTTATTCAGTTTACATGTATTTGATTTTTTTCCCTTGATCTTTCTGTTGTCGATTTCTAATTTTATAGCACTGTGATCAGAAAAGATGCTTTGTAGTATTTTAATGTTTAAAATTTGTTGAGATCCATAGCCTTTGTGGTCTAACATATGGTCTATCCATGTGCAGTGGAAAAGAATGTATATTTTGCCGTTGTTGGGTTGAGTGCTGTGTATATGATTATGAGATCAAGTTGATTGATTGTGTTGTTTAGTTCTTCTGTGCTTTTGTTGAGTTTCTTTCTAGTTGTTCTGTCCTTCATCAAGAGTGGTGTATTAAAATCTTATTGTAGCGTTGTCTGTTTCTTTCTTCAGTTCTATTAGAGTTTAATTTATGTATTTTGAGGTTCTCCAGTTGGAGGTATTATTATTGTTGCCAGGTGCTGTTGAGTTAGTACCAACTCATAGCGACATTATGCACAACAGAACGAAAACACTGCCCTTTCCTGTCCCAGCCTCAATAGTCATTGCTATGCTTGAACTCATTGCTGCTGCCCCTGTGCCAATCCTCCTTTTCTCTGACCCTCAACTTTACCAAGTATGATGTTCTTCTTCAGTGGTCCCACTTAATAATATGTCCAAAGGATGAAAGATGACGTCTTGCCTTCCTGGCTTCTAAGGAGCATTCTGGCTGGCTGTACTTCTTTCTTCTAATACAGATCTGTTTGTTCTTTTGGCACCCCATGGTACTTTTAATATTATACTCTTAACACCATAACTCAAATGCATCAATTAATTCTTCTGTGGTCTTCCTTATTCACTTTCCAACTTTCACATGTATATGAGGTTATTAAAAATACCATGGCTTGGGTCAAACACTCTTCTTCAGTCTTCAAACTGACATCTTTGCTCTTGAACACTTTAAAGAGGTCTCGTGCAGCAGATTTGCCAAATGCAATATGTTGTTTAATTTCTTGACTGCTGCTTCCATGAGTATTAATGGTTGATCCTGTTGCTCAATTAATTGACTCTTAATCATGATATTGTTTTTAAGTGCTGTCAAGTCGGTTCCAACTCATAGTGACCCTGTATAGGATTTCAGAGGAGCAGCTGGTGGGTTTGAACTGCTAAATCTTGTGGTCCAGTGCATTATCCTGAGCTTCACATCAGGATATAATCATAATATAATGTCCTCCTTTGTCTCTTATGCTTTTTTGCCTTAACGTGTATTTTATCAGGGATAAAAATAGCAACTTCTGCTCATTTTAAGTTGCCATTCTGCTAAGAAATCAGAACTTAGTGTTATAGGTTCTCCTTTATAGGGAACTCTTCCTTTTTCCCAAGCTGCTTTCAGGATTCTCTGGTTTTGGAAAGGTAGATTATCATATGTCTTGGTGATTTTTTGGGGGGATTCTATCCTGTTTGGGGTTCATTCAGCTTTTTGTATGTTTATCTTCTCATCTTTCATGATGTTAGGGAATTTTTCTTCCAACAATTCTTCAACAGTTTTCTCTGTACTTTTTATTGTCTTTTCCTATTCTCAAATTTCACTCATCTGTAAATTATTACTCTTCAGGGTGTCCCATATAACTCTTAGGCTTTCTTTGGATTTTTCACTTCTTTTTTCTTAAGTGTTCTTCTAGCATCCAAGTATTGAGAGATTTGTCTTCAAGCTCACTAGTTCAGGCTTCCATTGAATCAAATCTGCTCCTTTGCCCTTCCAATGTATTGTCCATTTCTGAAATCTTAGTATTAATCTCCTGGATTTCTAATTTGCAGGTTTCATATTGGTTCAGAATTTGCATTTATTTTGTCTGTGTGTTAGTGTTTTCCTGAATTCTGCTTAAGTTTTTTCTGTGTTCTTACGTTTCTCAGTCTTTCAGTCAATCTTATGTTGGTACCTAAATATCATTCTTTTCAATATTTTTTTCAGTTTGTTCCATTACATTTTCTTCCTCATAAACAGTTTTTAGATCTCTACCTTGGTCATTAGTTTATACCATTCTCTCTTGTTTCTTCATGTGAGCTAGACTTTTCTGTTATCTCTGGGACATTGTGATGTTTTCATATTTGGGACATTGATGATTCTTTGTTGATGTGATTTTTGACACTCCCCAATCGTCTCCTGTGGATGTAGGTAGAGAATGGAGGCATGTGATCTTTTGTCTATTGAACAGTCATGCACCTCAGTTTCAGGTGGGTTTGGCTGGTGTTGGCTGCTGTCTGTCGTTCATCAGGTGGTGTAGGAGCTGGTATTGGCTCTTGCTCAGCAGGTGGAGCTGCAGAGGGTATGGTGTGGCTGGGCTGTGTGGGCATGGTGACTGTCTCCTATTGTGTCCAAAAGAAGAGAAATCCTTTTTCCCCCAGGGACCTGAAAAAAAGAATATAATAACTATAAAGAGAAAAGAAGGACAGGAAAATGGAGCTCTAGAAGAGAAAATAAAGCGAAGAAATAAAAATAACCCTTAGAAAAACCAGGGAGAGGGAAGATGAAAGGAGAAAGAGAGTAGTAGAGAAAGAACAAAAGGGGGGAAAAGAAGAAAAGAGGAAATGAGAGAGAATAAAAGGAGGAAAAACAAAAGTAGAGATAGAAAAGATAAAATTCAAGCGTATGAAAAGAGATCAAGGAGGAGGACAGAGTCAATAAACAAAAACAATGAAATGACAAAAGGAAAAACCAAATCCCAAAACAGAAACAAAAAAACCTCAGCTTTTGGAACCGAAGAAGAGAAAATTCTGGGGGGCTCCTGCAAACCAATGGTTTCTCGAGGTGGGTGTGGGAGGGCTGTAGCAGCAGAGTTCCTGGCCCTAGATGGAGTTCCTGTTGGCCTCTATGTTATCTGTGGTAAAGGCACTCAACCCAGAAGAAGTGTGTGGAGGTCTTTGATGGAGTTATTTTCAGTGACTCTTAGGATCACAGGGCAGCTGGGGGCAGGGTGACTGGTTAAATTCTGGTCTGCTGGCTCTGTGGGTTCTGTGGGTCCTAAGCTGAGTCTACCTGAATCCAGGCACTAAAGTGGCCTAGCCAGCCCGCGCCTCACACTGGTGTGGCTCCCAATCATGACTACGAACTCCTGGAGAGCAGGCGACTATGTTGGGTGTAGGTAGGTATGAGTATGAGCTGGCCACACCTCTGGTCACCAGGAAAGTGTGGGAACAGAGAAGGAATTGTCCCTTTCCAGTCGCCTTTGTGACTTTGCTCTGCCAGGCCACCTTCTGTTTCCAAAGCTGCTCACAAGGTTCAAGATGATCATGCCACATCTGGTTGGCTGTTCATCAGTCAGTGTCCCTTTCTTGCTGTCGCTACTCCTCCCAGCAAGCACTAAATCAAATCCACTTCTCTCACCTTTCTTTTGAAGTTCAAGGTCCAGGATTTTAATTTCTTTCTGTTTTATTTGGCCACGTGTATTTCTGTTATAGAAGGTCCGTGTAGTGCATGTGCTTGTGCCCCTATCTTACCATATGTCCTATAGACTGTGCCCCCTTGCCCCCCGCTCCCTACTGTCATCCTGTTTCGTCCACAAGCATCCTGCATGCTGGTGTTACATTGGTTATAATGAGGGGTCCAGTATTGACCCATTATGTACTGGACGGTTTAGTCTAATTTACATACTGTACATAGGTTCTCTCTTTGTGTTATAAAGTACAGCGTTTGGCAGCTGTTTAATGTCATGTGTCTACTATTACAGTATTATGCAGAATAGTTTCACTGCCCTAAAAATGTGCTGAGCAGCCTCGTCTTTTTGAGCCTCAGTTTCCTCCTCTGTTGATTCAGTGTTGGGACACTTAAACTCATAACACCAACAGCAGGACTTTGAAATGATTCATCTCAGTTCAGTCATGGCTGATGGAGCAAAAGTGAAACAGACTCAAGTTTGTAAAATGCGGGTATATTGGGAGAGTATTCAGTACAGGAAACATGGGTCAGTGATATGCTCGAAATTTAAACTCTTGTCTTAGAAAACAAGGGTAATGTGCATATTGCATAGCAACCAAATCTCATGATCTGGACCGCTAGAAACAATGGTGCCCTGTTTAAAGATGGCCACCTACCATGCTGCTCCGAATGTGCGCCCTGATATACAGTCCTGGCTTTAATGCAGTCTCCTGCATCAGGTTCACTGCGCCCTTCTCAGTCTCCTTCTCTAGGTCTTTGACTCATCATTTTTCCCATTCCAGTACACCCACATTTTACAAATTTAGGTCTGTTCTGATTTCACTGTACCAGCCACGATGGAACCCATTTGAATTAGTTTGAAGCCCTGAGGAACAGTACCATTGTTGTTGTTAAGTGCCGTTGAGTCAGTTCTGACCCATGGCGATCCTCTGCAGGATTTCCAAGGAGCGGCTGGTGAGTTTGCACCACAGACCCTGTGGTTCCAACTGACCTTGCAATCCAGTGCATTATTCCACAGTGCTGCACCAGGACTCCGTGATGTTGATGAGCTCATTGAATGAATGCTAGTAGGAAACCCTGCATTGGGTTTCCAAGGCTGTGAGCCTTTCAGGAGCAGAAAGCCTCATCTTTCTAAAGTGGAACAGCTGGTAGTTTTGAACTGTTGACCATGAGATTAGCAGCCTGGCTCATAACCACTACTCTACCAGAGCTAAGATACATTTGTTAGATGTATCAGTTGAAAAGACACACTGGCCATTTAAATTTGAATATCAGATAAACAATGTAATAGTCTTAGTATAAGTAAGCCAAATGTTACCATATATCTGGCAACTCTGTTTAATGATGAGCTCTGGCCTGGGTCAGCTGTGGGACTCTGGGAGTGAGCACCTGGGGCAGGCGGGCCTTCTTGAACCCAGGATCTGTTGAGCTTTGACCCCCTCAGCAGCCCCTTTGTGCAGCAGTGTTCTGCAGCCTGCAGCGCACAGACTGGGGAGTGGTGCCAAGACAGGCAGTAGCTACAGCACTGCCTCTGAATGTATATCTGACAAAATAGCACATCCAGTGAAGGAGGTCCTCAGCTCATGGGCGGCGCAGTTTAAAGCACTCAGCTGCGACCTACGAAGTCAGCAGTGTGAGGGGCAGGGGGACAGTGTCCTTCCTAGTCATCTTCTGTAAACATTCACTGTCTTGGAAACCCTGTGGCACAGCTCTCCTCTGGTCTGTCGGGTCACTGCAAGTCACAGTCGGCTCGCTGCCAAGGGGTTCGCTTCGGTTTTAAAGAGAGTTATTAAAAATGGGGGGTGGGGAAGAACAAAGAAGATGGCGCATCGGGTGGAAGTGCAGTAAAGGAGCTCCGCCAACAACAACACAGAATGCCCGACCAAGCAGGCTCAGGGGCTGGTCCCAGCACATATAAAGGAATATTTACAAGGTTGGAAGGTGCACAGCTGCGGGAATTTGTGGCAGAAGCAAGAAATCCATTGCTTTCTAGTCCGGGACGCTCGGCTGCTCCAGGAGCCGCCATCTTGGGTGAGACCACGCGGTGGAAGGATCAGAACTGCCTCAGACGCCTGGCAGAGCCACAGA